>NC_060277.1:63652588-63968421 GCF_021613505.1 Equus quagga
TCCCACTGTTGTGTCTAAGCTTTTGATGGTTTGTAGAGAGCAGAACTGTCACCTAAGGGGGGAGGGGCACATTGCTGACTGGAGTTTTGACAGACACTTCCAAACTCTCTGTCCAATTTGCCATACTGATTTATAATCCCACCAACAGTAGGATTATCTTCCCCCCGTTTGATAGGTGAAAATATTGTATCAATTTTCATTTCCTTAATTAATTTGTGACTTGCCTCTTAATGTAGTTTTTCCATAGGGTTGTCCAACTAATTCATATTTCTCCTTCACAGACTCAGTTTCCAAATTCGTCCATGTCCCCGTGGAGCTCTTAGAACGGGATCCCTACCGGAAAGTGTACATGAAGCACCTGTCATGCTCGATTCAGTCACCCGTTTGTATTTAATGCTTGCTCTGAGCCCGATCAGGTGATCCACCACGAATATCTGATTCAAGCCTCACCACACACTGAAAGGTAAGTGGTAAGTATTCTCGTCGCACAGATAGGCAAACAGACCTAAAGAGGACACCTTACTTATTTCAAGGCCCCACAGCAAATAGGTGCAGGAGCCAGGATTCAAAACCATGTTTGTGGATCTCTAAAGCCCCTGCTCATATCCCTTAATTACTCTCATCATCACACTTTGGGCACAAAAGCTACTCTGCTAAGGCATTGACTGTTTCAAAGTTCAACTAAATTCACACCGGCACTTGATGGAGTTCACATAAATAAAGCCTTTGCAGTTGTCTACAGATATTCTTAGCTCATCTCCCTCCCACCCAATCCAGTGCTGAAGCTGTTTCGGCCCTGAAATCAAGGTCTTCCTTTCCATCCAGGTGCTAGGTCCACCCTCTGCGTTCTAGGCCTTAAATCGCTCTCTGGACTGTGTGACAGTAGCCCAGAATATGCCCATAAAGTTTTCTTCAATTGTTGCTTCTTTTAGATGCTATAAAACCAGGAAAAATGTCGAAGAGGGATTTTTCTAGGTTCCAACATCATTTTCTTCTGCACAAACACTCACATAAACATCAACACGTCTAAAACCAAATAACGTATCAGTTACTCAGGTCTCAGACAAATGGCGATTACTCTTAAATCATGTGAAATTTAAGATGACAGAATCCTAAAACATTGAAGTTGGAAGGAAACACAGCATCTACTCAGCCTACGGATGGCCAATAGAATTCATAACTGGAAGTGGTTGCCTGGTGCAGGGTCTCAAGGAAGCTGGAATCCCACCTGGACTCTGCAGGAAGGCGTGCTGGGATCCATTAGCGATGTCTGCCCTGGACAGCTACAGGGGCTCCAGGCCTTTGGGGCGGCTGCTGGGAATTGCTGATCCAAAAGGAACTCTAAAACATCACCAGGATAAACCAGTTAAATGCGATTTGTCCCACTCCCACCAAAGCAGACAGCACCCTGAAATGAAAATTTAAAAAGCCCATTTCTGCGGAGGCCTTTTACAACTTTCTCACGCAGCCCCAGGGAGCTAAAATTCTCAATCTAACTATCTCATGATGTAACACCTTTTTCCCAGAAGAGGAAATTTATTTTATTATATATATTCTTAAAGTGAACTAAAGAAAGCTAAAAAGAGAACAAGAACATACATAAAAGAAGGGAATATTTTAGAGAATTTTTCAGTGATTCTGCTTTGCCCTGCTGAAATAAATTTGCAAATACAATTTTTATTAATAAAAAAAATCAGTTACTTTTAACCTCTCCCCCTATCCCCAGCCAAATAAATATTGAAAATATTTGTAAAGAATATTGGTTTGGATGGGGGCCAGTGAGGCCTGGGATGTTCACACATCACCACCTGGGCCTCCTGCCAGACAGGCGGAGAGGAAGATGCATATCGCATAGTTGTTATCTCTAATCTTGTCCAGAGCAGGCGTTGGGTGGGAGAGGAAACTGAAGCCCAGATAGACAGAGCCCTGTGTCTGCAAACATACAGCTAGTTAATGGTGGGACTAGAATTAGAATCCACTTCTCCTGCTTGCTGGTTTAGCACTGGACACCCTATAGCTCTTTGTCCTACAAGTGGATGAGCACAGGCTGTCAATCACCCCATCGCTCATCAGATGTAGGTGCAGGAGGCACAGAATTAAAACAGTACAGTCTCCGGCAGCACCAAGGTGCTCAGAGCCTGATGGGAGGCTGGACATGCAGACCAGCAACTGCAGAGGACTCTCAGTCTTCCTGAGGAATGGACTCAACAATCTTGGAAAATCCCCAAATTTGCACATACCGTTGGTTTTAAACCTCCTCACTATTCCCTCCAGCGCTAACAATCGAATTCCTTTCTGAAGATTTTTTTTCTTAGAAAGAAACATATTTTTAACCTTCATGCTAGTTGCTGTGCACAGAGCAATAAAAAACCAAAAATGATCCAAGCTCTTTCTTGCTTTACAGTCTTTGCACTTGCGATTCCCTCCGGTAGGAATGTCCTCTCCCCCTCATCGCCACATTGCCGGCTCCTTCTTGTCACTGTGGATCTCCCTTCTGCTTTTTTTAAGTTGTGGTAAAATGTACATGAGATAAAATTTGCCATTTTTACCATTTTCAAGTGTACAATTCAGTGGCATTAAGTATATTCACAATGTTGTACAACTCTTATCACTATCTCTTTCCAAACTTTTTCATCACCCCAAACAGAAACTCTGTACCTGCTAAGCAATGACTTCCCATTTCCCCCTTTCTCCAGCCCCTGGTGACTTCCAATCCACTTTCTGTCTCCATGAGTTTGCCTAGTCTAGGTATTTCATATAAGTGGCATCATGCAATATTTACCTTTTTGTGTTGGCTTATTTCACTTAGCATAGCGTTTTCCAGTTTCACCCATGTTGTAACATGTATCAGAATTTCTTTCTTTTTTATGGCTGCATACTATTCCATTTTATGAATACACATATGTTTTTGTCCATTCATCTGTTGGGTTTTTTTCTCCTTTTGGCTATTGTTAATAGTGCCACAATGATGCAAGTCTCCCTTCTAATGCTGATCTCTCTCTCACTTTCCATCACATCACTCTGTTTTATTTTCTTCACAGAACATACCACCACATGAAATTGTTTTGTTTATTTATTCCCTTCCCCCACCTCCTCCCAAAATTACAGTCCATGGGAACAGAGAACCTTTTTATTCACCAGGTTATCTCCAACCTGCCATCCTAGCATAAGGGCTGGTAGAAAGTAGATACTCAAAATAGTATTTGTTGAATGAATGAGTGGAAAAAGCAATAATGAAATGCAGAGGCTGAGCAGGTGACCAGACTCTCTAAATTGCTAACTAATTCCTGCCCTCCCATCACAGAGCAAGTCATGCAGATTTGTACCTTAGCAGGATGACAAATTGCTACATGCCTTGGGTCTCCGGGATATGATGCATAAAGTAGAAATCACTAATGTTAAATTCTCAGTGCCAAATATCTACCACATTATATGGTTGAAAGTTGCATAATGGCCATGTGGGCAAAAAATTCAGGACACAGAAATGCCAGTGAGTAAAAAGAAGAGAGAAGGAAAAAGGAAAAAGGCTGTGTGTAGCTCTGTGCCCTGAAGAAAGAGCTGCTGATGCCCTTCTTACACAAGGAGAGACTCTCACTTAGCATGATTGGCTACAGAGGCATGTGGGAAAGTGGTCCAACCTGGGGGCTCTGGCACACCTTTTGCCCTGGCAGCGCCCAAAGCTATCACTTGATTTGACAGGTCCCTCTTTATCCCCAAGGTTGAAGCCCACACATCGTCTCCCTGACACATCCTTCTTCCCATTGATCTCCTCCCAGGGAAGTTATAGAGAATTTCAGTCAGTGCACGTTGATCCCATTACTGCTTAGTACATGGCTATTTCCTGGGGCAGAGAGATAATCCAATTCTGCTCCTTTCTAGCACACAGGCATAAAACCATAATATATAACGTATTATGTCAGATGTAGGCTCTATCCAGCTCAGCATTTTGTCTCTGACACCAGGAGCAAGGGATATTTTGTGAGCAACTCTAGTACTTGCTCCACGTGACATGGACGCCAAGTCCTGCTCTCTCTCCACCAAGTCCCATCGTGCGCCTGCTTCCTGCCCTTCCTTTCTCTCTGGACCACCTGCACATCATCCTTACTGGTTCCACTCAGCAGATGCCCGCTGGTCTCCTGCAGTCTTCCATATGTTGGAAATTAGAGATAAAGAGATAGATGAACCATGGTCCCTGGACTCAAATAGTTCACTATCAAGCAGGAGAGGCAAATAAATAAATCAGCAATCATAAGACAATTTGGTAAGTGGTTAATTAGAGTTTATTGTAAAGCGCTATGAGAATATAAATGAGTGGAGAGTGCCAGGGAGACCTGGTATTTTATTTGGGCCTTCAAGGTGAGTAGAAGGTCAGCGATAGACAGGGAGTCCAAGAAAGAGTATGTACAAAGGCACAGAGGGATAAAAACATATTCCGTGAACAGTGTGCATCAGTGTGGTGAAACTCAGGTGCAAGGTGTGGCTGGAAATGGGGCTGACAAGCAGGCTGGAACCAAGTTGTGAGGGGTCTTCAAGTGCAGGCTAAGGGGTTTAGACTTTATCTTGTTGCAAACTGAGACCTAGCAGAGGCTTTCAAGCAGGAGTGAGACTGAACTGACACACATTACTAGCCAATCAGATAAAGGTATGAGAGATGGAGATATGTCAATGATGCCTCCGAGTTTTTGTAGCTTGGACAAAAGCCTGTGGGGCCAGGAAGAATGTCAGGCACATAGAGAAGGAACAGAGACAAGAGAAGAAAAAGGTGGGGGTGGACGATATTACCAATGAAGAATGTATACAGTGGAATCAGATGCATAGGGCAGAGACATGGGAACACCAACAGAGGAAGAAGCCATAAAGGGCAATGAAAGAGAAATATAGCTGGGAGGATAGCTAGGACAGAACAGCGTCGTGAAAGTCCAGAGGGAAGCGTGTCTTAAGAGACGCATGCTGCATAAATGTTGAGTAGCCTGAGGTCTGAAAGGTGGGGACAGAATCTGGGAATGAGGGAGTCTTTGGTGACCTCAGGAAGTCCAGTTTCATACAGAGGGAGCAAAAAGAAATTGGTTTTCCATGCACAGAGATTTGAATAGGAGGTGAAGAAACAAAGAGTGGTTGTCAGCCTTTGGCAGGGTCACAAATTGGTCTGGGATGAGGAACCGGCGTGGGGATTTTTAAAAGCTCCCTTATATGATTTCACTGGGCAGAAAAGGGAAGACACTTGACCAGAGCAAGTAGGGACTACTTAGACTGTGAGGAAGCTAGGGACCCAGCAGGCAGATCTTGAAAGGGAAGTGAAGTAGAAAGAAAAGCAAGAAGGATGAAAAAGAGGAAATATGGCCATACTTCTATGTAGAGGAGAAAAGCCTGGGGAGAGAGAGAGAGAAGACAAGAGAGAGGGAATTAAATTTTTCCTAGAGAAGAAAACAGGAGGCAAAGGAGTCAGCACCTACTGATGGAAAGGCTAACATTGGTGATGAGTAATAACTCCTTCAGACAGAATCGTAAAGGAAGCAAATAGAGGTAATAATAGAGACATATTTAGCAGAACAAGGGGCATGCATAAGATAGATCACCTCTCATGGTCTCTATTTGCTCTGTGGAGCCTCAGCTGACTCATGTACTGGGAATGAGGAGAGTGACAGCAGGGTGCGTGGAGTGAGTGGAGGTCAGGGACAGTGGCTGAAGGAAAAGTGAGAGAAAGTCAACTAGAGGTAATTAAAAGATGACCCAGTAGCACTGGCAGCCCAGTGGAGGTTGGGAGGCTCATAAATTTGTAATGGAAACAATTTAGCATGGTTAGGTGATTTTTCGCTAGCATTGTCCAGCAGCCCCAGAGCAGAGAGAGAAGAAAAAGCAGTTGGATTGACACAGCACTGGGGATGGCAGGGAGGTGCAGGTGTGGAAGGAGGACGAGGAGAGAGGGAGATGAAGGCTTGGATGAAAGTGCCCTTGAAGGAATGGATGATTAAATCTATCTTAGGAAGGAGAGAAGGGCAAGGCCAAGAAAGTTCTGACAGCCTGCGAAATCAGGTGTCAAATATATAGAGCATGTATTTAGGCATCAGTCCTTGTGTTAGTCAAGGTCCTCCAGAGAAACAGATATAATGTCTCATTATAAGGAATTGGCTCAGGTAATTACGGAGTCTGAGAAGTCCCATTGCCTGCCATCTTCAAGGTGGAGACCCAGGAAAGCCTGTGCTGTGGTTTCACTCCAAGAACCACAAGAGTCAATATTGTAAGTCCCAACCCAAGGACAGAAGAAGACCTACGTCAAAACTGAAGAAGTCAGGCAGAGGAAGAAAATTCAACCATCCTCTGCTTTTTTGTTTTATTCAGGCCTTCAGTGGGTTGGATGATGCCCACCCACCTGGGGAGAGCCATCTGCTTTACTGAGTCCACTCATTCAAATGCTAATCTCTTCTGGAAACACCTTCACAGACAGAAATGATGTTTAACTGGATGTCTGGGCACCCCATGGCCCAGTCAAGTTGGCACATAAAATTAGCCATCACAAGCCTGATAATAGCAGCTCTTATTGTAATCCCTGGCATGTATGCACTAGGCATTATGCTAAGAGCTTTACACGTATGGTTTCATTTAGCCTTCTCTCACTTTACAGAAGAGTAATCGCAGTTCAGAGAAGTTAAATAACCCTGGGCTTCTCTGACTCCAAGGCTCACGCTCTTAAGTGTCCAGCCCAGTGGTGTTGTAGTCCTAGAATTCTGAGCATATTGTTTTGTACACTGAGCCATCCCAAGTGAGTAACAAGGTATAGGAGGTGGTAGTGGACATGGATTGCTGAAGTGAATGGAAGTTGAGTCATTGTAGCTGAGGAAGTCAGAGTAATCTGTGACAGGAGAGTTGAACGGTCCAACAATAGGGATGCTGAAGTCGTGCCAGAGGGCCAGGAGTCAGGGACCTCAGAAATCACAAGCAACGTTTAACTGCCCAGAAAGGTTTCTATGGAGAAGAACTATCCCTAAGCCAACTGGAAAAAAATATGTAAAGGTCAAGGAAACTCTAAAACTTGGCATTTCTCCCTTTGCAGGGATCCCAGTTTGGTCAGGCGTCCCCAAGATCACCCCCAGGTTCAGTGATTCACCAAAAGGATTCTTAGAACTCAGAAAAGCTATTATACTCACGTTTATGGTTTATGACAGTGAACAGATACCGATTCAAATTCACAAAGGAAAATGGTGCATAGGGTAGAGTCCAGGAGAAACCAGGTGTGAGCTTCCAGTTGTCCTCTCTCAGGAGAGTAGCACAGACGAGACCTAATTCTCCCAGTAATGATGTATGATAACACAGAGGAAGTATTGCCAGCTGGGAAGCTTACCTGAGGCTTTGTGTCCAGGGTTTTTATTGGAGGTCTGTCACATAGACATGAAGCCCCAACATCACTGACCTTAGCTACTCAGTCTCCAGCGCCTCCAGAGGTCAAACGGACACAGCATGGCCCAGGGCCCCAGGCAAACAGAAGCAGGCATTCACCATAAATCACACTGTGGCCATAAACTATCTGGGGTGTCCAAGGCCCATGTATACAAAGATGCTCTTATCAGGCAGAAAACTCCCAGGGTCTGGAAGGTCTCCCTTGTCAAAGGCCAGTCCTTTCTTTGCAATGTGCAGGGTTTGAGCATCCCAAGCCCGCTAAGTTAATCCTTTATAGCACGCCAGTGCCAGAAACCTGAATAAACCAGATGTGTGATACCTGAGACCCATTCTGACCCAGAACACCACAGAGACCCCTAGGGACCAAGGATGACCCAGTCACTTCGAGTTAAACTTTTCATCTAAAGATAGAACATCATCCTTTGAGTTTAGGACTCATGATGAGCTCAGTTTCTGAGGCTGACCCTAGGACTTTCATACTTTAGACCATTTTATGCTCTGTCTACTTAAGGCTCAGCTCTCTCAGTTACATTAAAAGAAGCAAGCAAACAAATAAATAGACAACTCTAATGCTCAACCTTCAAAAAAGAGTTCTAAAGAAGTCCCCGATACCCATTAGGCCTTTATAAACATGAGACCATAGAGACCAGGATTTTTCCTCTCTATACGATGTGCTGGGATCGTGTTCCTGGTAGTCCCAGGGCTAGAACTCTCCCAGATCCAAACACTAGGTTGAGGAAGCAACCAGAAAACTGCTGGTGTGTTTCGGTCTAACTTTGCAACAAGTGTACTGCACAGAATTGAGATTGCCACCCTTGTGCACCTGAAGGGCACAGTAAGCAGCAGCTATCACTTTCTCCTGGGTGCACAGGTTTGTAAAGAGTTGAAATAGAGGTGGAGATAGAGATTCAAGATAGAGACACAGAGAGAGAGAGATTAGGGTGGATGTTTTTGTTAGCATAGCAATTCTACCACTCACTTCCATTCTGATATATCTTTTGAGTAGAGAATAAAGTAAATAGGCCCTTTACACCTATGATTCTAGACCGTGGACAGCATGGACTATGCTCTGTGGGCATATGTCATAGTCGTTTGGACTATGGATTCAGCTCCTCCTCTTCCTGCTGTAGTCCACTCTAAAATCAGGGCTTCCTGTTCATTCCTCACAATGGGTAACCCCCTTGTGAAGAATACCCTAGTATGGAGGTAATCCATGAGAGTTCTGCCTGGTTACTCCTATATTCTCACCTTCCATCTACTGACAATGAGACTGTTCTGTTCCAACTTCCCTCAGGGAAGATTGTTACAGGAGTAGAGGAGGAAAAAGTAAATAAATCCATGCTAAGTTTTCATGTTTCGAAATGAACGTTTGAACTCATGGCAAAGGCAAAAGTTTGAGAGAATGAGATATTGAAATTCCAAAGCAGAGTGCATAAACATCCAGGGCATAAAGTTTATTACCAAAAAGCAGGCGAAAAGAATCCAGAATCAGTTAGAGCCAGTTTTTACTAACACTCGTATTTGATTAAAATCTCCTAAAGTGGAAAAGGGGAAACGATGAGTGGTCCTGTCCCTTTGGGGTCAAGTCTGTAGGGATGGGGAAGAAGTGTAAAGCCAAGAGCAGAGGGAACTGTAGCTTATCTGCTGAGCAAGCCTAGGAAAGTGAGTGAGGTCTTGGGGTTCTCCACCACCAACCCACGGTGGGGCCACAGATTGAGAAAATGACCCAAGGGTCTAGGGAAATGGGCCCGACGTCTCAGGCCTCACATGGTAAGGTAAGAGGCTGAACACTTCCCATTCAATCTTTAGGGCTGGTGGACCTTAGTGTCTCCTGGTCAGCCCATGAAGATAACAGAGTGGCCTTTATGGACCAACCCCGAGGGAGAAGATGAGGACTCAGACATCCAAAAGGAGGTCATCAAGGATGGGCAGTGACAAACAGGGCCAATGAAAGTGAGATCACAGTGGTAGAAGCAGAAGAAAAGACATGATGGCCAAGAACTAGATGCCACTCCCAAAGCCTTGACAGCACTCAAGACTCCCGGAAGTTAGGTACAATCATAGAGAAGAGAGGAGAGGGGAGCAAAGAGAACTGACTGAGAAAACCCTGAATGGTTGAGTTGACCCTGAAATGAGTAAGATCAAGTTTCCACTGTCAATGGCATGGAGCTGGAGAGAGAAATCAAATTCAGTGACAGCAAAAGTAATGTATTACCCTTTATTTTGCAAACCTGGGTCAGAAGTCAATGAAACGGGTTTTTGTCATATTTTGAACTCCTGAAAGCTCCAAGATGTGGGGACAGGCACCTCAGTGGGAGCAGCAGGAGCTTCAGAAGCAGTAGGTCATTTTTATGCTGCATGTGTGAATTCTGGTTTGTCCAAACCAAAGTTTGGGATGCGTTGGTCTGACCATGGAACATGTGTAAAAGGGGCTGTCCCTGAACGTGCGGAGTGTGTGCACCCAGGCCGTCTTCTTTCTGTATCAGGGGCACAGCAATTCTAGACCAAGTAATAGGTATGATGACCACCCATTTCAAAAGGAGAGGCCTGTGTGCCACTTCCAGGTATGCGAAGCTGTCTCAGAGACATAGACTAGGCCCCAAAATGTTCGGATGTCTGGAGCAATTCAAGTTCAAACTCCTCAGTATGGCAAACAAAGTTCTTCATGAGGGGGCTCTGCTTCCCTGACCAGCCCCACTGGGACTTCCCAGCAGCATGCTAGTCTTGATGAGCACCAGCAGGCCTCTAAACCTGCCATGTTGTCTTGCTCCTGGGCCTTTGCACAAGCTATGCCCTCTGCCTGAATTGTCTTCCTCTGCCTTATCAGCCTGGTGAGCCCTACTTAGTCTTCATGTCTCAACTTGAACTTATCTCTTCTAGAAAGCCTTCCTGAATTTTCCCAAAGTGGTTTTGTTGCCCTTCCCGTGAACTCCCATGGCATCCTGAGCTTGCCCCAGTCGTAGAGTTATCACGCTGTGTTTAACTGTCTGCTTTCTCATCCATCTCCTCCACTAGACTGTCAGCGACTTGAGGGCAGAGATGTGTCTTGATCATCATTGTATCTCCAGAATCTGAAGCAGTGCCTGGCAATTAGGAAGTGCTCCATAAATACTTGTCATCTCAGCAAGGTTGACCACTAAGGGGGAAGGAATAGCTTTGCTCTGGACTATTTTAGAAAATTCTAGCTGATTGGCCCACCTCCCTGGGGAAATGGCCTCCAGCAAATAGACATCAGAGGCAGAGAGTTGTGGCCAAAGAATTTTTCCTCACTGGTTCCCCAGGGGAAATCACTGCTTTGAGCAGCAATGTTATAAACCTGGTTCTTGAAGAAAAAGAAATCTCCCAAGCCTGGTAACTCAAATCAGCAGATGAACAGCTGCTCTCTCAAATCTGTTCAAATCTGTTCGCGCTGCTTCCATGAGGCAGAACCACAGCCTCCCCATTGCTGTAACCACCATTCTGAGTCTGGGCTTTGGGGGTTCATTATGGGCATCCCCTGGGGTTCCCTCTCTGCCTGAGGCCTTGCAAATACCCTGAACAGAAAGACTCATTGCGAACCTTCTCAGTGGGAGGCTCCGTGCCAGGCACTTCCACATAGGGTGTCTGATTTAATCCTCATAAAATGTTGTGAGATAAAACTGTTACTCTCAGATTTACAGAGGGCACAACCAAGGCTCGGGAGGTTAAGTAACTCCTCCAAGATCGCAGCTCGTCAGGAGTCGAGTTGTTCTTGGGGGAAAACAATAACCTCTGTCAGAGACTGTTCAGTTTTTTACACTGCAGTAGTAAAAAACGCCCTACTCCGGTACCTGTTTCCGAAAGCTTTGGGTGACAAAGCCCCAGACGCCACGAAGAGTCCAGCAGGTGAGAATTGGTGTTGCTACAGAACGAACGAATAAAGGTAACTGTGAAAGTCTCCACTGTCCTGGGAAAGAATCGGGCATTTTTCTACTTTGATAACCACGGTATTCTCG
Organism: Equus quagga; assembly: GCF_021613505.1. NCBI lineage: Eukaryota > Metazoa > Chordata > Mammalia > Perissodactyla > Equidae > Equus > Equus quagga. The sequence continues at coordinate 63,663,958 of NC_060277.1, forward strand.
AGTGTAAGGTAGGGATTTAAGCGATAGTTTCCCATGCTTCTGATTCAAGCTTAAAATTCCCAGGAAGAGCAGAGTGTGTCAATTAGCTAGGTCTTTGCTTTTTTAAAGAGATTATGTAAGCTGTTTACTCTCACACACAGCCAGATAGAGTGTGAGTGCTGTTCAGTGGCCTGCACATCAAATTCCGTGGAGTCATTAATCATTCACACATCACTTTATATTCTGCACATGCCCTCAAATGCCCCTATACCTCGGTTGGGTGGCCCAAGTTACAAACGCCAATGCCATGAGCAGCAGACCCATGATAGAAATGTTAGAGTCCCAAGGTGCGTACACGGAGGGGTCTCTAGTGACTCAGAGAGCCTGTGCTCTGCCTGGAGGAGATGCTGTGACTCATCTCCAGCCAAAAGTTGCCATGTACGATCCCAGAGTCAACGTGGCTGGGTCTTCCGATTTTTAAAAAAAGCCATGAGTCTGGAATTTTACATGAAATTTCCTGATTTGTAAAATACTATGTGAGCCAAACAGCATATGCCTGTGGATAATTTTCCATGCGGTCTCTGACCCCTAGATTACTGTCTGCAACAGTGCTGTCCCCTAGGAGCCAGGTTTTCAAAGAGCTCATTAGAGGTGAACAGCACAGCCCACGATCCAAGAGCAGACAGGCACAGCAAGTAAGGATGGGCAGCTCTGGGCGATGGCAGCAGGAGGGCTTCATGTCTGCTGAAATCTTGAGCACGGAGCCAAGGAAGAAGAGAACGATCTGTCCTGTAAGAAAACTACAATGCGCAACAAGTCCTTATGGTCTCAATTTTAACGTCTTTGGTAATTCTGCAGCAGTAGCGTCTGCTCAGGCAATATGAGACATGGTTGTGGGAACACTGACATCTTTTCTATCAACTCTGGGTGAGGTGAGCTACAAGTACAACTATTTACAAGCAGGACAATCACAGGTACAGAGGTGTGCCAAGATGTCTGGTGCAATTCAGAGGGAATCTGACTAAGGGATTAAACTGATTTCCAAAAGGTAGCGTGACGTGTTAGAAGAGGCTAGACTGGTGAGAAATCTCATGATGGTATGCTCATCTCCAGAAGCATTTCTCACTTCTTCAGCAGAGGTGTCGTGGGTTTTCCTTGTGCCAAGCACCATGCTAGACACAGGGATATAGCTATGAACCACACTAACAACGTCCATTGGCGGAAGTGGAGTGGGAGACCCTGAGTTCTGCACCATCTGGGCAAGATGGCCCTTCCAGCAGCAGACGTGACAGGAATTCCGGGGCTCCCTGCCCCTAGCAACACTGTCCCTCTCTCCCCCCTTACCTGAGACACCAACAGGACTGAACCCGTATCGCTCTTCGTCTCTGTTCACTTCTGCGTAAGAAGCCCTAAGAGTCCCTAAACTCACCTCCATCACACTGCCTCTTGTTCCTTAAACCTCTGTCCACCCACTAACCTGACTTCCCACAATTCCCCAAATCCCGCCCCCCAGTGAGTCCTCAGGAACTGATGGTCCATTATCAGCAAAATCTCTATATCTTCAGTTGCATCTCTAAATGTTCCCTTCACCTTTCTGTCCTAACAGGACAAGAAACCCATCAAGAGCAGAATATTAATTTAAAAAATAATAGTATCAAAGCAAAAGCTAATATGCACACTTACCATGCTCTGGGCACTGTTCCAAGCACTGTGCCTATATCGATTCCATTAATATTCTCAACAAACCCATAATTAAGACCATTATCATTCCTGTTTTCTGATGAGGAAACAGAGAGGTTAATCAATTAGCCTGAGTTCACAGAGTTAATAAGCAGTGGAGCAGGAATACAAGATTTGAATCAAGGCAGTAGGACTCGAAAGCCCATGTGTGCAACCACGGTATACACTGCATCACAGAATGGCCTGCAGTCAAAGAAAAGACAACTCCAACAAGGGGCAACGTGGGCCACAACAGGGAGGCAGCACTAGGAGGAGTCAAATCTATTTCAGTATAGACCCCGCCTCTAAGAAAATCTTAAAGCTCCTCCTAAGAACACAGCTTCCTCTGCCATCCTTTCCAGAGGGGACCTTTTTTTTTTTTTTCATTCTCATACCCATTGTCCCACTGGACCTGGAGGTGGGGTAGGGATCCTCCTGGTTCTTTACTGATCTTCCATACCACTGCTCCTCAGCACTCTTGGTTATGAAAGCCATGCTTCCAGACTGAATAACCCACTACCTCTCCTTGTTGGGGTCATCCACAGACCCCTGGGTCATTTGCCTCATTCCTACAAGATCTGAGCATCTGGCCCATTGTCACCCTCTCCAATCCTACTTCAGCTTTGATCCTCAGTGATTTCACTTTCCATAGAGAAAATCCCTGCCATGCCCTGGACTCACCATTCCATGACCTCCTCTATTCCCATTCTAACTCATCCTAACTCAGCCACTCCCTCTCATGGGCATACCCTAGATATCTGTGTACAAGTAATCCACTACCCCACTATCTTAATTCTAAGGATCCTACTTTCCAAACACTACCTCGCTTCTGTAGTTTGCCAGTTCCAAAAATTATTGACCCCTCTACTTAACCTAAATACGTTGATTGTTACCACATTTTTACTGTCCCTCAATTTCTTCATATCCTCACATTTCTTCTTCTTTGCTTACATTCAAATATGTATTATCATCATTGCTCCCTAGCATATACTCCAAACTGTTACTTCCTCTCTCCTTAATACTCACCTAGAAAAAACACAACCTTTCTTAAATCGCACTATTTTGAACCCTCATCCAAGCAACTGAACTTGATGGGAGAAAAATACACAAGCAGACTGACTGGCTTACTTCAAATGCGTGGTGACCAACCTCTAGTGGACCCAAATGCCATCTTGCAATCCCACCACATTTCCCGTCATTCAGTCCTCTACTTTCCTTCTCAAAGCAATGTTGAGGGTATCTGATCAGACAACTAAAGAATTACTTTGTAACTTCTCCTCTTTCCTACTCTTCGTTCTCAGCTAAGAAAATAGAAGCAATCAGAAGAGAATTCCACAGCCTCCCACAAACACATCTACCAACCTCAGGCATCTGGCCCATACACCCTGCCTTCCCTCACATTGCCACGGATAAACTGAAAGGCTCCTCTCTGAAGCCAACCCCTCTGCTTGAACCCTGTATCTTCATTCTCTTTCTCAATACCAAGGTCATCGTTCAGTCATTCACTCCCTCCCTTTGCATCATCAAATTTTCCCTCTCGTCTTGATCATTCTTCTCAGATACAAAAGAAAACAGCCTTCCTGAGGTTTCACTGTCTCCCAGCTCCACTCTCCATTTCTCTGCTCCTCTTCACTGAGTTGTTTCCACTTTCTTTCCTCCCCTTTTCTCTTGAACCCAATCTTCCCAAACTTATTTCCCCATCACTCCATCAAAACAGCTCTTATCCAGGTCATCAAGAACTTCTAGGTTGCCAAGTCCAATGGTCAATTCTCAGTCTTCATGTTACTTATCCTCAGGAACATTTGAGAAAGTCTGTCCCTCCCATCTCTCTGAAACCCTTTTATGATTTTCCTCCAGGATGCTCTCCTTGCTAGGTTTTCCTTCTATATCACTGACGACTCTTTCTTGGAGAAGAAGATGCTGTCCCAACCACTGTGGTTCAACAAAGCCTTTTGGGAAGGGCAGACTCATGCACACTATCTTTCAACACCTACTTGGACGCATGAGAATAGGCCTTGGGCCTGGAACCCATCCTTACCAAGAGATAAAGAGCCCACAAAGCCTCTAATGGGCTTATCACCTGGGAATATTTCCCTGTTTCAGGCACAATGAGTGCTCCTTTGCTCTGCTTACGCGTGTACATCAATGGCCGTCAGGCACACTCCCAGCTTTTACTATGTTAGACTCCAGAGGGAGAGGTTGAGGCCTTTCCACTGCGGCACTAGGGGGGTGCACGTAGGCTAACTTCCAGGGTCAGCTGCCAGGGGGACCTGCTAGCCATGAGGGCCTGACGCACGCTATTGGAGCTGATCTTGCTCTGTCTTTTCTCTATGTAGGTAAAATGCTCTTCCTTGCAGTGCTGGACTGTTGTGTTTTCCTTGGTGACTTCAATACTAAGATGCAGTGGGCAGAAGTGTTTGAAGTCCTCCCCTGGGACTGATAACCGCATGGTACTCCGTTTGACACCCTGCCTCCAGAATACACAGAATATCTGCTTCGTATCACCCTAGTCTAAGCCACTCTTACCTGGATTGTGTAACAGCAAATAACTCCATGCTTCCACCTTTGTCCCTATGACAGTCTATTCAATTGGCAGCCAGGGTAATCCTTGAAATGTTTGTCAGACCACGCCATCATTATGCTCAAAAATTGCTTCCCGTCTCACTCAGAGTAATAGCCAGGGCCACCTGCTTCCTCTCTGATTTAATCCGCCACCACTGTAGAAGTGGATCATTCTGCATCAGCCACATTGGTCTCCCTGTTGTTTCCTGAACATATCAAGCATGTTCCAGCTTTAAGGCCTTTGTACTTTCCATTCCCTCTCCCTGAAATGCTCTTCCTCATGACATGGTCTCTCGCTTCTTTGAGATCTCTTCTTGAATGCCACTTGACCACCATATTAGGTAGTAGTAACACCCTTTATTCCCATCCCTGGAATGAGAATAGAAGTTCTATGAGGCAGGCTGTGTCTGCACAGCTCAGAACAGTGCCTGGAATGTGAATGGGGGAGTTGTAGCTCTTTGTGGTATGACTGTCCCCTGTCATCATGGAGCTTACACCCTAGTAGGGCAGACAAACATTGAGCAATTGATGACATATAATTCATGACATAGCTGATAAGTGTTGTGAAAAATAAGCACAAAGAGAATTAAGGGTATATAAGTAGCACATTCAAGATCCTGAGGTAAAAAAGATCGTGGCTTCCAGGGGCCGGCCTGGTGGTGCAGCGGTTAAGTTCTCACGTTCTGTTTTGGTGGCCTGGGGTTTGCTGGTTCGGATCCCATGTGCAGACATGGCACCACTTGGCAAGCCATGCTGTGGCAGGCGTCCCACATGTAAAGTAGAGGAAGATGGGCACAGATGTTAGCTCAGGGCCAGTCTTCCTCAGCAAAAAGAGGAGGATTGGCAGCAGATGTTAGCTCAAGGCTAACCTTCCTCAAAACAAAAAAAAAAAGATCATGGCTTCCAGATCCTAAGTTACAGTAACTCCCTAAGGGTCAGATTTGTCTCTTACCTACCTCTGATAAAAAAAAAATGGCATAAACATGCCCAAATTAATCTGTCCTAGGAATTTCCATATTCTCAAGTATTCATTTACCCAAATATCTCTGCTTCTGCTTTTAGCTACATGTAAAGCAGACTCAGGGGAGACAGCAGAGAAGAGAGGAAACCATGGGTGTTCAGTCCTTTAGTGGCAAAGCATTTTCGATTTTCCCAGAAGCAACCATGTCCCCATGGTACACCCAGGCCCAGGGAAGATTGGCTAGGAAGGTTTCCAGCTTTCTGTGCCTAGAATAAGTCTTCTATATGTCAGCTTGAAGATCAAAGTAGACACATGGGAGAGGAGGAATGGTCTCATTCCGTCCGGCAATATCAACACCTCAAGAGTAAAAAGTATGCACTTTATACAGAATAGCACCTAGTGAGAGCTTGATCAAGGATGGACGGAGGGATGGATGGATGGAGGGGTGGATAATGGAATGGATGGATGGATAAAAGGACGGATAGCAAGTTGGGAAGATGTCAGATGGTGTGCTTCTTTCCCACTCTGGTTCCTCAGGTTCTTTGCCATGGCCTGTGGAACAAGAAGAAAAATTCAGGAAGAATGCCTGTCAGCCTGGTGATTAGATTCTCAATTCCTATACCTTGGAGTTGGAACGCTGGGGACAAGAACTTTCCACAAACACCCTTGCCAACCAGCATCATTCAGCCTCTCCTTGAATCACAATGGTTAGGACATCATCTTCAATCAAATTCACACGGACTCTGGAGCTCAAAATGGCTTGCTATGCCTTTGGTCATCATCATCATCAATTTGATGAAATAAGCACTTAGAGAACACTTAACTCCATGCCAGACAGGTCAATGTGTGTGTAATACAGATCATCTCATTGAATCTCACTCGCCTCACACCTTATAAAATAGGTATTTATTATCCCTGTTTACAGATTAGGAATCAGAGACCCACAGAGGATAAGTAACTTGCCCAACAGACAGCTAAAAATGGACAGAATCAACATTCAAACCCAAATCTGACCCCTGCTCATTCCAGACCAGCACATTATCACCCCAGCAAGCACCGTCTCTGTGCCTGATCCCGTGTATTATACATTAAACACATTATCTCAAGTGATTAAATCCATGTGTCAACTTCAGCCACTTTTTCCAGGTGAAAAAACTGAGTCTCAGAGAGGCATTTATAAATCACCTGCCCAAGGTCATAATGCAAGTGAGGGGCACAGGTGGACTTCACCCAGGGCTGTCTGCAATGCCAAACTCCCTCATTTTATAAAAGAAGAAGAAGAAAGAGAAGGCAAAAATAAAAGAGGTTATGTGAAATGCCGAAGGTCAGCATCACTAATTAGTGGGAAAGGTGGAGCTTGAATCAACATTGCCATCTGCTCAAGAGCATCGTAATGCCCTCTGAGAAGTGGTTGTGCATCCAGCCCTCTGACCCCCACACAATGAGGTAGTAAGTTAGCGAATTAGTTAAGGAGACTTCCCTTTTTGATGCTGCCGGGGCCCGAGTCAGGTTCCCAGTGGGCAACCAACCCTTGGCCAGTCTTCTACTAGGACTGGGCCCAAGTCAGGCAGACATGAAGGCAGGAAAGGGTGGGCAGAGGGGATTCTGCTCTGCCTCTGGGTCATGCTCATTCCCCACAAGACTGTGAAAAGGAAGCAACCCAAAGCAGCATCCTTCTGCCCAGCCCTCAACCCAGCAGTTGTGTGTTTGCCTGGGGGACGGAGCGTAACATATCTGCTGGATGTGCACCACATTTATCTTGTTCTCTGTGCCCCAGAGTGTGCTGTTTACTTTCTCACTGGAGGTGCAATTATTTAATGAGGTATCAAAGCCTGGGGAAGATTGCACATTTTAATCAAAGCACCAAATGAGCGAGTCTAGATGACTTTACAAAATGTATCTGAGGAGAATTTTGCACAGCAATGTCTGGGTATCAGGTAATTAAGTGAAAAGGGAAATAACTTCCCAAGGGGTGTAAACAAACACACCAAGTCAGTCTCATTTCAGTGTTATGCTGACTGGGGAAAATGGATTTCCAAGTGGACCACAACCCAGGCCTCCTTCCTCCAATGTCAAGCCGGGCTTTGTGGGGCAAGAGTCCATGGGCTGAGCTGTGGGGCCACGGCGCCTCCTGCAGGTTTAGAGGAAAAAACAGCCCTTGGAGAGAGCCTTGTCAAATGCCCTCAAATGTGGCTTTCTCAAACTTGCACGGCACTCAGGGGCAGAGCCAAGACCAGACGCTGGATTTCTGCTTCCCAGTCCTGCGTTAGCTCCAGTCCACCGGGCCAGTGCTACCTGGATGTCAGCTTTAATAACAACAGAAACAGTAATAACAACAACAACTAAAACAGGGTAGCTCTGAGTTTATGTGCCAGATGCTAGGCTGCACGCCTTCTAGACATTCACTCAGTAAACTCTCCCAAGGACACTACTGTTATCCCCAGCTTACAGGTGGGGAAACAGAGGCAGAGAGAACGTAAGAAACCAGTCCGAAGTTACACAAGTAGTGTCATAGACAGGGATCAGACACAGACCACCAGACCTGCCATCTAGCTGACCTTGGGCCAGCCCTGGATTCCACATTTTCCGGGTGGCCAAAATCTTTCCGGGGTCCTGAGATGAGCTTGGGCACCTCTGCCTCCAGGCTCCTGCTTCCAAATCCGCTGTATGGGTTTGGATCACGCTGATCCTGATGAGTAACTCAGCCTTTTTCTCAACTCCTACAAAAGCAGGAGCAAACAAAATGCAGGATGTATTTGAGAGCGTCGTAAACTTTGGGATCACAACACACGTTAGAACACAACCCAGCAATCCACCGAAAACCACCTGCTGGGCATTTTCTGCAAGACCCAGGGATTTTTTTTTTCCCACTGGTTTTCTTACAGGAATTTCTTGCTCTTTTCTCCTAGACGGGTCTCGGCTGTGGTTTACGCCCCAGGTCTTATCTCCTCCCTTACCACCAACCACCCCACCTTCCCTTTCTCTCTCTTTCCGTGTGAAGAGAAAACAATTCGTTTCATTGGACATCTGTGCCTTTGAGGTCGCACCTTCTGCCCTGAGCAGCTTATCAAGATGTTTTCCTGGACAGAGGCAATTTCCTTCTCTGAGAGGGATTCTGAAACCAGCTGCTAGGAAAATTCATTATTCACTTTGTGACACCAATAAATGTGAGGTCTCCGCTTGCATCTTTTAAGCCCGCATATATGTTTATTTGCACGGTGTATGGTTTCTATGTGATAACCCACACTGGGAACCAGGAAGTCAAGCTTACTTATTTATCCTGTCTCCTCCAAAGCTTATCCTTCCTTGACTTTCACCCCCGGGATCTCCTAATGATGCAAAGTTTATTCCAGCTGAGGCTGAAGGCCATCCACTCACCTACTGACCCCAACCTCTGGGCAATGACTCTCTCAGACAGCACACACAGCAGAAGGTCTTCCAACGTAGAGGCCTCTTCGGTTCAATTCTCCATCCCCAGAAGCTAGCATAGAGCCTACACAGAAGGCACTCATTTGTTCATTCATTCATTCAACAAATGTTTGTTGAGTACCTGCTCTGCTCCAGTCCTATTCTAGGCTTTAAAGATATAAGGACAAAGAAGATATAGTCCCTGAACTCAAGGATGAGTACATACTGGAGGTTCTTGAAATTTGGGGTATATGGGTTGCAGTAAGAAATTGGCCTTAGATCATCTTTCTAGAAAATATATGTATTTTGGCATACAGTCCTTGTAGAGAGCAGCAATGGCCCTGACTCTTCACTTTTTTCTGCACCATGCTCTTGACCGTGTAGCTTGGGAGAGCACCCTACCATGGGTAGGGTGGGGTGGCCTGCCCCACCACTTGGCTTTGAGCTCATCCACGAAACTTGCTTTGGCCCATGGGATGTTAGTGTGAATGACACAAGCAAAAGCTTGAAATGTGCTTGCTCTTTGGGGGGTAACGTCTTACACTCCTTCCACCACCGTGAGAAGGACAAGCCTGGGCTAGCTCTCTAGTCCAGAAGGGAGTTGAAGAACATGTGGGGCAGAGCCCGGCTGCCCCAGCAAAGGCCGGCCCAGATCATCCAACAGCCAAGGATCTGCAGAGATTTAAACACGCCTGATCAAGATGAGCAGAACCCCTGGGAGAACCTCAGCTGTCTCCAGACACAGGAGTGATGGTCACCTATCGTGGGAGGCCACTGAGGCATTGTGGTTGCATGTATCCAGTATTATTGTGTCAGGTTATAAATCATTCAAAATTTTAAGGGTTTTTTGAATAGCCTAAAGGTCCTATTGATTCCGGGTTGAGAACCTTTGATCTTTTAGGGGACACAGTAAGGAAACAGGAATTACAGCGTGGTGTGTTAAGCACTGCAGTGGGATAAATACAGGTGATTTGGGAGCACCCAACAAGAGCTTGCTTTGCAGAAGAACTGATGCCCAATCTGAGATCTGAAGAAGGGGCAGGAGTTAGTCAACTGAAGGGGCAGAGGGAAGGGTTCCAGGAACGGGAATTAGTGAGCGCAAAAACCATGAGATGAGAGGAAACACGACCAGTTAGTCATTTTGGTGGGACTGCAAGAATTTCAGAGAAAGTTCTTCCAAGTTGAGAGAGGAGCCCTGGACATTTCCAATTTTTGAGGATGCTGATGTGTTGAAGACGGAGATATGCTAGAAGAAGGTACAAAAATGGCGGCATAATTTAAGTACTTTTCATGGAACAAACGAACAGTCCTAACATGAAGAGGAACACAACGATCCTACATATAGCCTTATCTGGATGTAACATTAAGTGCCCAAACTTGTCTTTCATGAAGGTGAGAAGTGGGCCTAAGGGTCTTCCTGCCTGCCCCCCACCTCATTTAAAACAGAGAGTGAGGAGACAAAGGGAGTGTTGGTGAGAGTTGAGACTTAGTAATTCCTTGTTAAACTGAATTAACAGAAGTGAATAATTTTCAGATGTCAACAAGGAGAAAATGCCCCCTGGTTCAGTAAGGGCCCTCTCAAAAGGCCCCCTCATGGGTACAAACTGAAAAGGCCTCAACCCCAACTACAGGGCTTGGTGCCTGGGCCCCATTTTGGCCATCTCGGTCACCAAGAGGCCCCCAGCCATCCAGCCAGCCCTTCAGAATTGATCCAAGTTACTGGCTACCCCACAGCGAGGTACGGAGGTGACGACGGTGTCACACCGCCACCTAGTGGCCATGCCTGAGAAACCATATTCTCTACCTCTGGGATATATGAGCCCATCCAGGTGGGTCTTCTCCTTGGGAAAGGCCTGCTAGTGACTGACAGGACTTAGAGTTTATATATATATGTATATAAATATAGAGAGAGATAGAGTCAATACAAAGTACCTGGCCCAGAGCCTGGTACATTATGCTCAGTGCATAGCAACTGCAATTAATAATATCATTATTATTGCCATGATACTACAGAACTAACTGACGGTCTTTGAAATTAATTGGTCTGTGGGAAAATGAAATTTTTGAGGATAATTAAGAATCCATTCCCCTTTAATTTCGTTCAATAAACATGTACTAAATGTTTAATATATGCCAGCACTGTGCCGTGTAACTGGGACGGCATGAAGAAGACATAAACACAGCTAGGACCACATGTTTGACGTGGTCCCTGCTATAACACACTTCCAGTCCTGAAGGAGAGGCAGGCACAGGAACAGCCAGCTCTCACGTGCTGACCAGAGACACAGCCAGGGCATGGCTGTGACAGTGCCGTGTGATCACTTAGACGCCTGTGGATCCCTTAAGTCTCGGAATAGAATCGCGGTCCTGATCCTGATCTACACGGTCTGACCCCAGAGGCCTCTCTGCGCTGCTTCTGGGCCTGTCTCCAGCACCTCGGAGAGCTCCTGGCCTCCAAGGGGTAATGGGACACTTCATGGAGTTGAGGAATAGGCAGAAGGCCAGAGAGGGTTGGGGGCATCGTTGCTAGAGTCAAGGTTCAAACTGGATGGCCCTGAGCAATTTACTTAACCTCTCTGTATCTTATTTCCCTCACAGGTGAAAAGGGGGCTGTTAATAAGAGCACTTGTGTCATGGTGTTGTTGTGAGGACTGAATGAGTTTACATAAGGCACTTAGTTTTCTGACATGAAACATGTTTTTGTTATCAGCTGTGGTCTGCAGAAATCCTCTGGACTCTTCATGAGGTTGGGGTCCAATTTTGTAGCCTTTTAGGCATTTTCCATTATTAAATCTCCAACCCCATTTAAAATTTCACTCATGTATGACTCAGCACCCCATCCATTTAGGGCAGTAGGAACTAGGGGTGCAAAGGGGAGCACCTGGTCAATGCCTTTCTTTCCTCTCTCCTTGAATTTTCTCCACCATTATCCTATGTGACTCTAAATCAACAGGGCCTTTCACTGGCCTGTGATCCAACAGCAAGGACAGGAGGAAGGAAGATTCTACTCATGTCACTCACATTTGAGCTTGGATGTAGTTTGATGGGAGGAGAGGGGATAGGTCCCATTTGTCGTGATGCTGGTGGCCTCTGTGAGGGAGGATGTTGGCATAGGTGGTGTTCCTAGATTCCGTGGAGAGCTGCTCAGCTCCACACTGCCCACTCCCAACTCCTTCTCGAAGGGTGTCTCTGAAGGCAAGGCATGCAGCCTTTTGGCCCCCAGTTCATGCCTCACTCCCTTTGCCAGGTTGCCCTCCTGTCACCTGCTCTGCTAGACCATGAGATCCATTCAGGCAGGGGTCACCTTGGTCACCACCTGGTCATCAGTTCTGGACATGGCACCTGGCATATGTGAGTCTTCACGGTTCTTGTTATATTTTTCCCTGTTCAGCAACAGGAAACACAGGGGATTAATATTTGTGACCACAGTCTGATGTTCTTAGGTAAAGTAACAAAAGGGACCAGGACATCTTCCTGAAGACACACCACGCATCTTCTGGAGAAGGAGCATAGCTACTGCCTGCAAGCCCCTGTTCGGGGCCTCAGTGCTCAGGGAGGCTGCCTGCCTGCTCTTTCAATAAATATGCCTCCAAAAATATGCTGGGAAGAAATTCATCACTTTGTACCCTAATGAAGTAAATCATGTTATTAAATGAGACTTTTCCTGTCTCAGAGTTTCAGCCGAGGTCCTAAAGCTGAGAATATTGGGTACGAAGTAGACCCACTGAGGTGCTGGGCCATATATGCAGACCTGGCAAAGGTATTGCCCATAGCTCCTTCTGCTCTCGTTAAGCACCATCCATCTTCAAGCTATGTAGGAAAAAGCCGAGATTCACGGGAGGATGAAGAGATGACAAGTGATGAGGTCTTTGAAGAGAGTATTGCTGTTCTGTGTGGGTTCCTCTCCACGCAAAGGGAGACAAAGGAGAAAGGCTCTCATGGCCACCAGCTCAAAAGAAAGGGGCAAGGCTTTAGAAAAACTACTGGGGGCGCTGGATACACACTTCCTGAAGGCTGGATGGGAGCCAAGCTCATGGTTAAAGAGTCTACAGTCAAGAGGCTGCGGCCGAGTCAAGGAGGGGCTTAGGAACAAACTGCACTTCCGCTGAGGGTGGGACAAAGACCCTGTGATCAGTGGTCCAGATGGAAGCCCAGAGGAAGGAGCCAGCCAGGAACCTTCTAGAAGAAGCTCTTATCTGAATATTTCAGATGGCAAGAATTTTTAATAGTTTTATTGAGATATAATTGTCATACTCACTGTCAATTACATCTCACTTATTATTGCAATACAATTGGATATACCCATGAAACCTCCTCCACAATCAAGGTAATGAGCTTATCCATCACCCCCAAATGTTTCCTTCTGCTCCTTTGTAATCCATCCCTCCCAACCAACTCCCTTATTAAAAGGCAATCACTGATCTGCTTTCTGTCACTATGAATTAGTTTGTATTTTCAAGTATTTTATAGACATGGAATCATACAGTGCATACTCCTTTTTTGCCTGCGTTCTTTCACTCAGCATAGTCATTTTTAGATTCATCCATGTGGTCATGTGCATCAACGTTCACCCCTTTTCATTGCTGAGTGTGCTCTTGTGCGTGAACGTCCCACAATTTGTTTCTTCATTCATCTACTGACAGATATTTGGGTTGTAGGCAGCAGGAATTCGATTAATTATCTTCTGCTCCATTATTCTTAGAAATATTCTGTTGTCATGTGTATCGGTTTTATAATCAGGGTCCAAGTTAATCTTTTTTAATGAAGAGGAAGAAAAGGGGCCTGGCCATGAGGACTTTCTGGTGGGTGAAAGTGATCTCAACAGAGGGGTCGAGGGTGTGCCATGGGGCAGGAGGTGTCAAGAGAAAGGACTCATTAGAAGCTAGTTTGTGAAGACTTCGCCAGCCTTAGGGGGCTACACTCAGAGGGCACGCTGAAGAGCTCATGAGAGTGCCACGTGGAGGACGTCATGGGTGCACAACCATCACACCCAGTTACAGCTGACACGAGAGATCTATTCCATCCTTCCTGTCCTCCTCGCCTATGGCCCCAACACAGGAAGGTCCTAAAATGCCTGCTGGAGTGTTGGGGGAGGTGAGATGGGATTGAGAGAAGAAGCAATCCCAACGCCTTCCCCCGCTGCTGGTTTCTCAACCTGAAATTGGCCAAAGTGATGGAAGGAGGGTCTGGAGTTTGTTTGTTAGACTGGATTAGGTTTTCCATGACCTGAAACTAACCTAATAACTTTTTTTTCTTATTGTTGTCTGAGTGACCAGAAAAGCTATTGTGTTGACCCAAAATGTTATCCAAGGACAGAGAGCAGGTAAAAATGGGCAGATATGAGAAAGAATGAAGTTGTCTTCTGCTTGAGTCTAGTTCATTCGATAAACCACTTGTCACGGCACCAGGAGGCCACAACTTCTGCTCTAAGGGAGATCACATACATACATGCTCATACCCTTACAAGCAAATTTGCTTTCCTGGAAATTATCTCTCGATACCTTTGGGACTCAATTCAAGGCCACGGGCAAAGCCGCTTTGCATCTATTCTCATCACCATCACCTAGCATTTCGTGGAAGCTCAAGACTGTTCACAACAGAGGAAAATGACAAAGGTCATCCCCCAACTACTGATTTCCAAATCTGAAATAGGCTAAAGTGATGGAGGAAGAGTCTGGAGTTTATATATTAGACTGGATTCAATTTTTCACATATTAGATTTCAGTGCGTAATAGAATGGAAGATGCGTACTTTATCACCATTCCCCATCTGAAGAATCCATCTCCATATATATAATCATAGCCGTATTTGTTGAGCCTCATGCCTTTCATCCTTACAACAGCCCTAGGAGGTATCCCATTTTACAGATGGAGAAGCTGGTATTGAGAAATGTTAAATTACATGCCCAAGGTCATACAGATGGAAAGCAGCAGAGATGGAATCAAACCAGGTCTGTTTGGTTCCAAATCCCAGAATCTTTCCACCATGTAACACTGCCACTGTGGGCTGTTACTGAGAGAGACGAAGAGAACAGTTAGTGTTGAAAATTAAAATGCTTTCTCTTCTAAAATGCCAGATGGTTGTCACTAAGAGGAAAGGCCAGCAGACTGTCTTCCAAGATGTCTCATAAACTGGTATTACTTACCTTGGGGAATTTTCCATGATCTTAGGTCTGATATCTGACCCTTGGGCGTGACAAAGAGGACGTCAAGAGAGGCCCATCTCTCAGTAGAGACACTTTAATCAAGCACAGAACACTGACGTGTAAAACCTGACTGCCAACTCCTTTATTCACAGCGAGAAATTACTGATGTTGACACCTAAAAACTCAAATTCCATGGGATTAACCCATTCTCTCCCTGTAGGCAGACCCAAAGAGAGGCCAAATCATGATCTGAAAGCTTCTGGAGTACCTGCAATGAGCAGAGGGAATTTGATAATCCAGCGCATAAGGCACCCAGCTGAGGAAGCCCGATGTTTCCATTTCACCAGAGGGATGGTCTTGCCAATGGCTCCGCTCTGCGCCCGTTGAATGAGAACTCCCAGGGATGCTGAAGGCTCCCTCTTCCCTAGGGTGTGCTGGGATAGACCCTGTGGGTGTTTGCCTCTGGTATTCCCATTTCTTTTTGCCTTCAGAGCTGACCAGGCCTTCCTTTGACGGACACATCCTTTCTTTATGGTAATGCATTCCTCTGGTGACTGCAAGGCTTGCCCACCTGAGAATTGTGCCTTCTTCTTCAGCTGACTTTGCATATCTTTACTGCCATCCATTTGTTATCCTACAGCTTAACTCCCAAAGGGCAATCTCCCTTCCTTCATTTCCAAATCTAGAAAGGCAAATGTCTACTGCACCCAAGGAAGGATGACTGAGGAAAGGTGGGCACCGTCTTTGTCTGTGAAAGACCTTCTATACTCGAATATTAGATTTTTTGAAAGGGGGAACTGGTTTTAATTAAGACACATAGGACCATTGTGTGCAGAGAACCCAAAAAGGAAGGGATAAGTTTTTACCTCCAAATGCTTAATAAGGGCCTGGTCTATGCCAGGGGCTTTTAATCAGCACAACAACACTAGGAAATAGGTATTAGTTCCCCCATTTTACAGCTGAGGGCAGTGAAACTCCAGCTGAGTGACTGCTGGTTTGGGGAGAGCTAGGATTTCCACACTGGCCTGTCTGACTCTGAGATTCCACTGGGAACCCAAGAGTCAAAGAAATTGCTAATGTATATGAGAGGGTGTTTTGTGAACTGCCAATGAGGCTACATGGGTACTGTGTCTGAAACTGAAAGGAAAGTTTGAAAGGAGGCAATTAGCAGACTGCTTTCTCAGCTAAAACAGGAGTAACTTTCTAGAATGTTTTGCAAAGAGTCTCTGATGTCTAAACTGGTTGCATTTCCGTAGGGGCATCATTTAAATCCAGCCAGGCTGACTCATCTTACTACAAACCAGCTTAGCAGCTCCTTCACTTAATACCCGCCTGGATCACTAGTGTGATGAGGTCAAAGGCTTCCAAGCTCCTTCAAACATAAAAGAAAAAAATGTTGCATCTGAAGCCCATGACTGTGGTTATAGCCGTGCACACAGCTCACCCACTCTTGTAGACAGTGAATCCTTTAAAGAAATAAGCTGCTCCAGGGAACAGAGACAGGACTTGCTGTAGGCCATGGCCAGGAGGCAGTCCATTGGGAATTCTCCAGCTCCTCCTCTCACTCAGGCCCCAATCATCACTGTCCTGGCAGCCCCCATCTGGCAGCCCCCAACACGTCCCATACTTGCCTCCCTGACCCTTGTCATTTTATGCTGTGAGTAAAGAAAGACAAAAAGAAACCCCGGGAAGTTTCCCACCCCGAGAGATAAAAAGACCCAAAATATGGGGAGAAGAAGCAAGACAAGATTACGGATTATCATCATGGCGTAATGCTCATTTCAGATTCCCGGCACCAGGTCACTTTGCAGGCAAGACAAGTCCTCTGTCACTTAGAAGCGCTCTTGGTATATTCGCTTCATGACTCCAGGCTGTCAAGATCTGGAAGGAAAGCAAGAAAATAGGCATTTATCAAGTTTTTAAAAAAACAACATATTTGATTTCGCTGAATCTTCCGAACAAGACTATTCCTCTCTGCATTTTAGGGAGGAGGAAATTGAAGTACAGAGATGTGAAATATGCACCCCAAGTCGTAGACCCGGTAGGATGGAGCCTAGGCCTGGAGGAGTGGAAAGTCCATACTCTTTTCACTAAAGAATAGATTCACAAGATCTTCATGTGCCAATCAGAGAAAGAAATTTACAAGTTTACTCATTTAGCACCAAAGTTTCCTAAACCAAAGTGAGTATTTTTAAAGAATGATGTATGTCAATATTTTGTTCTTTCTCCCTCTTTGGTCAAGCTACATCTGTAGGCGGAATGATGACCCCCAAAGATGTCCATGCCCTAATCCTTAGAACCTATGAATTGTTAAGTTACATGAAAAATGGGAGTTAAGGTTACAGATGGACTTAAGGTTGCTAGTCAGCTGGCCTTGAGGTGGGAAGAGGATCCTGATTTATCCAGGTGGACCCCCTGTAATCACAAAAGGCCTTAAAAGTGGCAGATGGAGGCAGAAGAGAGAGTCAGAGAAAGAGACGTGACGACAGAAGTAGGGTCAGAAAGCTGCTATGTTGCTGGCTTTGAAGATGGAGGAGGGTGCCATGGAGACAAGGAATGTGAGCAGCCTCTAGAAGCTAGAAAAGGATTCCTCTCTAGAATCACCAGGAGGAATGCAGCTCAGCCAACCCCTTGATTTTAGCCCAGTGAGACCGATGTCAAATTTCCAACCTACAGAGTTGCGAGTTATAAATGTGTATTGTTTCATGCCACTAAGTTTGTGGTAGCTTGTTACAGTAGCAATAGAAAACTAATATGGGGAACCAAACCATTATGCAACAAGGTGCCAGCTCTCTTGGTGCTGTAGAGCAGTGCCAGGACATGAACCCTAGAGGCAGACCAGAGCTCGAATCCTCAGCTAACCACGTCTGCCTGAGATAGTCTGATCTGTTCATCTCACTCACGGTAGGGTGAGCTTGCCAAGGAAAACTGCAATAGTTCAATCTGTGAGCTAAAATTCCATCTTGGTTAGGAATGGTTTAGTTGCATGGATGTGTCCTTACTCACCGAAGCTCAAGCTAAAAAGGAAGGCTACTTAGAAGCAGGGTAAGACTCAGAGAACCAGAAAAATCAGTGCATCTCTCTGCCTGCCTCATCTTCCCACCTCCTTCCCCCTCTCCTCTTTTCCATGCATATCTTATTTATTTTTCTCTTCTTGAAGACACTTCTTTGCTTACTCCTCTGTTTGCATAAAGCTTCAGCGTGGCCATCCCAAGACGGTGGCCTCTGTCCCTCTGACCTTCCAATCTTCCAGCTTGGTCCCCCCCACAGCCAACTGATTCACTCTCCCCATCACTGATCCAAATGGTCAGAACACAGAGAAATCAATAAGCCCAGCTCCAACCCGGTGTTCACTCCTGACTCTACTGGTCATGGTCAGCATGGAGGGGCTGGGAGCAAGGGCATTTCTGACAAAGGCCTGCCACGTCTGGGACTGTGGGTTGGGCAGGATCTTTAAGAAGGAGCGGGGAGGAAATGATTGGCATCTGCAGGACGTCTGTGCACCCTAGGGAAGGCCTTATCTTTGGGAACAGAAATGCAGCACGCTGTCGGCTGAGCTGCCCTCCTCCCTCATAGGCCAAGCTGAGCCCCTGTTAGCCTCTGTGACAACATTTTCTGTCCCTCCATCCCATGATTGACATACTCTTTTTCAATATGTTAATATATTCAACCAAGTTACATTCAGATGTTGCTGGTCTGGGAACCATTTTGTATATTTCGGGTGACCTTGCATATTTCATACTTTAACTCTCAAAGGAAAAGAATGATTTCCTGGTTCTTGAGGGAAGGGGCACCTCATTCTGGACCCCAAATTCTGATAATTATAATAATTAATAATGATAACATTAACAACAACAACTTTAGTCAGGGTTTTCGAGTTCAGAAAATGCAGTCTTTACAATAGTTTAATGTAGTAGAGAGGGTAAATGGTGACATAAATCATGTAAATGTGGCTCAAAGAGTTGGAGTGATTTATGCAAGGCCCCATAGCATTGTGAGATGCTTTGATCTAAAGAAAATAATAATTGTTTTCATTTACTGAAAAATAATGCCAGCTACTCTATATTTGCTATTTCTAATCCTCACACTCGCCCTTCTAGCTAAGACTTCGCCAAAGTCCCACGGTAAGTGGGAGCATCTAATTCGAAAGCCTAGGCCTGTTCAAAGGGCCCCACCCCTGTCCCTATATTCTTGGGAACGCCTTAGATGAGATCTTCCTGTGCATCCTTCAAGGTCAGCTCACACACCACCTCCTGTGCAAAAGCTTCCCAGAGTCTCTGTGCAGACTTAGCTCCTCCTTCTCCTGCGTCCCACCAGTGATCGAATCATGCACAGACATTTACTGAAGGCCATCCATGTGCCAGGCATGACACCGATGGCTGAGTATACAGCTGGGATGAGGCAGACATGGCTCCTGCCCTCAGGGAGCTGGAGTGTGGTACAGAAAGAAGTGTAGGGAGTGTTGAAAAGAAATACAGAGTGCAGAGGGAGTGCCCCTTCAGAGGGACAGATGCCTAGCTTGAATGGCCAACACAGCTGGCTTCCTGAGCAACCAGTGTTTATGTTGAGATGGAAGGAAGAGCACGGCATTAGTAGACGGAGGGGGGAATCACAGGGCATTCCAAGCAGGAGCACGGCAGAGGCAGGGACAGAAGAGAAGATGGCACGTCTGGGAACTGGAAGTTTTCAGGGGTGACAGAGGCACAAGGAATAAAGGGAGGAGAGGCCAAAAGAAAGATAGAAAGTGAGTCCTTTGAGCTGGCTTAGGAATTTGGGGCTGTATCCTAAGGCCACAGGGAGCCATGGGGCGCTAGAATCATTTGGCTGCAAGGATGAGAATCAGTCCAAGGTAGCTCAAGTGAAATGGGGGAATTTCTTATAAGGATTCCCAGCAGTGTAATGAAATCTATGGGCAGGAATGGTTCTCAGGAAAGGCCTGGAGTCAGGATCTGAAAAACTTTCAGCAATCAAAGAGTCAGTCTTTCTCCACCCATCGCTTATGCTGCTCTGTGTGTCTGCTTCATTATTTTCTCTCTCTCTTTTTGCAGCTTCACTTTCTCCCAAAACACGGAAGACAATAGCCACCAAACAGCCGTCAGTTTAGAAATTACAACTCTAGCCATACAGAGAGACACCATGGCGTTTATTGATCCCAATTCAAAATTCCTAGAGAAAGAATTCAATTGAACCAGCTTGGGTCAGAGTATTTAGGCCTACTTCAATGAGCTATGGGTGAGATACAAAGCTCAAAATTTCATAATACAAATGGGGCTTCCAGAGATGGAGGGGTCTCAGAGAAGGAGGGACACTGGCTCATAGGCTCAGCAGACCTCAAGTGGCAACTACTAAAGATATAATCAG
This sequence comes from Equus quagga, assembly GCF_021613505.1. NCBI lineage: Eukaryota > Metazoa > Chordata > Mammalia > Perissodactyla > Equidae > Equus > Equus quagga. Next base: position 63,684,093 of record NC_060277.1, read on the forward strand.
ATCGGAAATTTACATAAACTGTCACATCTGCCCTGTGGAGAATGGACTTCAGGGGAGCTCCAGCGGAGCTAGAGAGACCAGAAAGTGACCTCATCCAGGTGAGAACTTAGGTAAGGGGGGTGGTTGTGGGGCCAGGGAAATGCTCAAGAGTTATTAGGAGGTAGAACTAACAAAACTTGCTGACTTGTTGGACTTGAGGTAAGGGAGGGGAATGCCAGGTGATTGTCAGGTTCATGGCGTGACCAGCTGGGTGGATGGTAACATCATTAGTAAAACATGGAGGACCTTGGAATGGGAACTGGTTGGGGTGGGCGCAGTTCAGAGAACAATGAATTCTGTCTGGGACATGTTGAGTTTGAGGGAGCCTGTGGGATGTCCAAGTGGAGGCAGCCAGTTGGCTGTTGGATATATAGGTCTGGAAGAGGGGGCTGCCCTTAAGACGCCAGCAGAGAGGTGGTAATTAAACAACAGGAGTCAAAGAAATGGCCTGGGAAGAACATGGAGCACGAGAAGAGAAAGGGGCTTAGCACAAGTCTGAGGGGATTCCAACTTCTAAGTGGTTGGGTGGAGAAAAAGGAGCCCAGCCACAAAGTAGACGGGGCAGAAGCAGCTAAGAGTTGGGAGGGAAACCAGAAGAGTCATGCTAAGGGGATGTTACAAAAAGAATGGAAACGCTGTCTGACAAATACTACCTAGAGGCCAGGGAAAATGACTGACAAGGGCCCAGTAAAACAATTTGTTTATTGTATTATACTTTTTATTAGGGTGTCTATTTCTCTAGCTAAACAGAAGCTCCTTTAGTGAAGATGTTTTCATGCCTTTATTCTCAGCATTTAGCTCAAATGCCTGGCACAGAGTAAAGTTTCAGTAAATGTTTGTTAAGTGAATGAATAACTATGCCGTAAGCATTCAAAGAAACGAAAAATCACTTCTGGATGTGATAGAACACATATCGTGTGTCTTCAGCAATTTACAATAAAGGCACAAGGAAGTCAACAGGATCTTTGAAAAGAAACACAGTCTCACTACTGGCCTTTATATGAGTCACTCAAGGATGGCTGGCAGGGACTGTCCGGCCATAATCACAGTCACGTCAGTGGCCACCATCTAAAGGGAGACTTAGTGCTTGAAAATAATTTTATGTGCTCTTAGTATTCAAATTGTATTTGCATAATGAAATCGAATTGTCTCCAAAGTCAAGGTCATCTTCAGTCTAATCCTTGCCTAAATTATCCAAAAGCTCTACCGTTAACGGGATTGACTTCTGTTTATGAGATGCAAGGGCAACTACGCGTATCAATAGACACAGCCAGGAATCAATGCTTGACTCTAGTCGACTAAGAACAAAGAGACAGATGGAAAACTCTAAAAATCACTTTTCTTTTTGTTTGTTGGAAAAGTAAACAGCCACTAATTCCTAATGTGGGAAACGCTCTTCCCTAAGTACATGGCTACCATCAGGGATAATTATTAAAATATTTAGCCATGGGCAGAAGTAGGGATGACTCAAAATAAAGCCCCTGACAATAAGGCTATGTTGGGAGGCTTCTGCTGGACCAAATGTTAAGCCTTAGTTGATGAATGATGGGGAGGTGCAGGTGAGGAACCTGCAGCCGGAGCAGTAAAGAGGCACTGGGCAAGGGCTGTGGGCAAGGGCTGTGGGCAGGTGGGATTTGCCAGTTGTACAGAAGTATTCCAACATTTTAATAACTGCAGGGGCTGTACCTCTTTGTACGCACTTCTACCAGCTTGTGGCATCAGCCCAAGGCAAACCAGCTCAGGCTATCACAGTCCTGCCTATTTCACAGAAAAAGAAACTGAGATTTAATGAGAAAAGGTTTGGATAAAGGCCCATAGGCTAGTAGCAGGAGACCTGACCTTAGACCTCAAGTCTCTTTATTCCCAGCCCGGATTTTTGATTCTATGTCACCGCCCCTAAATTCTCCCTAGATCTGTTATGAGACACAAATACTTGTCACTAATGAGTCCACTAATCCCAGACTCGTGCAGCAATTGTGCCATTATGACAGGGGCCATATGGTTAGAAAGACGTGTCTGCCTCCATGGAAAACCCATAGTATTTTACGGAATTATGCATCCTCACAAAGGCTGTCTCAAGGTTCTCCCAGCAGACAAATTCTGAGCTATTCTCCCAGGGTGAACCCCAGTTGGGTGATCTGTCTGACTTTTTCACGACAGGAAGGACCCATCTCAGTGACTTTTTGAAACACCTAATGTTCTAGGTATGAGACACAATAATTAATTGCATGTTCTTATAAACTGGTGACAAAGTGGAGGTTGCTAAGCAGTCCTGAGAACACTCATTTTATAAGATGTAGTTTTCATATTCTGTGACAATGGTCTGAAAAAGAAGCACATAATGACTCCTTGTGGATGAGGCCCCTGCTACTTATGTTTTAATTATTAACCCAATTACATGGGTGAAGCAACATGTGGTAATTTAGCTCCTTCACTGCCACTTAATTCTTGCACCCTCAGCCACCAGGCTGGGAAACTCTTCAGAAGCGATTTAGGGAATTTGTTCTAGAATGTACCCAGCTACAACAGGGTCCCACCTCCTTGTGTCTGTAATCTCATTTCCCTGAAACGTTGAATCAGGAATGGGTTGGAAGGTGGTCATGAAAAGAAGTGACGTGTCCTGGTAAACTGTCATGCTTTGGACACACTAGAATGAGGCAGCAATGGGCAGAATTGGCCCAGATGTGGACGGGCTCTGAATGTAAGACTGGGTGTGCCAAGTAAAGTGTTCAAATAATGGAGTTACCTCGTTCTCAGTTACACAAAACTGGAGGGGAGGATGAAAAAGGGTGAATAATCTGCTTGGATTGGGGGACTTTCTGGACTCCCCACTTAAGAGATGGGAATATGGATTCAAGGCTTCTGTCAACCTTAAAAATAAAACAGCCAGTTATTTTACCAGCAAAACAAGTTTATTCAGGAATAGCCAAAGAATTGCAGCTGGGGTTGTGCGTGCTAGGGTGGACCATAGGCAAATCCAACAAACAAGCGAAAGGAACATTACTTTATAGAGAAAAAGGAGGAAATTGGGAGGGGTTTTTTGAAGAACATCCATTGAAGAAAAGCAGGAGTTCAGGGTAGTTGATAGTTTCTCATTGGCTGAGTTGCTGGGGTAGTCCATTTCTATTTCGGATCCAATGTACATTTCTTCCTGTAATTGACTACTCTGTTCTGTTGAGGATTTCTGTTGGGGTCCTTAATTGATTATCTTCCTGTTGATAACTTCTTTCTGTTGGGGTCTGTATTGACTCTTTTCTGTAACTGACCTCAAGTGGCACTGAATGGGAGCTTCCCCTTCCAGCCTCCTAACTGCATTTTAAATGAGGTTTTCCTTTATTAATTTCCACACTTCTATAGTTAATATTTTTCCCTCTATTACCTTTCTAGAGTTTTTCATGATCTTACTTTTCAGACAGAGCCACTCCGTTTGCATTAGAATGATAGTGGAATCTGTTTAAATCTGATGCTTCTCTGAGTTTTGAGTGCTGGATCTAGTGGGGAGGACCTAACAAGAGGAAAAGGAAAGAAAGGATCTCATGGGGAGGAGTTGTGACCCAGGAAAGATAGACCCTAGAGCTTCTCCCTGAAGCCACATGTTTGGGAATGTGGTCAACTTCAAAGGTGATTCAGGGAGCCACATGGGAGCCCAGCCTTCAAGGCAAGACAAGGATTGAGAGGCTAGACAAAGCTGAGATTCAGAGGTAAGGCTTGCTTCTACCCAACCGAGTGGAGGTGCTGAAGCTACTGATGATATGTTTAGTACCTCAGTTAAAGCCGGTTTTGAAAAATGGGACAGGATAGACAATTGCATTTGTGACTTTTATAAATATAAATATACTCATATGGCTATGTATTTAGCAAACGTGGTTCATTCTCCACATTTTACTGTTTTGTAAACTCTGGGGTTTTTTTTCATGAACCTTTCTGTATATCAATATTTATTTTGTCATTTAGTAGATGCATAATATTAAAATGTATTTCATTATATTCCTACTGTGGGACATTTGTTTCAAATTTTCGCCAAAACTCACTGTGTGGGGCTGAACATCCATCTTTTCCCACTGACCTGATCTGCTGTTGTGATCACATACTCTATTCCCATCTATACGTGGATTTATTCTGGACTCTGTTGTGTTTCATTTGTCCCTCAAGCTACTTAGACATCAGTCCCTTAGTGTTCTCATTATTATAACTTTGTTGTTTTTCTCCACCCCTCCAAACCCCTGATTCCTATTTTAAAATTTGTAGGCTCTTCTTGTACCTTTTCTGTTCCAGATACATTTTTTTCCCCTCAGTTTGAAAAATTCCACGAGAAATCCTGAGGGTTCTTATTGGAATTTCTTTGTGTTTGTAGATTCATTTGTGTATAATTGACCCATTGGTAGTATTGGGACTTCCCACCAGGAACCCAGCGTATCTCTGTTTATTCATGTCTTCCCTTGTGTCCTTCTGAACAGTTTTATGCTTGTTCTTCATATCAAAAGCCTAACATTTTCTAATTGGTTACCCCTAGTATGTAAGAACACTTCTGAATTTTTGAATGTGCTTTTTTTGGTCTTCTCTGCTTTTTTCTATTGGAATGTTTATCTTTGTCCTATTGGTTCATGTATTAATCAGGCTTTCTTGGGTTCCGAAGAAGCAGTCACCTCTGGTGATGGGGTAAGGAGGTAAGAAACACAGGAATAGACAAAGAGTTGGACGTTATGGAGGAAAAGAAATTAACAGAGGATTCAAAATTCGAATGACCGGAGTAAATGTCCTTCCCTCAACGTAGGTTCCAGTAATCGCAGGAAGTCGCACACACCAGCACTGCTGTGATCAGGTCCTCCCCGATACTACTGGCTTTTCTCTGCCTCAGGCATTTGCTCTCCACTTTCCTTGAGCCTCCTCATGGCTTTTTCTTACTTCCACCCTCCCACTACCAACTACTAAGTTTCTCTATGTGTTTTGCATCCATATCTCAAAGAGAAAGGACCAGGTGCTTTGTTTAATCACGAGTGTCCCTGTTGAGGCCATTAGACCATCACTAAGTTGTTATTCAGCCTATGGATTGGCTGCCCCGGAGCACTCAGCTATGACCACAGTACAGGCTCGTGGTGTAGACCCGGCGTCTCAAACAACAAAGTGCACACATCATCCGGACATCTTGCTGAAATGCAGATGGTCTGAGGTGGATCTTTAGACCCTATAATTCTGACAAGCTCCCAGGAAGTGCCTGCAATGCTGCTGCATGGTCTACACTTAAGTAGCAAGGGCTTGGACCAGGGTTTCCCACCCTCGGCAATACCGACACTTGGGCCCGGATGATTCTTTGTTGTAGGGAACTGCCTCGTGCATCGTAGGAAGTTCAGCAGCTTCCTGGACTCTACCCACGAGGTGCCGGGAACACCTCCACCCAAAGTTGTAACAACTAAAACATCTCCTGAAATTGCCAAATGTCCCCGGGGAGCAAAATCACCCACAGGCTTAGAGCATAGTGAACTAGAAGTAATATACACCGTAGAAAGGGACTTGAAGTGTGACGGGCATTCTCAAATGATGGCACAGTACCCAGCATGCAACTTACTTGGCCTGTCAGAGTAATTGAAGAGAACTTTTTACACTTGAAGTATTTTAACTCTGCTTATCACATACATTTCACATATTTCCCCCTTTTGGATGGTCTGCCTTCTACTTAATAGCGCATTAGTCAAAAGGTTAATGTTTCCTTCCAAAGGCAAGAACTAATTCTCTATTTAATAATGTTATTTTTTACCCATAGAACTATGAGCTATTCTGGAATGGAAAGTAACCAGTGTCCTCTAACAGGAAAAAACACTTTCTTGCCATTGTCTTCATTCAAATTACTGAACATTACGTCCCCTGCGGCAGCCTCATTGCAGAGATATTTTGAGGAAATGTGGGGCAGACCCTCTGCAATATGTATTTTAAATCACACAGTGTGATGACCACCTGCTTCACCCATATAGGTGGCCGGTGGCTGTGAACTGGACAGCACACACAGAGGACATTTTTGTTATTGTAGAAAATTCTACCAACAGCCCTGATCTCAATGATGAAGCCAGGTCCAAATAAATAATAAGTTATATTTTCATTGTAATTGCTGGAGATTGGAATTCTCATACACACAAGGAGAGGCGCTCACTCCCACAGCCCACATGCCAATGAGCATCAGAGCACGAGGTTGCCTAAGCACTCATATTTCACCATTGCATCTAAAGTAGTCGTGAAAGCAATGAAAGCATAATTAAATCCTTGAAAAATAGGAGCAAGGGTCAAATAATTATGGGTGGACTGCTCTCAACAAATGTCATTGTCTGGACCACAAATAGACAGTTTCATGAACCTTCTAATTACAGTGGCAAAAAAAAAAAGAGTTATTTTCCTATAAAATTACTAGTTGAGATTAGCCATTTTTTAAAAGGCAGGCTGTCTTCTGGATTCTAATATCCTCCACCCGTGCTCTGCAAGAGCAGGACTCAAGGCAGTGAGCAGGAGAGAGTGGAGAGCAACAACAGGAGAGCTGCCGCAGCTGGAACCTGCTCACAAGAAGACTGGGAAGGCCCTGGGCGTGCATCTACAATGCCTGGTCCACCTGTCTGGACTGGATGGAAAGAGATGGTGTGTGAAAGTCGCCGGCTTGGCAAAGGCAGGGGTCAGACTCCAAGGTTATGTCCTCTGTAAATTTAGGGGGAAAAGCTGAACATCGTAGATGTTTAATTTCATCATTATTCTTAGGACAGGGGTCCAGGAAGCTAAAAACACTGGCTGAAATTGTGTAATCCATTTTGAGAACCTCACCAGGGAGGACAGCTTGAGTCAAACAGGTCCACAGAGAAATTAGTGCAAAAGGACAAGTGAATGTCAATTAAAACCAGCAATTGGCTTTGCAGGATGGAATGGGGACTTCACGGGCTAAGCAGAAAATGTCCATTCTTTGGGGATGTAATCCATGCAGCAGTCCTCCTGAAGGCCTTGTGGGATTCTCAGCAAAACAAGTGACCTCATTAATTAAATGGGTTAATACTCTCCCCATGCTTTCCTTAATTGCTCTTCTGACTTTTGGGAGAAGCATTTTCAAGCCAAATTGAGCACCCAGAGCGTCCAGTAATCAATGCCACAGTAAGTCCTGTATGCTTTGAAGGCAATTACAAAGATTAACTGCATGGGATGTGCCACCCAGCTGGCCTCCACCTCCCGGGGGTCCCTATGTGACCCCAACTCCTAACGGTCCCACCCAACTGGCTTTGTCCTCCAACCCCAAGAGCAATCCAGGAAGTTCCTTCATCATCATCTTCTCCCTACAGGAGACATTTTCTTTTGGTTTGAAGACGTGCTCTATTTCCGTTTTATTCATTGAGTACATATTGCCTTTGATTCTGTTCTAAGCACAAGAGATAAAGCAGTAAACATAACAGAGGAAAGTCACAGCTCCATGGGGCTTACATTCCACTTGGTGAGTTTCTTCTATGACCTTGTTTGAGTGTCTGTTTGTATGAGGGAGTGTCCCATTTCTGTCACATACTAACTGGCATTTACCCCTGTTGAACTTGAGGACAGGGACCCTTTCTCATTACAGTTTGTTTCTCCAGTGCCTAGGACAGTACTTGGCACTTAGAAGTAACGTCATTTAGAAACTGAAGTTGGCTGTAACAGAGAGCTTCCCCCCAAAAGTACACTGGTTTAAATCAGATAATGATTCATTTTCTCCATTATTTAGCCCAGAAGTAGGAAGTACAGGGCTGTCGCAGTGTCTCCACAACATCATCAGTGTCCCCAGCTCCTTTTGTTTCTATTCCAATCTCTTCAGTGCTTGATTTCATCCTGGGGGGCCTCTTTATCGCCCTTAGATGGCCACTGCCACAACGATACTCCCCCTCACAGCCCAGACGGTCAGAAAGAAGGTGAAAGGGCAAACAAGCCAAGCGTATTAAGAAGATCTCCTGGAAGTCCCACCCCGTGTCTTCCCCAGATTTCATTACCCTGAACTATGTCTCATGACCACACCTTTCTTTAAGAGTGTGATCATTTTAACATATGGCCATAAATTCTTGGGCAAACCTCCTTTTGAGAAGAGAAGACTAGTTTCTCCTCCCTTGAATGTGCACTGCCCTGAGGCACTTGTTTCTAATAAAGAGAATGTGGCAGGAAGGATGGTGTGTGATTTCTGAGACTAGGTCGTAAATGGCATCACGGCTTCTCCCTGGGATCACCCATTCTGGGGGAAGCGAGCTGCCATGTTGTAAGGACACAGAAGCAGCTCTAAAGAGAGGTCCACGTGTGGAGGAACTGAGGTCTCTTGCTAAAAACCAGTATTAACTTCCCAGGTCCTTTGGAGCTAGAAGTGAGTCACTTTGGAAGCATATCATCCTCCAGCCTCAGGCTAGCCTTCAGATGGCTTGCCAACATCTTGCCACAACTTGATGTTGCCCTGGCCGACATGTTGACCACATGAGTGGCCCTGAGCCAGAGACATCCAGCCAAGCAGTTCCCAAATTCTTGACTCACAGAAACTGTGTGAGATAATAGTTTTTTATTGTGCTGATCTGCTCAGTTTGGGGATACTTTGTACCACCGCAATAGACAACTAGTACAGAAAGAGACCATGAAATATAGATGTTGGTCAGAACTGTGGTAGAGACTCTAGTTTTCCTCCAAAATCTATTTACCACTTCTTTGAACACATGGCTAGACTACATTTCCCATCCTCTCTTGAAGTTAGATGTGGCCATGTGACTAAGTTCTATCCAGTGGAGTGTGAAAAGAAATGATATATGCTACTTCTAGGCTTGGCCAACAAAACCTACTCCAAACATTTTCCCCTTCCAAACTGACTCTTCTTCTTCTGCAAGCTCATTGCAGACAATAATGACAAGGCCCTGAGAGATAGCAGAGCCACAAGATGGAAGGAGCCTTGGTCCCTGAGTAACCAAGTGGGAAAAAGCTGCCTTGACAAGCTAAGTTCTTGCCAAATATTATTTTGAGAGCAGGAAATAAATTTCTATTATGTTGAACCACTGAAATTTTGGAACATTGTTCTTATCTCAGCCTAGATTATTCTACCAAATACAGAACTATTTCCACCCAAACACAATTGCAATTGTTAGAAAGGAAGAGTGGGTGGTGGGTGGACCCTAGAAGTCTTTGCCACAGGAATAGTCTGTGAACGATTCCCCCAGTGGATGAATATATGCAATGTCTACTGGCCTGTGTGCAGAGGGAGGTCTGTCTCTAAGACTGTTCCAGGTGCACGGAAGTAAGGAGGGACAACGTGATCACCTGAGCTCAGAGTCCCTGAACCTTCACCACCACTATTGGTAACTCCTTGCTGGAAACAGAGGGCAACCTGTGTCCTTTAGCAAGACTTCTTGAACCAGACATGGCAGAATATTGTGTGGCAACTCTTGACCTCGCTGGACTTTGGGTCCTCTCTCACCAGCTTTGGTTGAGAGTTTCCACTGGGTTAGAACCTGACTTTGAGGTTGATATTTCGGGAAAGGAAGGGGGGGAGTTGGAGCTTTAGGGGCCTGCACCTACCTCATTCTCACTCCCAGAGGCATCAAACCCTGAAGTCTAACTCAGCCTATCTCTACCCATGGTGTCCCTGACCTGTCAAGAATACTATAATGTGCCCTTGCCCATCCCTACCTCCTCCCCAGGCTTACCTGAGAATATCTCCTCCCTCATTCCCACTAGGACATCACCACCACTGTACTGTTGCCCTGGAACCCACACAGGGCTACCTAAGGAAGGACATCTTTCTGATATTTCATTTATTCGTGCTTGGAAGCTAACATTTGTTAAGAGTTTATTATGGCTTTATTGCAGCCTACAAAGTCCAAAAAGGTCTGACCCTGCTTACAATTCTAGCCTCATCCTGAGTCACTCTTCCCCAGTTCTCTGCTTTCCTCTCCCTACCCCTCAAATGAGTTAGCTTCCTCCAGGATCTGGGTCTTGGCGTATGACGTCCCTTTAGCCTGCAAGTCTGTATTGAAATATTTCACTTTCAGGAAGGCCTCCTTGATCCACCAAACTAGGTCAGGCCCCTCCATGACGTAGTCTCATAGCTCCGTACTTCTCCTTTCTAGTCTTTATCACAATTAAGTAATTACTGCCTAATAACCCATTTAATGCCTACCACTATTCTGAAGGCTTGGAGGGAGCAGGGCCCACTTGCATCTGGTTTATCACGCAACAGAGCATCTTGGAGCCTGGAGTAGAGCGGGAAACATTCCTTGAATGAATTCACGTGCTACAGATGGGGGAGGGGGATAGGAGCTCTCACCACCCGTGCCCTGGAGGAGCTAAATTGACCAGAGGGGAAGGAAAACATATGGACAAATTAGTGCAATAAAGGGTTATACTTGAAGAACTATATATCCTTAGACTGGGCTTAAAGGGCAGCCTTCTTTTCAAAAATTTTGACTTAGCAAAAATTGTTTTACAACTCAGATCACTTAGCAACCACATCTTCGGGAAGCCTTTCTTGTATGCCACTCAGATGGAAAGGACATGCCCTTGTTAATCATAACCATGCACTCCCCCTTCCCCCTCCCAGTATCTATTTAGAGCTATAGCAGAGGTCCAATGAAGGTGCTTTATTAATTTTTAGTGATGGAACCTGTTTGTATAATTTACCAACCCTGTTTATCGCTGGTGGTGGAAGCCACAGGAAATCATGGCGCAGATCCTTGTTTGGGGAAGAATCAGTGAAGATAGACTTCTACATGGTACTTAGAAAGGAAATCATTGTCCCAAGGGAATGAGTTAATAGAATATTTTGGTGGTGGTGTTTGGTGGCTCAGTGAAGCCTGCCCCTGCCACTGCACTGCAGAATTCAGCATTCTAGGAGACGCTACTGCAAGTTTTAGAAGGGCCCTTTCTAGAGGGTTAAACAGTGAGGTCATGGAACATCTCACACAAGAAGTCCAGAGGTAGGTTGGCTCCAGGGCAGGATGATCTGCCCCCGACCCCACTTCTCTGCAATTCTCTGGGTGTCACTTCTTCCTTGGCCAAGCTCCTTCTGTGGTCACTGACCGGCCCTCACACCTATGGCACTTTGAAGAGTTACCAAGGTCTGAGGTCTTTCTCCAGCTAAGATCCTGGTCTACAGCTTTGCTTTTTTGAAAGAAGCTAACACTGTTCCTTTTGCAAATATAATGCCCACGAATGCTCCAAAGAGTGCCTGCTGTGTTAATCTCAGACTAACGAGGACCAGGAGCCACTGGAGGACTCCTCTACTGACATGACCCCTTCCACGGGGTGTGTTCACTGCTGTTCTTGGTTAGAACCCATCTTGGCTGACGTTCTTGGGCCCCGCCTACTGAAAAGCCAGGTTGGACTGGCCCAAGCACACACAAGAATAATTGGGCATTCGCTTGGATGATAGAGTTCAGAAAAAAAAGTCTTGAGAGGAGAAAGGCTTCCCCACCATCCACTGCCACCTGCGTCATCCCCTACACTCACGCCCAACAGTGGGAAAGGATTCCGTGGGTTGAGAGGAAGGAAGAGAATCTGGAGCTATATTAGTCTGCTCTGGCTACCAAAACAAAATACCACATTCTGAGGGGCTGAAACAACAGAAATTTCTTCCTCACAGTCCTGGAGGCTGGAAGTTCAAGATCAACGTGTCAGCAGGCATGGTTTCTTCTGGAAGCCTTGGCTTGCAGACAGCTGCCTTCTTGCTGTGTCCTCACATGGCCTTTCCTCTGTGACATGCGCTCTTGGTGTCTCCTCCTCTTCTTATAAGGACACAAGTCCTATTGGATTAGGGTCCCACCCTTACAACCTCATTTAACTTTAACTACCTCCTCAGTCGCCCTCTCTCCAAGCATAGTCATATTGCAGGTTAGGGCTTCAACACAGGAATTTTGGGGGATTCAATCCATAACAGGGCTAAGGGGAGAAAATACAGACACTGGTGATTTCCAGAGACTGGGACCCTGCACCCTACGGCCTGGCCCAAGGCCCACATTGATGAAGAACTCAGCTATATTTGGGAGAAATAAAATGGGGGAGACTAAAGCCTTCCTCTACGTGGAGCTCCAGAAAAGGGGCAGGGTGGTGACCAGACGCGAGTGGGAGGTAGCTGTATATCTAGAGAGACATGGCCTCAGCTGACCGCTGGGCAACTCTCTGTACCCTGAGGCAGTGTGGAAGCAGGAGGATTTCTGAGGACCCAAGAGTGGAGCAGAAGTAGAGATGAGGTCCTGGAACCCGACAAAGCCATGAAGGGGACACCAGTGGAGGCTCAGCAGTGGCCCACATGGAGCAGCAGGTGCGGATATGGATGACGTGAAGACCAGACGCCCCTTCTCCAGGCCCTGGCACCCCCCAAAGTCAGAACAACCCCAGAAAAAAGGTGGAGAGGAAAACCAAATGGACTGAAGTCAAGCTTCTGTCGCCCAAACACAATGGTGGCTCAAAAGAGAAATCAAATGGTTATTTTATAAAAATAAAAGCACACTGGTAGTTCTGGTCTCTGTGAGTGGACTGAGATCCAAGCCCGCTCCAGGAGGTTAGATGCAGGTCACAGATAGTCCTTGCTGCCCTACGAGGAAGGCGGACATTAGTCAGAGGGCAGTGGGACATTGGGGAGGGCCATTGTCCATGACTTATGAACAAATACTTCCTTGAGAGAATGAAAAGATTAGCTACAGAACGGAAGAAAAAATTTGCAAATCACATACCCAAAAAGAACTTGTATCAAAACCGTATAAAGAAATCTCAAAATCCAATAGGAAACCAAATTATCCAATTTAAAAATGGGCAAAAGACATCAGCAGGTGTACCGAAGAGGATATAAGGATGGCAAATAACCACATGAAAAGACATTCACCATCATTAGCCACGAGGGAATGTAAAACAAAACACGATGAGATACCACTACACACCTGTTTGATTGGCTAAACTTTTTTTTAAAAAACTGATAACACAAGTGCTGATGAGCATGCAGAGCAGTGGGTACACTCACATTGCTGGTGGGAATGCGAATGGTGCAGCTCGGAACATAGTTTAGCGTTTGTGAATTTTATATTCCCCATACGATCCGGGTATCCCACTCCTAGAGAAAGAAAAACTGATGCTAACAAAAAAAACCTAGCAACTAATGTTTCTAGCAGCTCTACTCATAATTGCCAAACACTGGAAACAACTCAAATGCCCTTGAATGGGTCAGTGGACAAATAAGCTGGTTCATCTGTCCATGGAATACAGCTCAGCGATGACAAGGACAAAAGTATTGATACACGTAAGAACTCTGATGAATCTTGAAGTCCTTATGCTGAGTGCAAGAGGCCAGTCTCAAAAGTTTACCCACTGTACGATTCTGTTTGTGTGACATTCTTGAAAACCAAAACTATAGAGACGGAAAACAAATCAAGATTGGCAGAGGAAAGAGAGTAATTATAGAGGGACAGCACACGGGGACACTTGGGGTGATGGGATTGTTCCTTGTCCTGATTATGGTGGTAGTTACCCAAATCTATGCACGTGCTAAAAGTCATAAAACTGTACACCAAAAGAAAAAAAAAGCCCAATTTTATCGTACCATCCTTTTTTAAAGCAGATGTCCCTGGGAACGGTTTAACCTTCGATATCAGCCTAGCTTGTGTTCAATAAAAATGTTTTGAATCAAAAAAAAAAGTTAAGCAGTTGCCTGCCTGGAAAACCTTTACTTCCTCACACTTGGAGGAATTATCTATAAGACACACACACGCCCTGTGTTGGTGGAGCTTTGGGGGTGACTGGCAGCAGACTGGAGGCCTGAGATGGACCTGAGACATAGAGGGGGTGGAGCCAGTAGCAGCAAAGGCGACAGAGAACTGGACAGCCTGGGGGCCCCTCTCTCCACATATTCTAGAGGGAGGTGACTGCCGAAAGAGGAGGGGAAAGGACTAGATCCTTCTGTCTCCAGGGTGGGGGGTATCTGTTGACGATTGTTCACACCTATTTACCTGTCCATCTCCCCCACTAGACTGTCAGTCCCCCAGGGGCAGGGCCTTATTCACCTTTGATTCATCGGTACGCCCAGCCTGGCTCATAGCAGGTAGCCACAACTGTTTTTTGAATTTAAAAAAAAATAGGAAGGAAGAAGGGAGGAGAAGGGGGAGGAAAGAAGGAGGCAAGCAAGCAAGGAAGGAAAGAAAAACATCTGATTCTTCCTGTGGTGATGAGGCCAGATGAGGGAGCCAACCAAGGCAGGGAGACCCTGAGCAGGCTGTGACACGAGCCCACGCTAGACTTCACCAAGGCCTCATCCTAATTGCCCAAGGCACAAGAAGGTGCCGCCATCTTAGCAAGAGAATCTGGGACACAGTGCAAATATTAACAGAAGAATTGCTTAAACACATTAGATATAATTTCTTTAGAATCTTTCTCATGTCCAAAATTCTATAATATTAGAAGTAGAGGGGCTGGCCCCGTGGCAGAGTGGTTAAGTTCGTGTGCTCTGCTGCGGTGGCCCAGGGTTTCGCCGGTTTGGATCCCGAGCACAGACATGGCACCGCTCGTCAGGCCACGTTGAGGCCGCATCCCACATGCCACAACTAGAAGGACCTGCAACTGAAATATACAACTATGTACCAGGGGGGATTATGGAAGATAAAGCAGAAAAAAAAAAAAAAGCAGTAGAATACTTGGTTAGAACACACACAAATTTTAGACTGGATTCCTTATATTCACTACTGAATGCTTGGGAATTCATAAAAGGAGAAACTGAAAAGTCTGTGCTATGCCATAGCCTGTTCCCTCTGTCTCCTGATCAACACCGCCATCGCCAACTTGGCCTCATGAAGCAGCATCACCTCCACCATCACTACCACCTCCACCTCTACTCTCATCACCATCACCTCCTACAACACCACCACCACACCCATCATCTACACCTCCACCTCCTCCACCACCGCCTCCACCTCTACCACCACCTCCATCTCCACCACCACCTCCATCTCCACCACCACCTCTACCTCCACCACCAACACCACCTCTCTCTACCACCACCACCACCTCCACCACTTCCACCTCCACCTTCACCACCAACACCTCCATCCCCTCCATCATTCTCTTTTCTGGCTCCTCCGTGCCCTTCAAGGCTCATCTTAGCCATCACCTCCTTCGGAAAGCCTCTCCCTTCCATTCCAGTCACCACTCTAGGCCAATCTGTTTTAAGATGATCCTCCTTTGTCTTCTCAAAGAGATTTTCCTTCCGGATTGGAATTGTTGGTTAGGTTGCCTTTCTTTTGCCAATCAATTCTTTTGTACAATCAATAAATTGTACAGTTCATCGAGGTCTTCTCTATTTTCAGTGCCTAGTCTAAAATATTCCTAGCATATAATAGAGCCACAATAAATATTTGATGAAGCAATGAATACATAAATCTTTTAAATTATTCAAAAGCTAGAAAGACCTAATTCTTTGGAATTGTGGTAACTATTTTTGTGAGATTGTATTTATCAGCAAACAGTATGAAGCTGAATCTTCCAAGTTCATGTCCAGTGTTAATTAGCAGGCCAGAGACGGGTTGCTGGGCAAGGCGTGACAAGGTGTATCACGGGAGTCAGCTTCGGATAGCAACACTACCTAAAACTCACCACTAGATGGCAGCCTCACCCAAGGAGCAGGCGGCTTTGCCCTCTGACCACACCCTGCCCCAGGCAATCCAGGTCCTGGGTATAAGACCAACGGTCCACTCAGCACCAGTCTAGCTCCTTCCAATGACTCAGACCACCAGAGGAGGACGGTAGGTCCTGGCAGGTATTGATTGCCGTGGGAACCACCCCCCCAAGACGTTCTTTCCTCCCTACTCCACTCTCTCTTGTCGCTGTAAACTCTACCCGTCCCTTCATCCTTCACGTGCGCAGCTCCCCCATTCCCCACCCCCACAGTATGAAATCCCCTTGGCCTGCGTAGCGCCTCCGATTCCCCCAGGCAGGACCGCGCCGGGCTGCAGTCTTCACACCATCTGCTCAATCAATATGTGCTGAGGAAGAACACTTTCTTCCTCAAGGATCTCCTTGAGTGTCCCCCAAGGAAATTAGGACATCTTGAGACCTGTCATGTATGAGAGGCAGAAGCAGACAAGGAGGAAGATAGACAGAGACAAGGAAAAAGAGTCAGAAGAGACAAGAAGAAGGAGAAAAGCAAAGACAGAGGCAGCTGGAGAAAATGCCTTAAGAACCTTGGCTCTAGGATCTGTGTGGCTTAGAGAGAAAGATGCTGGACCCAGTCAGAGAGACCGGTCAGGGAGACACTTACTTAACTGGGTCAAGAGAACCAAGGGGGCCAGACCAGGTGAAACTTAGGGCCACTGAGTGCCCCTCCTGCAGTGGCACCCCTGATGAGACAGGAAAGGAAGCGGAGGTGAACACGGAGGGCAGCCGGTGGAGGTGGCAGTTCCTCCCTGGGGCTGCCTGATCTGATTCATTGCTTTGCGTGACTTTCCTGGGCCCTAGGAACAACAGGCTGCTCTTCCCCTCAGAGGGAGCCTAGGGCCTTGTGGACCAAGGAGACCTCCTCTCCCCAACAACCACCCAGATCCCACGGGCTGGAGCCCCGCCCACCAGTTGGAATGGGAATCCCCCCTTTACCTCCTCCGTCTTGTATCATGCTCTGCCCTTGGCACAGTCTGGGCCAGAAGCAGCATCACTAGTTGCGGGGGGGGGGGGGGGGGGGGGGGGGGGAACAGGACATGATGGACTCCCTCTGAGCATATTCTCCAAAGGCAGTGATTTTTTTCTGTTTGTTTTTTTAAAATAATGAGCTGCCATTGTAGTTATTAGACTATGATAAAAAGACATTGGAGCAAACAGTGTGAAAGACAAGGGTGCTGCATAGCACCTCCGCATAGACTTGTAGACCCCGCAGCCACTACATGGCCCCACTGGCCCCCTCCCTTGCTGGCACCCAGCCAGGCTCCCTCCCCAGGATTAGAACCCAGCTCCCCTCTGGACTGGTGTTGGCAGGAGACGTGGGGCCCTGTGGAAACTCCTGCTCAGCGAGACCCTGCCTCTGAAGAGGACTCAGAGCTGGGAGTTCATCTGAGCATCCCTCTTTGTGGGTCCCCGTGACCTGATGTGAGAGGCAGAGAAGAGAGGGCAGAAATGAGCCCTGCCTCCGAGTCTTCAGTCTTGGTGACCTGTGCCGGCATTACAACCAAGAGGCACACAGACAACACGGCCCTGCCCGTGGCACGGAGCTGCTGTGGCAGACAGACAAAAGGCCTCTATAAATTGTCAGGTCCCTTGTGAATGTTCACTTGGCCGTTTATCCCACAGTGACTGGGTGCCTCTTCTGGGCCAAGGTACTGTACTAGGATCCCGGCTACAGAGGAAATCTAGACACGGCCCTTGCAGAATAGAGGAAAATGTTAAATGACACCATGAGGAAGCAGCCGGCCTAGTTCAGAACATTCTCTAAGTCAGATGATCTGGTGTTTTCAATAACTAAATGGTGTGAACAGAGTAGGGAGTGGCTGTGAGAGATGGAATGTGGCTGGGGGACACGGCTGCTAGGAGTGATGGCCGGCACTTGTTTGGATTCTGCTTTATGGAAACCTGACCATAAAAAGATGCTTTTGAGACAATTAGGACATGTGAATGCAGACCAGGTATTAAGAATGTGGATGGGTATTAACATCAAAGAATGTTTAAATTTCATGTATGATTATCATGGCATTTTAGCTGTGATTTTAAAAAGAGAAAGAAAGGAAGGAAGGAGGCCCTTGTCTGTTGGAGAGACACATCTCCACTCACAAGGATGTCTGGGATTTGCTTGCAAATTCTCAAAAAAAAAAAATGTAGGAGGGAGACAAATAAAAAAGAATGAGCGCTGGTCATTGTTGAAACTGAATTGGGGATACATGAGGATTCATTAGATAACTTTTTTTCTATTTTTGCGTATGTTTAAAATTTTCAATAATAATCTTTTTTTATGCAGAAAAAGCATTCCAAGGAGTTTGGGGACTGTGGAGAGGGGGCAGAAAATCGTTGAGAAGTGTAACAGGGCAGAAGCACTGTGAGCACCCGAGGAGGGGCTGTGAACCAGGGTGGGTGGGGGGGGGGAGGTTCAGCGTGAGGCCAGATGGGGTGGGTTAGCAAAACGAAGATGGGGGGGAAGGGCCTTCCAGAAGGAGAGCCGTGTGCACAGGCACAGAGGCTGCCCACGTCCCCATGAAGGTAACCAGTTAACCCCGGTTTACTTGGAACTGGTTTAGCATTAAAGGTCTGTGTCCCGGGAAACTGGTGAGTCCTGGGCACCCCTGCCTGGCTGGTCACCACATCGGACCCTTCGTGTTGGGAACATGGAGCTAGTGGGGGAAGGGGCAGCATAGCTGAGCGGGAGCAGCTGTGAGCTACAGGAGGATGAACGGGCACTCGGAATAAGAGGGCCGAGAGCCTCACCCAGGCAGGGCCCTTCCCCACCGCACGCGCAGCAGCACCCTCCCCTCCAGGACACGGAGTGACCCCCCCAGGGTCCGAGCCTACTTCTCACACTGCCTGCTGAGTCCTGCAAGGGAGGAGCCTGCAGACAGCACAGCTTGTACCCTGGACACTCTCTCCTAGAGCCCAAATCCCCCCATAATTTGCATATATACATGTGCACTTATATACATACCAACTATATATAGGTGTGCATATATATATATGTATTCATTAAGCACTTGCTATGTGTGTTTTCTTATTTAATCCTCACAAAAACTCTCTGAGATAGCAATGATCACATCCACTTAATAAATAAAGACATTAAGACTCAGAGTAGTGATTTGTCGGAGGCCAAATATAAAGATAGCAACATACCTCACATACCTACCTCAAAAAGTTGTGCAGGGGAATGAATGAAATATTATACATGTAAAGTGCTCAGCCTGGTGCCTATTTAGCAAGAAGTGCTACATAAAGGTTTGTCTCACTGGTGGCCGTTTCTACTCTACGCTGTCTCACCCTGCAGAGGGTGGGGGAGAACGCAGAAGTCTGAACGTAGGAAAAAATAATTTGACTATTTGCATTGCAAAATAATTCACCCCAGGGTTTCTTCACAAGCCAGGCCATTTGATTTAACAGACTGATTCGAGCATAAAGGCAGAGGCATCTACAGCAGCGCAGCAACATCCTCAAAAGCTTCAAAATCAACTTCCCTGGGATGCTCATCACTGCCTCCTTTTCCCCATTTTCCCCAAGCGGAGGATACTCAGCCTTCACAGAGGAGGACAGAGAGAAGCACTCTCAGCTTGATCCCCTCACGGCAGCTCTGTGGATGGCTGGCCCTCCCAGCTCTCTGCTTCTCTGGCCATTTATCACACATCAACCTCTGCAGAGCCTTCCCAGTCTGGAAATGTCCCATTCATTTCACAAGTATGGCGATTGAGATGCCGGAGATGGAAGAATCCCCCTCCCGCCTTGGCCTTCCACTTGCTGGATCATTCCTGGGAGAACCTCCCCTACAGAGCACAGAGGATGCCCCCTAGTGTCTGTTGCCAGTAGCAAGGACCCTCCCTCACCCGTGGCCAGAGCCAGTGAGAGGCAATGGCTTCTTGAATTCTCAAGTTAGTGTGGAGAAGGGCAGGGCCGGTCTGGCTTCCAGGATCTTAGGGAATTTTGTTGGCATCAAGGCACCCATCAGCATCTTGAGAACGGGCAACTCAACACCCTACACACAGCTTCCCAAGCACAATTCCACAATCATTTTCAGAGGCAGAAACCCCTTCTCTCTCATTACAGTGATTTTCATCTTTCTCTTCTCATCACCGTAGCAGCAGGCATCCCACGGAAAGCCACAGGTGCATCATCAGGAAGGACGGCAGAAGCAGGGTGAACATGCTGTGTCGCCTCCAGTTTGGAGATGTCTGGTCCTGGGGTAGGACTGGGCCCTGTGTGCTCATCTTACCCTCTGCTGTGGGCTCCTGGCATTCTGTCACACAGGGTGCCCACCCGTAGGCATTGGGAAGTTCCCAAAGGTATCCCTGCCATCTTGGACCCAAGGATGTTAAAAAAAAGGTCTACGCGTGCCCTCCCCAGCATCCAGAACAAGCAGAGTTCCCAGGTCTCATGGTCAAGGCCTGCACGGAACAGAGTTGGCACGGCCTCTGAGTCATCCACCCTCTGACACCCCATCACCACCACACATTCCACCAACCCAGAAACTCCGAGTCTTCTGATCTCTGAGCCTCGATCGAGAGAAGCAGCCCTGCCCAGACACCAACCTAATGCACATCTCCACCAAAACCTGAAGACAGTCTGCAGGGGAGCTTCATTAATTTTTCACAGGACTCATCTCACAGTGGCTGAGCAGGGCTGAGACAAAGCCACGTTCGGAGTGCCTGTGCCAGCAGCCCGCAAGGGGTTAAGCCATTAGCCCATATCCTGGTGAGCTCATCCCCGCCGGAGCCTGCTCAGTGGCTGGATCCGCTGCACACACCGACTCCTGGATGGGGCCGGGGAGGCTTTCTCTGGCTGGGATGAAGAACTTGAGCAGAAACTCATTGCCGGCTTCCTCCCTGTGCGAGCTGTGTGTGATTCCCCGGTCCGCTGCCCTTCCCCGGGACATCGAGGACAGTAAGTAAGGAGAGGCTCCGTCCCCTCTGCCCTTCCTTCCATTTCCCTGGAGGAACCAGCTGGTTTTAACTTTCCTTTCGAGTGTGTCGAGTCTTGAACTGGAGTTGGAAGGCAAACGAGAAGGACAGGCAGCGGAGATGGGGCTGTGCCTTGGGAAGGGGTAAACCAGCCACCAGCAGGCTGGAGGGACTCCTCAGGGAGCATGGTGGCAGGGGAGGAGGGGGCGGTCCCTGCTATGCACCTGGGAGAAGGGAAGCTGTGTGCGGACAGCTGCTTCAGCCCTGTGTGTATAGCATCTAGGCTTCACCCTCGGCAGCCATTTCGGGAAAGAGCTGAGCAGGGACCACACTCCCAAACCTGGGCAGAGGCAGGAATAAAAAGCCAGACAGGGAAGCCCAAGGCCCCTTGCCAGAGTGCGTGGGCGGGGAACTCAGACCCAGACCGCCGTCCTGGGCATCCCATGTCAGACCTCAGCGTCTGGCGATCCCTCCCCGCTGCAGGTGTGGCAGGCGCCCAGAGCAGGTGCCAGGAAAACAAGTTGCAGCATGCTGACTGGGACAGGCTTCATCGCAGAAAGGGGAACGAGGCAGGCATGTGTAAACACGGACAAGATGTGTAGGGCGAACATGCGCCACCGGGACCAGGCGTCTGGGGAAAAGCAGACATTATCGCCTGAGCTGTTTTTCCACCTTGTTCCTGGGCAGGGCCCGGGCACTGACTGTGTGGCGTGAAGAGAGAGTTGAGCGGCACTGTCTAGGCTGAGTGTGACCTTTGGAGAACTTCCCTTCCTAGAAGCACTGTGAGCAGGTGACAGATGGGTAGTGGTGCTGTGGTGACAGCAGCAGCGTATTCAGAAACACTCTGGCCTTTACGTTATCAGCTCAGGCACTGGGCCCCACTCACCGTCTCAGAGGGATGGGCTCACCAACTGGGTGTCTCACTGAGGGTAGGGCAGCGACCAGTATTTACAGCTGGGAGGGGCGTTGTTGGGGACTCAAGTGGGGAGAGAGCAAGACCCTCCAGGTCTCAGGAATTTCGAAAACAAACCCGTGCTTGCAAGGGTCTTTCTCAGGAGTAATCAACTGTGTTAGTTCTGCCTCTCGCATTTTATAGCCTTCCCTCCCGCTGTCTCCCACCAGACAACCCTGCTCTCCGGGCCCAGCCTCCCAGCTGTGAGGCGATGTGCCCTCTCTCTGCTTTCTGTCCTTGCCATTCCCAGAATAGTCCCATTCCTATAGGGGAGGAGAAGCATGCAAAGGGACAGATAACCCCAGCTCAAACACAGGGGGCCTCTTATTAGGGGTTGGCTAATATTACAAGGATGACCAGTTCAATTCGAATTTCTCATCGACAACGAATAAATCTTTGGTATATGGATGTCCCGTGCAATATTTGAAACGTTCTTATACCAAAAAAAAAGCATTCTTTGTTTATCTGAACTGTAAATTTAACTGGACATCTTGGCATCTTATTGGCTAAACCTGGTAACCTGTTCATATGACAGTCTTCTGGCACATTCACAGGAGGACAGGGGCAGAGAGGGGCTGCAGGGTGAGTGCAGAGGTAAAGATGAGCAGGTCTAGAGGTGGTGGGATGCTAGGAAGGAGGGTAGTGAAGAAAAAGAGAGGGAAAAAGCCAGGGCTCCATCCTTGAGAAGCACCATGCAGTATAGAAAAGACCAGGATTTGGGGTGAGCAGCAGCGAGCCTCGGTACCCTCAGCTGCGGAATGGGAATGATAAAAAAGAGCACAGCCCTCGTAGAGCCATGAGGATGAAAAGAGATGCTCCAGGTGGAGAAAGGGGCAGGCACCAGGCGTTTTAGGCCCTGTCTGGATGATGGTGGTGGTGACTCGTGTCCACTGTGTCACCGGCCTCTTGCTGCTCTGCTGACCCCATCAGGGTCCATCAGCCCCCAAGTCCTCAGCAGCCCCACCTAGCAGTCCCAGCCTAATCCCTCACCGGGGAGCTACCACTAGTTCTCTCCGCTGCCCAGGCCCCATTTCACATCCTCTCCGATCACCGTTCTCTCAGTTTGAAAAGAAAATCAAAATCCTCCCAAAGGGGAGCAGGAGAGACTCAAACCCAGGGTCTGGAGCCAGTCAGGCTGCAAAACTCCCCCTCCCGTCTTGGCTGGCTACTCACCTGCTGAGTAACTTTGGGCAAGTCCCTTGGCCTCTCTGGTCCTCAGTTTCTTCACCTGTAAAATGGGGTAATAATTGCCCCTTCCTCAGCATCTTGTTGGGAGGATGAAAGGAGGTGATGCGGATAAAGCACTTAGCATGGTTCCCAGCACACAGTGAGAATCTGATAAATGGCAGTTACTGTCTGAAAACTGTCTGCCCTCTCCAGGCACACTGGTTGCTTCTTCTGCTCTGGAGAAGCAGCTGAGGGTACCTGGGAGACTTCAAGAATGTCACCCAGCAGAAGGCAATCAGTCTTGACCAGGCGACTGGTCCACTAGAGGCCAAGGAGGGGAAGGGAGGGGAGCGGGTCAGCAGGTCCGCCCTGCCCCCTCACAGCTGTGTCTGTGTTTGCCTCCTTAGCTAGTCCCATCCTTTGGCCCTCGCTCTAAGATCAGAGGGTGTCGTTGACAACAGTTGGGTGGCAGGGAACGGTGACTTGATGTTGCAGTGCTGGCTGGGCTCTACCCTGCCATGCCCCAACCGGAAACTGCAAGGAAAACAAATCCGCAGGGATGAGCTCTGTTTCACAAACCACCTGCAAAGCCCTCTCCTTCCTCTCCTGCGACAGCTTCCCCGTTTATTGAATCATTCACAGACGCTTGCTGAGTCCCGAGTCTCAGCAAAACACTGAGCTGCCAGTTGGAGCGCATGGAAGGTGAGGGGGCCCCAGCCCCAGCGCCTCCCAGAATCTGGGAGGGGAGGAAGAGCTTCCAGTCCCGCAAGCACAGACCCATATGTGGTTGTCTCCAGGGCAGTAGTTGACTTATTTCCCTTTCAGCTGCCAGTCCCGGTAAGTGGTGCATTTTAGACACTGGGGAGTCTCCGGGAGGCCTCAAACCATTTAGTCCTCATTATCTCAGACACTCACGGTTGCTCACCAGCTGGCATAATCCACACACACACCACCAACCATATACTGGAGGAAGGATATGTGAGCCAATGAGAAAAAGCCAGAATGTTCCTGCCAGTTCTCCCCCTTCTTGTTTGAGACATCGCTTCACCTCATTTGTCAGCGACACCACTGAGCGAGCAAATGTGTACCCCAAGCAAGGAAATGTGCCTTCCCCGAGCTCCTCTGCGGAGAGGGACATTGTCTCGGTTGAGTCTATAACCCCGTGTCTAGCAGAGGACAGCACACAGGAGTTGATCAAAAAGTGTGTGTTGTGTAGTTGGTGAGCACTGTTGGCTGAGCTCTGTTTGGCAACCTGGCAACACAAGACCAAGAGCCAAACACTGAGAAGATGTATGTAGGCAGAGTGTCCAATGAGTGGACAATTACAAATACCGGGTAGATAAGTAGACCGGTTCTAGCAAGATTAAGAGACGGTCCCTTCTGGATATATTCATCCGGCCAACCAAACCCAATCTTTGCTCTGTCCAGGGCCCCTGGCCCCTGAAAGTGTGTTTTCCTTCAAGGGATGGTATCTTTCCAGAGACAAGGTGAAAAAGGTAAAATTCTTGTTCATTCTCTTTCCCTCTCTCTCCGCACCTCTCTCTGTCTCTCATGTCCATGTCCGTCTCCTGTGCCCAAGTCCTAGCTTCTCCAAGAAGCACTTCTCTTCCTCTGGGATCTCCTCTTCCTCAGAATCAGTTACACAGTCTCTCCTGTAAGAGCCAGGGGACTCTCTCACCTCACAGATCTCTCTTTAACCCCTTTGCCCTATTTTGAGGTCACTGTGCCCATGCCTACACCCCTATTTTCTGGGGTAACAGTTTCCTGCCCACACCCTGACCCTGGATCCCTCTGTTCCATCACACGGCTTCAACCATTATCAACATTCTGCCTTTCTTAGTTTAGCTATGCTCCCCACCCTGACCCACTCGATTATTATTATTAAGGTTCTTACAGCCCTTTTTTGTGGGGTGTAATTTACACACATTGAAATGCATAGATCTTAGTGTGCCAAATTGACAAATGGGTCCCCCACGTAACCTTCACCAATACCATGAGATAGCACATTTCCATGCACCCCAGAAAATCCAAGTTAGTTCCTTTCTACCCCCTAAAATCACTGTTTTGAGTTTTGTTACCTTAGATTCGTTCTTAGAAGGTTCCAGAATGCCACATAAATGGTAATATCCAATATATGTACTCTTTTATATCTGACTTCTTTCACGCAGCATGTCTATGAGACTCATCCATGCTGTGTGTGTATCCGAAGTTCCTTTTTGTTGCTTGATACTAGTCTGTTGTGCAAATATACAACTCTTTGTGTTTCGTTCATGGACATGTGGGTTGTTTTCTGGTTTGGGCTGTTATGGATAAAGCTGCTATGAATAGTCTTAAATCAGTCTTTTGTGGACAGTTTTGTTTTAATTTCTCTTGGACAAATAAATATCTAGGAGTGGATTGCTAGATTAAAGGGTAGGTGTATGTTTAACTTCATAAGAAACTATCAAACCTTTTTCTAAAGTGTTTATGCCATTTTATGTTCCCACCAGCGGTGTAAGAGAGCTCTGGTTGTTCAACATTCTTACCAACATTTGGTATTGTGAGATATTTAAATTTTAACTATTCTAGTGAATGTGTGACTGTATCTTCTTGTGGTTTTAATTTGCATTTTCCTATTGAACATCAGTGTCAAGCACTTTTTCATGGGTTTCTTGTTTATTCATCTTCCTTCATAAAGGGTCTGTCCAAATCTTTTGCCCATTTTTAAAATTGGGCTGTTTCTTTGTAGGTTTATTAATCAGATATGGTAGTTCTTTATATATTCCAGATACAAATCCTTTGGCAAATTCTTCTCCAGTCCATAGTTTGCTTATTCATTTCTTCATTTCTTCTTAGTAGCTTTTAATGAGCAAGAGTTTTAAATTATGATGAAATCTAATTTATTGGGGTTTTTTCTTCTTGGTTCTTGCCTTCTCTGTCCAGTCTAAGAAATTTCGCCTGCCTCCAGGTCACAAAGATATTCTCCTATATTTTCTCATAAAAGCTTTATAGTTTTAGCTTTTATGTTCAGGTTATGTCTATAGTCCATCTTGAATTAATTTTTGTTGATGGTGTGGAGTGGGGTCAAGTTTCATTTTTTTCCATGTGAATATCTGGTTGTTTCTGGGCTGGCTGCTGCAGATTGTGGGTCAGAGTCCTGTTTTTACATATGGTCTGGCTGTTGTCTATCTCTATATTCAGTTTCTCATTTATTATAAACATTTGCAAACAAACAAAGTAGAGATAGTCATATAATGAACTTCATACATCCATCACCCAGATTTAATAATTTTTAGCATTTTGTCATATTGGATTGAGAGTTTGATGTTGTCCTGTGAACCAGGGCATGATGACATTTCATCCCTGTCTATTTCAAGATCCACCTCCCTATCTAAAAAGGCATTTTCCTATGTGTGCACAATATCATTTTTATACCAAATACAAATTTTAAATCCTTAATGCCATCTAATACCCAATCCATATTCAAACTTCCCTAAAATTAGCCCAAAATATCTGTTTTGCTCTAGTCGGAATCCAAGGAAAGGAACGTATTGCATTTAATTATGTATTTTAATTATCTTTGTTTAAATATTTTATTGATGTTTAATATACATACAGAAAAGGAGTCATGTCACGAGTATATAGCTCAGATAGTACACACCCATGTAACCAGCTGTAGCCAGGTCAAGAGTCAGAACGTGCCCGGCCCCCTGCAAGTCTCCAGCGTGCCCGGCTCCCTGTCGCTAACCCCGCCAAAGGTAAACACTCTCCTAAGCCCTCATAGCAGTGATTGTCTTACAGGTTTGTGAATTTTATGTGAACAGACGCTCAGTTCATGTACACGGAATTCTGTGTCAGTGGAGATGTGTCTGGCTTCTCTGGGTCAGTGAGATTCATGCGTGTTCATGCGTGGAGCTGTTGTTCTTTCCTTCTCATTGCTGCGTGGGCTCAGACAGGGTCTGCCAGCCTGCAGCCGGCCCATCCCTGGTCATGTGCTACAAATGTCTCCACCCACTAAATCTGCCTCCTGAGACTCCAAGCGTGGCCTCCGGGGGAGAAAGGCCCACCCTCCCTTTGCAAATTGCTGCCTGGAGCACTGAGGCAACATTCAAATCTGCAGTCAGTCCAGGAGGCCTGGCGCCTCCAGCTGTCCCCTGTCTCCTCCACAGGCCCAGCCCCTCAGGCCTCAGGCCGTGTCCACTTCTGAGGTGTCAGGGACCTTAAGGGAAGGTGAGTGTGTTTAATTTTTAGGGCTGCTGTCACAAATCAGCACAAACTTAGTCACTTGAAACAACAGTTTCATTCATCTCTCAGTTCAGGAGGCCAGAAGTCCAAAATCAAGGTGTTGGCAGACTCGTTCCTTCTGGAGGCTCTGGGGGGAATCCATTCCCTGCCTCTCTCCTAGCTTCCGGCAGCTGCTGGCAACCCTCTGCGTTCCTTGGCTTGTAGAGAGAGGGCTTCAATCTCTGCCTCCCTGTCTTCACGTGGTCTTCCCCGTGTGAGTCAAATTTCCCTGTCTGTTAGAAGGACTCAAGTCATTGGACTAGTCTGTTCGAGGATGATCTCATCTGGAGAGCCTTACCTTAATTACATCTGCAAAGACCCTTCGTCCAAATAAGGTCATATTCTGAGGCTCTGGTGGACAAGTCAACCCACTGCAGGGACTGAGGGATCCTCTGAGGCATTCAAACCGAATCCTAGAAACTGAATCCAAACTTGTAAAGATGGCTCTTCTCACTGGACTAGCCCCCCAGGGGTTACCTGGTCCCTCAGAGCAGGAGTGCTGGGGCCACGTCTCTTCAGCACCTGCCGGGGGTCAGGTGGTGTGCCAGGCACCATTGGTGGAAGATGAGTAAACCCAGCCTCAGCCTTGGGGCAGTTTGCAAGGCAGGAGGGAGGGAAAGGCCACATGGAGCAGTGGTTCTCCTGAAATGGATTTTGCCCCCAAGGGGACATTTGGCAATGTCTGGAGACAGTTTTGATTATCATGACTGAAGGGGGGAATGTGCTAGTGGCATCTGGTGGGTAGAGACCAGGGATGTTACTAAATATGCTACAATGCACAGGACAGCCCCCTGTGACAAGGAATTATTGGGCCCCAAACGTCAATAGTGCTAGTGTTGAGAAACTCTGGTACAAGAAAAAAGTAGAATCTTTTAGGACTTTAATAAAATAATAAAACTCATACTGCCCCTGAGTTGGTGATTTTCAGGAAACCTGGATTCTCAGAATTCAAGTTTGATTCACTACCTATGGACCTGTCTAAAATAGCTAAGGAGTCCCTTAGCCCAACTTCTTCATTTTGCGGATGAGAAAACAGGAACTGAAAAAGAAAATAATTATAATAGCAACCGGGGCCATCTCTTGAGCACTTCTAGGGCACCACACAGTGTAGTAGTGTTTTATGAAATCTGATGGTCACCACAACCCTATGGGGCAGAGACTTTATTATCCATATTTTATATAGTAATTCTCAGGGGGTTAAGTAAACTGCCAAGGTCCTACAGCTTATAAGCGGCAAACTGGGTTCAAACAGTGGTTCCTCTGATGTCCAGGGCCTGGATCTTTCCATCAAGCGCACACACTGCAAGTACGTTTAGTGACTTGCCGGAACTGGGAGGAGTGCTTCTTCCCAGCACAGTGTTCATTGCACAGCCCAAGCCTGCTGCCCACTTCTGTTTAGAGCTGCTCCTGCCTCCTGCCTCCTGAGAGAGGGAGGGAGGGAAGGAAGAGAAGGCTCTCCCTTGCTCAGGGAGCAGAACTGCTTCTCCTTCACTCACTGCCCAGAAAATGAAGCCCTGTTGGCCCATTCATTCTGCCAAGGACCCGCCCGACTTCCTAAGTCTATCAACCAAATTAAAGCTTCCCAGTCTGTGGGATTTCATGGGCTATTACAGTCTAGGTAGATGATAGATGATAGATAGATAGATAGATAGATAGATAGATGATGTCTACTGGGATGCCACCTTTTTATCTTGGCAAGTATAGATACTAGCAAAAACCAATGATCATCTTCCATCATGGCCATTTCATAAAATGAAGAATATTGCAATACCAAAATAAGGAAGGACATAATCTCAGAGCAAAAATAGTCCTTTAAATTAAATAAATATAACATAATGAAAAAGTTACAACAGTGTTCTCATTTCTCTATTATATAGTGAATCACCGTACAATTACCTATCTATGACATTCCATATTCAGTGGGAGTTTACTTTACTGCAGGATGAAGCCCCAAGTGAAAAACTCAGGAATTCTCCTAGTTGAAGAACCCTGAGTCCTGCTGTCAGGACCAGCTGTGGTCTAGTGCAAGGAGCTTTGAGTCCAAAGACCTTGACCTGAAGCCCAGCGCAGCCACATATTGGAGGGAGGGTGGGGGTACCCTTTGGCCACACTCCTGAACCTCACTAGGTCTCTGTCTCTGCCCTTGTAAGATGGGAATATATGAATGACTTCCTCGCAGCGCCAAAGAGTCTATGTTAGGCACTCCCAGTAAGGTCCAGTTAGTCCCGCCTTCCCCTCTCAGAATCCACGTGTCCATTATTCCTGGCAGTGGTGTCCGCCTCTAGTTTCACACTTCCTGCTCACGACACAGTGGCCTCCTCACACCCAGACAGCAGCTCTCACAGGAGCAGGTCCTTCCCCCATCCAGCCCGGCTCCCCTCTGGCACAGCTGAGGATGGCTGCATTCATATTTCTCCATCACAACATCTCCAGCATCTGAAGGCAGCAAGCCCTTCTGCCTTGAGTCTTCACTGCAAAGTGGTGGAAATGGCTACGGAGAGAGAAAATCCTGCTGAAGACATCAAAACATCCACATAAGAAACCAGGGGGCGACAACCAACACAAGTTTCTGGCCAGGATTTTATAACACGATTTATGATCCCTGCCCTACTGCCCGCCCGCAGGAGAAAAGGTCACTTTAAATATGACTACTTAGCTCATGCAAATATACCACAGGATCGACAGGGAAGTGAACGAGTGTGTGCCTGTACTTACAAAAGCACGTCTGTCACATTTTTCAAAATCTTTGGAAGCAGAGATCCAAATATCCTCCCTCTAGGTGAGCGAACATGAATGCTAATATCGACATTCTGAAGGCAGGGAGACTTTACAATTCCTAGTTCCTCCCTGTCACAGGGGAGGGACCTGTGACTGCCTGTTCTAGAAAGCGGAGAGTGGGAACACTAGTCCAGTGGTTCAGGCCCGAGCTGCTGTGCGGGGTGGAGGGGGTGGGGGTGGAGGGGATTAAACTTGAAATTGACATTGTAGGAAGTGTTGAAGGAGAGACCATTCACCACAGGACCTTCTGTGGGTGGACGTGCCCTGGTAAAGAAGAGCGGCAGCTTCTGGATTGTTGGGGTTTGGGAGCCGCCAGCTCCAGACACCATCTCCTTTATCCCCAGCTATATTTCCAAAAGTGCACCCCCCTCCATATCTGGGTCTGACTCTAGCCCAATTCGGGGTGGGGAGGGGGAACCCATTGTGACTGGGATGAATAGTCCAACTTCCCAAGAAATTTCACTTGGAAAGAAATCTCTCCCATCCCGCTCAAAAAGAAGGACATTCAGAAATGCTGATTTGTGGGGCCCGCGGTGGTCCAACAGCAAACGTGAAAGAGGAGGTCAGAGGAAGATTTGACTCCCTGGAGGAGGGAAGAGTGGAAGCCAAGGACCAAAGGCAGTTAATCTGAGGAGGGAGAAAGAGCAGAGGCTGCTTGAGGAAAGTTCTCGCAGGCAGGCAGGGCCCCGCAGAGCAAAGTGGGGGGAATTTTGGATTCCAAGACAGGAGGAGAGGGTGGCCAGCAGGGTCCCAAAGAGCAGCCACCACCGTGCTTACAGCAGCGGGCAGGCACCAGGCTCCCACCAGGAAGAACTGAGTTTGTAAAGAAAGCTGGATCTAGTGACCATGGCAGGGAAGGAGGGAGGGAGGGTGAGAAGGAGGGAGGGAAGGGGGAGGGAGGGAGGAAGCAGAAAGGAAGTTGTTTACTCACGTACTCATTCAATTAAAAGTAGACAGAATCTCTAGGGTAGAAAGCACTGTACGAACCCTTTGGAGACAACTCGAAGATGACTCAGAGATGTCTGGGTAGAGATCTTTAGGCAGGACACCTGGGCTCTGTCGGCCTCCCCTTCCTCATACACACACACACACACACACACACACACACACAACTATCTAATATCAGGAAAGAATCTAAAATCAGTCATCCATATCTTATTGCCTTATTGCAAATATACAGGCATTTGCACTTGAGCCTGCCTTTCCCTTGATGGAATGAAAGGTTTTCACTCCGTGTTAAAGGACCTTGAGCTAGCACGGCTCTGGCGGAGAAGTATTTGGCAGGTGAGCAGCTCTGAAGATGCCCCGCACAGATGACCATCTACCTCCTGTGTGGGGGACCAGGGGATGAGAGAGCTCCAGTGACCCAGAGGTGCGCAGACGGGCTCTGGATGAGAAATCGGAACGGGGACTCAGGCTGGATTCCGTGTCTTTACAGGGTTAAGAACCGGAGGGTGGGAATCTGACTTGCTGTGGTTCATGTGGGGGGTTGGGGAAAGGGGGCATTTAGATATAGGAGGGTCACACTCTGACCCTGAGGCATCACTGCCTGTGCTGACAAAGCACAGCAAAGCCCAGGCTGCAC
The DNA here is from genome assembly GCF_021613505.1 of Equus quagga. Classification (NCBI taxonomy): domain Eukaryota; kingdom Metazoa; phylum Chordata; class Mammalia; order Perissodactyla; family Equidae; genus Equus; species Equus quagga. Next base: position 63,715,444 of record NC_060277.1, read on the forward strand.
TAAAAGATGTCCTCTAGCCCGCACACAGCCTGGCGCTTTAAGAGCAAGGACGGACTGGGTTCAAGTGCAACCCTGGCATTTCCTCACCCTGTGATAAACTGCTGCACCTCGCTGAGCCTTAGCCGTCTCCACTGTCACCTAGGACTAATGCATCATTCACAGGGTTATTGTGAGGTCTCGAGTTGATGAAGGAAGTGTTTAGTGCCATGTCTGATACACGTGTGTGTACACACACACACATTTATGTATAAAATATCACTACTCTGATAGGCAAACAATAGTATTTTGGGGGTGCTTGCAGTATGCTAGATGTTGCTCCAATGCATTACACGTCTTAACTCATTTAACCTTTTGAAAATCCTATGAGAGAAGTAGTATTATTATCCCCATTTTATAGATGAGAACGCTGAGGCACAGAGATGTTAAGTAACTCACTCAAGATCACACAGCTAGAAAAGCAGTGGGGTCTGAAAATACATTATAGCTTTTGTTAGTTTTTTAAAGGGCATCACTGTTCCCTGTTTAGAACACTAAAAGCAGTTGATTAGAATGATATAATATTTATTTCTCATAAGAAAAAAACATATCAGCCTGAGTGGTTTCTTATTTCTGTGGATCTCACCTGATTTCCCTTTTGGCTTCAGCACAAAAACCTTGTATCGCCCTCCACTGAGAGCCAGCTGGAGACGGATGCTGCGAACAGGAAGGATGTGTGAAGATTCCTTCAGCTTCACCTCTGCTTCTAACTGTTGCAGGTTACTGGTGCTGGGTCCGAAGAAGCCATGACAATGGAGGCTGTCCCCAAGAAGGCCTTGGAGGTCGATGAGAAGTCTCCAGAATCCAAGGACCTGCTGCCTAGCCAGACCGCCAGCTCCCTGTGCATCAGCTCCAGAAGTGAGTCTGTCTGGACCACCACCCCCAGGAGTAACTGGGAAATCTACCGCAAGCCCATCGTCATCATGTCCGTGGGTGGCGCCATCCTCCTCTTCGGCGTGGTCATCACCTGCTTGGCCTACACCCTGAAGCTGGGTGAAAGTAGCTGTAAGGTCCTTAAGATGATAGGGCCTGCCTTCCTCTCGCTGGGACTCATGATGCTAGTATGTGGGCTGGTGTGGGTGCCCATCATCAAAAAGAAACAGAGGCAGAGACGGAAGTCGGTTTTCTTCCAGAGTCTCAAGTCCTTCTTCCTGAATCGCTGATGGCAGCCTCACCTTCTGTCCTCCCCATCATCCTGCCACCTCAACCAGGAGAAGGAGATCTGACATTTAACATCTCCATCTCCTTGGTGGGATTTGCCATGAAACTGATGCAGGCACATCCTCTTCCTGGCCCTGTGGGAAAGAGAGAGCTCAGGGCTCCACCCTCCTTGCAGCTGGGGGATGGTGCTGGATGTATCTCAATTAGTCTCTCTGTTATTACTTAGATCCTGGCCGCAGCCATTCCCTTTATGGCTCTCATTCCCTGCCCATGCACCCAGGCAGCACTCATCTAACTCTCTCTGCCAAGCGCTATGCATGTTGGGAAATTCCTTGGGGTGGGCTATGCCCCAAGGACAACGTCCTGTTTACATATCTGAGTGCCTGAGCTGGATTCTGCATTTGCATCCTTTTAGAACCGAAACTGACCAACAGAGGTCTTTCACAGAAGAGAGGGGAGGCTGAGTTCTGACCCACTGGGTTTGCCAGTCCAGCTCCCTTCATGGGCAAGACACTGACTTAGATTTCAAGGGACCAGACCAGTCACAAGTATGAAACATTCCAAACACTGACAGTGAAGGATGGCTGGGGGAAAACACTTTCCGAGAATGCACATTCCCCTGGACATAGCTCTGGGAGTTAGCCAGCCAAAGAAGTTCCCAGGTGTATAGTATTTACACCAGAGGCAGTGGAGTGGGCTCGGGGGTGTCACAGTCTCCCCTTGACCTTCTAACTCCTTCTCCTTGACTACTCTCCCCACCAAACTGGCCAATTAGCCAAGGACAAGTGCGTGTTGCCCTAACTTCCTCTTTCCCCTGATCCCCGGCTCTAGAACAGCAAGATGGAGAGCTGCAGAGGGATTCCGTAAGATTGTTTTCTCCTTACACCCATGGAGAATCAAAACCAAGAAGATCAAATTCCACATTTGAAGGGTGTGCAGGTTTCCAGAGACGGAATTCACTTTCGGAAATCCCCCCCTCTGCTCTCCCTGTCCCCACCCACGAAACAAGCCAACATTTGAGTGCCCTGCTCTGGGCCAGGCCCTGGGTTGGGAGCAAGACAGATACGGTCCCTGCTCTCATTTTCTTTCCAATGCAAGGACCACAGCCAGGCCAACAGGTGATTGGAATACCCCATGCTGAGTCCTTGATGGGGACAATGTGGGTGGGTGTGGGAACACGAAGGGGGCACCTAACCCAGACTTGGGAGAGGACCCAGAGATTGCTAGAGCTGTCTCATCCAAACTGAGGACAAAAGGAAAGATAAGAGTCTGCAAAAAGGGGAAAGGAAAAGCATTTCAGCAGCAGGAATGGCCTATGCAAAAGCTCAGGAGAGGGAAGGGAAGCATGATAAAATTAGGAAACTGCATAGCAGCTTCCCAACCTCCCAATGTCCCGTCTCATCCCCTCTTGGCCTGCATTCCCCCTGCTCCCCTAAGTGCCCAGTGCAGCTTCTCAGGGCACATTGAGGGCCTCCTGGCATGCATGGTAGAAACTGGAAGGGTTTCCAGAGGGCCCACCACACAGAGAGCACTGTGAGGTAAGTCCTCCCCAAACCCGGGCTTACCTGTAACAACCAGAGGCCCTCAGGTGTAGACCAGGAGGGGTACCTGTGAGAAAGCTAGCCACCATGCTGCCCTGGGCCAGGTTTGAGGCCAAGTGGGGAGCATTTGATAATAAGGTATGAAAGGAAGGCATCCTGCCCTGTAACCATCATTGGCTTGAGGTGACTCCCATCACTGCTCAACCTTCTGCCCTGCCCCGGTCACCATGGCAACCCCTTTCTCTCTAACAGGCCTCCAGGTATCTCCATCCTTCATGGTGGTTCCACATGCAGAGTCAGAACCTCACCTTGTTCCCTCTGCATCATGGGAAATTCCATGGAGGCAGGTACCTGTGACATGGGGACAATCCCTGCCTTACACCACCTGAGGACCCAGAGATCAGGGAGCCTGTGGACTTTGAGCCTCACCCAGATGGCCATGTCTTTCGTTGAGACAGTGTGGCAGGGTCCTCTCGCCCACCAGTCTCCTGCACAGGTGCTCAGGACCAATCTTGGGGGAGTTGCAAGTGTTATGTCACTAATTATAGTTCTAGTGCCTCAAGTGACAGGGCTTTCAGATCATTGCCCTTTCTCTGACATAAAAGCAGACTCAATACATCATCCTCACATTATAACATCGTCCTCACGTTTCTTGATGCTGTCTTACGTGGAGCAAATGGAGTGGATTCCCCGCTAGCTCGCTGGAAACCCACACTTCCCAACAGCTTGTAGTCTGGGCACAGCTGTGGGAGGAGGACCCAGGTGGGTGCTGCCACTGGGTGTGTCTTAGGGCACGGAAGTTTGGGGACAGCCATGGCTCTAGAAGGCGTCCACGTTCTGGACTCGCTGTGCAGCCTGCAGCAGTACTCACCCACATTCTCTGCTCCTCAAGCTCAGTTGCTTAGAAAGAAAAATGAGGAAAAGATTCTGAGGAAAGACCCCCAAGCATCATTCGACCCCACTGGGACCCCCCACGTGAGTGTGGGCCTAGGAACATGCCAGCATCGTGCTGAGGGGCCTCTGCAGGAGACCGTCACCACGCGGAAGGCTGAGGGAAGAATGTGCCTGCTCTGTGCATGCAGCCCATGCCAGAGGCCATGTTTCTGGAAAAAAGCATCACCACCCTGACTCTGTTCATTCCCATGGATGAGAGACAGGCCCAGCATCCCCATGTTTGGCTAACTGGACTGCATTATCTCACCCACAGCTGCTCTGTTTGGGAAAGTCCGATTGAATCTGAGTCCTAAGGGAATTGATGTAATATCGAATTGTGTTCTATTTAGCAGTGTCTGCTGTGTTTTCATTCCATTCCATCAGGAATTCCAAGACTATCCACTAATTCATTCGTCTCCAATGCCCTCTGCCATGGTCACATGTCCTCCGCCCCCTCCCCAGAGAGCTGTCTGGGAGAAGGGGACAGTGCGGGTTTCACGCACGGCTCCTCCGGTGCTTCATAGGAGCTGAGGGCTCTTCTCTGAGATGCTGACGGGGCAGACAGGTCAGAAGCTCCTGACTCCTTCCATCCTCACAAGCCCAGTAGAGAGACCCCAAAAGGGATATGGAAAAGAACCCTCCAGAATTAATCAGTGGTCCAGGGGGAAGCAGGGTGACCTCAGGGTCAGCCTGTCAATGTCCCCATGAACTCAGGCAAGCAAGCACAAGAAGGGGTGACAGTTCAGCTCCCAAGACGTCCGTGGCCTCCTTCTTCCTTCTAAGCCCTTCTCCCTTTCTCCTGGTCAGTCTCTCTGCTTTTCTGTGTCTTCAGTCCTGGCCCTTCTCTGCTTGGCTCCCCACCAGACTCACCATGTCCCTGGCTTTCTGCTGGCTCCAGCTTGTTCTGTCCCTAAAGGAAAAAGAAAGAGGATGCTGCTGGGTCTGGACAAGTAGCCACTATTTTATTCCATCTTCAATTCCTGCATCATTGCAGGAACGCCCCATTCCCTCCTGTCCCCAACCTCCGTCACTTCGTCACTATCTCCAGATCCTCAGATATCAGAGGTCCCTGGAAAACTAAAACCCAGAGCCCCAAATGTGTCTGATATTCAATGTGTGCAAGGGGACTGCCTGAGCACATACCTGGTGAGGCTTCTGGGCGACAGGAGCTGGGTGCCCTGGGGGCTTTGTGGTGGTGGGGGAGGGCGGGGGAGGGCTGTGAGAAGGGAGTGGGGGAAGAGAAGACAAGTGGCAGTTGGCAAGGACATTCTGCAGTGGTGTCTGAAGAGCAGAGGAGGGGCCTGGGCTGAAAGTAACGAACGTTTCTTGGGTGCTTGCTGCAAGGCCATTTTACAGGCGAGATAATTGAAGAAGAGGGACACCAAGCCGGGACAACGTCAAGCCAGGACTGAAACCCAGGCGGTCTAGCTCAGAGGCCACACCCATCACCCCCACCCCCCCATTCAGCTCTCCAAAGGCCTCCAAGGGGCAGCAGAAGACACCAGGGTCGTGTGGCAGGCTCCAGGCTGCAAAGCGGGAAAAGCGGGTGTGGAGCTGGGGTTGGTAGACAGGCGGGGAGGACTAACCAAGCAGGGGCCCAGAAGGCCAACCAGGAGAGTGGGCAGGTGCCAGGAGGAGAGGACAATAGGAGCCACCAGCCAGGAAGGAACCAGCATTCTGAGCACCTCCTAAGTGCCAGGTGCCATGAGAGGGGCATTCACATAGTTTCTGTTTGTGCGCCCCCCCGTCCCCAATCGTTTGTAGCACGTTTTACAAAGAAACAAGTGGGGCTCAGGAAAGTAAGTTACTTGCCCCGGGTCTCACAGCCCATAGACAACAGACCAGAGATGTAAGCTCAAGGCCGCCTCCAGAGCTCAGTGTTCTCATTCCCTGAGCTCCTGGTTTTAGGCCATGAGAGTGTTCAGAGGCAGGAATGGGGGGTCTCTGACTGCCGGCACAAGGTGACACTGTCAGCAGGCTGGCTTTAGTACATCCAGCTTTCATCCCACAGGCCAGCTTTCCTGCTGGTGAGCAGGAGGCTTTGGAACCAGCTAACACTGGCTGCCACGACTTCACATCACATCGCAGGCCAAGTTCAAAACCCCCTCAAAAATTTAAGATCCCCTCCCACAGGGATGCTCAGAACCAACGGAGCGGTCAAGATCCAATGTCACTTCTCAAGCGAGCAAAGCTGCTGAACCCCAAGCCTTTCTGCAGGGAGAGGTGCTGTGGGCCTGTTCTCCCTTTCTCAAAAGACCCTCCCTCCCTCATTCATGACTAGAGAGAAGTCACTGAGAAGCCTTGGGCCTGGTCCCTCCTTGGACCGGCTAAAGCAGGTCATCACCCATCCAGGTCCTACCTGCTGCCTCACCCCAGAGCCCTGAGCCTGTGCTCCCAGCACCCACAGGGAGTGGTGGGTTCCAGTCTGAGGTTCCATCTATGCAGATGGCACACAGCTCCAGGGGCCACAGCAGCAGAGCCAGGCCCTGGCACTGTGTAGTCAGCACCCTTGGGTCTCCAGTGGGAGCCTGCTATACCTGAGGGACCAGCAAGTGTCACCCTCCAAATGAAGACCATCTTCCACTGCCCAGCAAGGCCCTCTGGCAAAACCACCAAAGTGGTTGCACAGAATTGGAGGAGCAATTGCCAACAGTCTCTCAGATAATTACGTTGACCAAGTTGGGCTCATCTTCAATCAATAAATAAATGTCAACGTGAATAATGGTCATCTTCCTGTGGGGTTGCATGGCAAGAAACTGAAAGAGAAGGGAAGCATGATTCTATTATGGTAGCAGTTGCCTGTCATCCTCCAGGCCCCTAGCCCTCCCTCATTTCTCTGATCCTTTCTCAGACACAGCCTCTGGATCCATCCCTGGGAGCAGTCCTAGGCCAGCATTTCAATCCCCGAACACTGACCATGCACCAGACACCTGAACTGGGGATACGGTGATCAAGACATGCGCTTTAGGGGCTGGTCCAGTGGCGCAGCGGTTAAGTGCACACATTCCACTTTGGTGGCCTGGGGTTCGCCAGTTCGGATCCCGGGTGCGGACATGGCACCACCTGGCACACCATGCTGTGGTAGGCGTCCCACTTATAAAGTAGAGGAAGATGGGCATGGATGTTAGCTCAGGGCCAGTCTTCCTCAGCAAAGAGGATTGGCAGCAGTTAGCTCAGGGCTAATCTTCCTCAAAAAAAAAAAAAAAAGACATGCTCTGACCTCAGGAAGCACTCAGGCTGGTCCCTAGAGGAGAGAACCAAGGGAATAAATCATCATGCATTATAACAGGGATGGACGGAAGCAGTGGGTGCTGTGGGAGGACAGAGGATGGACACCCAAGTCAGTCCAGCCCCGGTGAATCCTTTCCAGTGCTCTGGAATAGCGCTGTGCCAGGTTTTCACATCATGGGTGGGAAGGAAGAGCCTGGAACCAGAGGACAGGAACAAGAGGGGATTGGGAGTGACCTTTGGTTGGGGCAGCAGGGGACGCTGGAACATAAAAAGCCACTGCCCTTGGATTATATTCACTACTCTATTTTATGGTCTTGCTTTTCACGGCTTCCTGCAAGACCTTTCCCTCACAGCCTTCAAATGTGTTGTAAAGGTGCCAATTTTGAAGAATATGCTTGGGGACATCACCTTCCCCCACCTAACTACACTTGCGTCCTGAGGCCTTGCCATCACAGAAACGGCAGTGTGAGTTTGTCCTTTCCTGGGATGTTGGTCTTCTTCCCTAGACCCCGTCTCTCCTCATTCTGAGACCTCTCTGAATGACTTCCTCCATGACGATGGCTTTAATTATCCGCTGTGTGCTGGTGACTCCCTAAATCTGTCCCCATCTGTCTAAATGCCTCCTGGACAATGTGGTAGCTTCCTATTGCTGCTGTAAAAAGAAAAAAATCCTAAATTTAGTAGCTTAAGACAATCAAATTTATTATCTTACCATTCTGGAAGTCGGAAGTCCAAAATGGATCTCACAGGGCTAAAATCAAGGTGTTGGAAGGGCTGCATTCCTTCTGGAAGCTCTATGGGAGAATTTGTTCCTTGTTTTAGCTGGCTTCTAAGGCTGCCACTTCCTTAGCTTGTGGCCCCTTCCTCCGTCTTCAGAGCTAGAAATTGCATCAGTCTGACCTCTGCTTCTGTCGTCTCATCTCCTTCTCTGACTCTCCCGCCTCCCTCTTTCACTTTTAAGAACCTTGTGATTATATCGGGCCCACCTGGATAATCCCAGATAACCTTCCCGTTTCGAGATCCTTGTATTAGTTTGCTCAGGCTCCCAGAACAAAATACCACGGACCAGGTAGCTTAAACAACAGACCTTGATCTCACAGTCCTGGAGGCTAGAAGTCCGAGATCAAGGCGTCAGCAGAGCTGGTTTCCTCTAAGACCACTCTCCTCGGCTTTTAGATGGCTGCATTCTCACTGTGTCTTCAGTCTTCCCTCTGTACGTGTCTGTGTCCTAACTTCCTCTTCTTATAAGGACACCAGTTATAACTGGATGAGGGCCCACCCTAACGATCTCATTTTAACTTAATTATCTCTTTAAAGACCCTGTCTCCAAATACAGCCACATTCTGAGGTACGTGGGGTTAGCACGTCAACACAAATTTCGGGGGACGCAATTCACTCCTTAACTTAATCACACCTGCAAATTCCCTTTTGCCATGTAAGGTAACCTATTCACAAGTTTCAAGGATCGGAGCATAGACTTCTTTGGAGGCGATTATTCTGCCTACAACAAAACCTTCACCTTATTACATCCAGCAGCTTAAATTCAACCTGCCCCAAAACAGAACTGGTCCTCCTCCTTCCACGTCACCTGTCTCAGGGAATGACACAAACATCCACCACCATGCAGCAAGTCACCGAAGCCAGAAATCTGATGTTCTGAGAAAAATGTCAAAAATCACTACTTGCCTATCCAATATCCTTTCCCCCATTTCCTTGGTAATAAAACCTGTATTTTTGTTAGAGGCAGCAATATGCCTAGCTAAAATATGATATTCGTCAGCCTCCCGTATGATAAGAGTTGACCAATGAGATATATATGAAAATCATTAGGTGCGTGCAAGAAGAGGTCTTCATCTGCCAAAAGCTCTTTTCGCTTTACTCTTTCTTATTTGAGTGCAGACCTGATGGATGGGGCTGCAGCTACCGTCTTGGGACCATGAACTGATCTCAAGAATGGAAGCCGTTGCCAAGGATAGCAGAGCAGAGAGTGAGAAGACTCCTGCAGCACTGGTGACACCCAGGGCTCTACTGGACTGCCTAACACCATCTCCTACAGGAGATCAAAATGAAACCTGGGACCAGCCCCTTGGTGCAGTGGTTAAGTTTGGCGTGCTCTGCTTTGGCAGCCTGGGTTCACGGGTTCAGATCCCAGGAGCAGACCTACACCACTCGTCAGCCATGCTGTGGTGGCAACCCACATATGAAGTAGAGGAAGATTGGCACAGATGTTAGCTCAGGGCTAATCTTCCTCAGGGAAAACAAAAAACAAAAAAATCCACCTGATCTTGTGTAAGTCATCATTATTTTGAGTCTGTTTCTTGCAGCCAAATGCAATGCCTACTTACATAGGTGACAAGTATGGGGAAGCAGTTTTTCTTCCTCTAAGCCCAAATACTATTTGATTAGATCCAGAACTGATTTACTTAGAACAAAGACCATCATAACTAAGTTCCAAATCAGTGCAGTTTGTCTGTCCTCCACCTCAATGCATCCTCTAAGCCTCTCAGGGGAGAGAGAGGGAGGGAAAAGTGAGAGCAGTATGTCCAAGGTGGTCCTAGACTTCTCACCCTCCTCTCCAAGGCAGTGGGGACCTTCCTCAGACTGGGCATCCAGGAGTGGACGGGGAAAGAAGTGGGGTTCTCACAGGGCCCTCATCTTCCTCTGTGACCTGCTAGGCTGTCCCAGCTATTCTAAGAGCTGAGGCAGGGTGGGTGGGAGAGGAACACAAGAAAGGACTGATTGAAGAATACTACTGCTGTTGATGAGAGGGGACGCCTGGATGCTCAGCTCCGTTTCTCGCAAGTTTCAATCCCCACAGTTGTCAGAAGTAAGGGAACCTCAACTTACCCAACACACAGTGTGTGCACTGGTTGAGAGTCTAGACTCTAGAGACAGCCCACCTGGGCTCACATCCCGTTTGGGCCTTGCCAGCAATTTGACCCTGGACCACTTACTTCCCTTCTCATACCTCTGTCTTCACAACTGCAAACGGACTTAATAAAAGTTCCTACCTCCTTCTGGGCATTAATTGGGATAATCTACATAGGGTTTTCTATATTAAACCCTGAATATCAGTTATTATTAATATAATGAACTACACAGGCCATCTGGGTAAGATTCAGATGTTCTCCTAAACGATTTTACATCAGGAAAGAATGTAAGTCTGTATAAGTGAGTATAAGCTGATTGGAAAAAGAGAACTTGGAAGAGAGGTCACTATGCACTGGGCAGTCTGGCAAATGGGAGCCAGACTCCAGCCAATGGTTTTATTCCCATATTTCTGACCTCTCTGTCCCCTTCTGCCTCACAATCACCCTCTAACAATCATCAAAGCCTGTAATTGCTACCTCCTAAATAGCATTCAAGGATGGCCATTCCTCTTTGGGCCAAGGCAACTCACTATTCAGTAAAACTCATGTTTCCCCTCCACAGTGAGGAGTGAAGTAGCTGTCCCACCATGTCCACATGTCCCAGGACCCCTTGATCCAAGTGTGACCATGTGACAGGCTTGCAGGAGCAGAATTGGCATGTGATCCTGCTGGGCCAGGCCTTGTAGGAAGTGGAAGTGGGCCTGTTCTTCTGCATGCTCTCTTGTCCTGGCCCTGTGCTGAGCCACAATGTGCCAGGAGCCTGGGTCTGCGCCATCAAGGGAAGCATTATGGACTGAATGTTGTGTCTCTCCAGATTCCTATGTTGAAGCCCTAACCCCTAATGTGATGATATTTGGAGGTAGGACCTTGAGAAGTAATTAGGTGTAGAGGAAGTCATGAGGGTGGAGCCCTCATGATGGGATCAGTGTCCTTATAAGAAGAGGAAGAAACATGAAAGTGCTCTCTCTGTCTCTTTGTCTCTCTCTCTCTCTCTGCGTGCCCAGGTACCAAGGCCAGGCTGTGTGAGCACAGAGGGAGAAGGAGGCTGTTTGCCACCCAGGAAGAGCTCCCACCAGACACTGAGTCAGCCAGCACATTGCTCTTGGACTTCCCAGCCTCCAGAACTGTCAGAAATAAATGTCTGCTCTTTAAGCAACCCAGTCTGTGGTGCGATGTTATAGCAGCCTGAGCCAACTGTAAGGAGAGCCCCATGAAGACCAGGGGCACCACATCGATGGGTATATAAACTAGAAATAAACTTCTATTTTGCTTAGCTACCGAAATGTTGGGGTTGGCTTGCTACAGCAGCTACCACTGCCCCACTAACATACAGCTCTACTGTCATTGTCACGTCTTTCATTGGAGCCAGTGTAATCTAACTTTCTAAATACTTTGCCAGCTCTCTAACTTGTCTCGTCCCTCTGTCTTGCTCAACTCTGTAATCCATTCTGCATCCTGCACCAGGATCATCTTTTTCCCAAATGCAAAATCTTAATGAGCTTCTTCCTTCCATGTTGTCCCTTTGCAAAGTCTGAGCTCCCCACTCCCCGTACGAGGCCTCCTCTCCTACCACGCCCTCCCTGGCAGCAAGCCAATCCCCACCAAACTTCCTTCAGATCCTCATCCCACCTGGCTCCTTCTCATCTCTGCTCTTCACTCAGCTCTACTCTCTCCTCCTGGAACATTCTCCCTCTCACCCCCTCTCAGGTCATCTGGTTCCCTCTCCCTCTTCTCTTTTCTCCCAACACACTTTCTCCTTTCACCAAACTGCTTTTGATCCTATATCACAATGGCCCAAGTCAAATCCAGCTTGAAAACTAACCCCTTACTTAGTAAGAAGCAGTTATAGCCATGGAAAAAGCGGAGGCTTTGATGCTTTTTGACCTGAGTTCAAAATTTGACTGCATCAGCTGATTTCTATACTGAGTGACTTTTTGCATCACTATCTCAGGTTTCCAGTTATGTGGGAGGATGATAATGACGCCATTAGGTCCATGGCAGGCTTAAATAAGGTCACAGAAAGTGCTAATAGGGTGCAATCACACGGCCGGTGTTCAGGAAAAGGCAGATATTGTTACTATTTTTGTCCCAGGAAGCAAGAATACCAGGCTGCAAGAGTAAGACAGGAATTCCCAAACCCTCGGTTAGAATGATTCATGCTTGAGCTTGTAAAGCCACAAACAGACATCTGGTAGGAGGGAGAGATCTGATTTCAAAGGAAGAAATGCAGCATGTTTGTAATGGAGTGCAGCGCCCTCCTTGTAGCATTGTTGTCATTACTAGAGAGCCTCTCCCCAGACTCATTCACATGTGCACATTTTCACCTAGAATCCAGGTAAGAAACTCATAAAATTCAGGTAATAACTCCAAGTGAATGATTCTGAGAAGAGCTGCCAAACCCTCCTGTGGCGCCCGTTCACTGGGAGAGGGAAAACATTTCCAGGTAAGGAGGCTGCAGTGACTGTCCCTCCTCGGGGAGAGGCTGCGGCTGCTTTGGGAGACGGTGCAGAGCGACCAGACTAATGAGTGCCGCCAAGTGTGTCTGTCCCGAGGTCACAGCCAGGGCAGCCACTTTCAGGTCACCCTCACAAAAGGATGAAAAGGAGTGAGGCCGACTTCTGGGAAAGCCAGTGCTGGTGAGAAGAGACTGGCTGGGGTGGGTGTGGCTGCCCATGGTCCAGTGCCCTGGGGCTGCTGGAGAAAGAGGTGTGCCTGAGTCTGGACGGCCAGGGACTGAGGCCGACGTGGGAGCTGCACGGGATGGCTAACAAAGCCCTTTCCCAGATGGTCCATGAAAGACAACATTGTTCCATTCATTCATTCAACAAATAGCTATTGAGCACCTCATGAATGCTGCACTGGGCACCAGGGAGAAGGAAGTGAAAAACAGACAAAAATTCCCACTCTCTGGAGTTTTCCCCTGGGAGGGGCAGACAGGCCATAAATAAGGACATCCTCAAGTGGACAAGATGTGTCAGAGAGTGAGCAGGGCTATGAAATCAAGAAACAAGGTAAGGGGGTGGACAAGGGGGACGGGGGGTGATACTTGATAGTGTGGTCACAGGAGGCCCCTCTGAGTGGGGAGGCATTTGCGTTGAGACCTGAATGAATCCCTGAGGAGGGAAGAAGCAGGCGTGACGGTGACACATCTGTGCTGCTCTGGCAGCTCCTTCGTCCCACATGGCTTTTCTGCGATCCTCTCCCTCCTGTGCCCAGTCCACCCTCCATCCCTCTGTGCAAGTTGCCCTTTGCAGTCACCCCCCAACCACCTTACTGCCCACACCCAATCCCTGGCTTCAGTTAATGTTCCCCAGATCGGCTGCTGCTGCGAAACCCGTGCTGAGCTCCGACAGCACACCCCCACCTGGATGGTGCTTGCATCTCCATTTGGAGGGTCCTGAACTCACGCTCAACTGGTGTCAAAAGAAATTCATTGTGTTTTCCCACATTGCCCCTTCCAACCCACTTGTGTGGCCCCTGTGTCAGCGAAGGATAACACCACCAATCGATCCAGAACTCTGAGCTAACTTCCCTCTCTCACACCCTCCACATCCAGTCTGTCTCCTAAACACCTCGTGTAATCCTTCTTTTTTCCATCCCCAGCACCCTGGGTTAGGTCACCAGCCTTCTCATTGGTCTCCTTGCCTTCAGGCTTGCCCTGCTCCAATCCATCCTCCATACTGTGGCCAGATCATCTTTCTAAAAGCTAATTCTGATCATGTCATCACTCCTGGCCCTGCCATGGAATCGTTACCTGCCCCTGCACTATAACGAGATGAAGCTCACACTCCTGTATTCAGCAATAAAGGATATCCTGGCGAGTCCCACTCCTCCCCCAGCCTCATCTACATCCATGCCACTCTTCCTTCACCCAAGACCTACAACTTAGTAGGTCATGCCTACTAAGGCTGCTACATCCTGCCTCTTTATCTTTTTACATGTTCCTTCCTCAGCCTGGACTATTCTGATCCCCTTTTCCATCTAGCCAACTCCTAGCTCCAGCATCACCTCTTCCAGGAAGTCTTCCTCGAAGCTCCCTGTGGTTACCTCCCTGGCACAGGCCTTGCTGATTCCCTCTGCTTTACACTTAGTGCATCTTCTCACTGAAGAACTCTGGTACCCAGTGCTTGTTAAATGACTGAATGGTGACAGTTTGTCCTTCCGACTACTCTGTGTAGGAGTAATGTGGGTAGATAGTACTGCTCCCATCCTACTGGTGAATAAATTGAGAATCAAAGATACTTAGCGACGTGCCCAGGCTTATGAGCAATCACGTACAGACAGAAAATGGACCCAGGAAGAAGTCCACTTCAACCTCCACCCTCATCCTAGCCTCATTCCTCATCCTACTTCCTTCTCCAGCAAGTGAAAGCAGCAGTTTGACTTGGTGAGGACAAAAGTCTTAGGGACTGGAAAGAGATATTCCACAAATTTTTGTGTGTTTAGGAGGGCAGGTCCCAAAGATCCCAATGCAAGGCCAAGTGTTCTAAGCCCTGGGCCTCCTGCCCTGGGCCTGGCACAGATGCCCAGGGAAGCTGAGGATCAAGGCCTGGCTGGGTGGGCAAGGATGGGCCTGAGCAAAGGCTCTGGTCCCCTTCTACTCCCCACTCTTCCCTCCTCCTGCTTTCCCAACTTCCCCCTCTGGGGATCTCCTGTCTATCCTTGGACATGGTCACTGGGGTAGAGCCCTATAGCCTCTCAGAGCCTACAGGCAACAGTGCCGTGTGTAAGCCAGGCTTACACTGGTCCCTTGGCTAATAGGGGCAGAATCAGGCTTGAAGCTGGGTCTCTTAATCCTAGTGCCAAAGCACTCTCTTGGGAGGCCCAGTGCGCACAGGAGAGCTAGTTTGGACGTGGCCAAAGAAGGAAGGCCCAGCCCTTTCAAGAGATAGACAGTGCTGTCCAATTTGGTAGCCACATCTGGCTGCTCACATTTAAATTTAAAATTAACTAAAATTAAATATAACTAAATATTCATTTCCTCAGTCACACCAGCCACACTACAGATGCTCAAGAGCCACATGTGCCTAGTTGCTACCGTATTGGACAACACAGATTATAGACGTTTCCATCATCACAGAAAGTTTCACTGGACAGTGTTAGTCTGTACCAACATGGCTAAGAACCCACGCAGGAGATGGACTCCGCACAGACTCTACTGCCGTGTTAGACATGTACTATCGCCTAGATACCAAACCACACATCTGTTATCCAGAGCTCCCACACTGTATTCTTCTCATTGCCTTCCTGAATTTGGAAAAATAAAATTCTTTCTCCTGTTTTTCTATTTCTCTTTTTTGGGTAATTTTAGCATTTATCTTTAGCGTTTATTTCTTCGGTTCATAGTTCTGTTTTGCTTATTAATTTTCTTTTAATTTCATTGCATAGTAGCTTTTAAATAAAGTTTGTAAATTAAAATGTTACAAAGTTTCAGTTATGCAAGATGAGTACGTTCTAGAGATCTGCTGTACAACACTGTGCCTATAGTTAACAGTACTGTGTTGTGCACTGAAAAAATTCGTTAAGAGGGTAGAGCTCATGTTAAGTGTTCTTACCACAGTAAAGAGGCATTTTTAAATATCTCACTGTAACTGTTGTTATTTTTTTCAAATCCTCCAAACAAGGCATGAGTCAACCTGTTGGATTTCCCTCCAGCTCCTCAGGGACACTCCCTCAAGGCCAGCAGCCCAGATTTCTGGGAACCAGGTCCCCCTCAGGGTCACTGGACTCCCCTCCTCTTCACCTCTCCTCACCTAGCCTCACCTGCTCATCCTTTGCATCTCTGCTCCAACATCACTTCCTCAGGGAAGCCTTGGTCTACGTCCTCCTTTTCCCATTCTCATTGGATGGTGGTCCTTCACCTCGGACCAATGATCTTTGTCATATTTCCACATTAATTTGCATGATTGATTAACATGCTTCCCCATCCCTGAAAGCTGACACTGTATTTCTCTTGCTCACTTATAGCTGACTTCACATCTAAAGATGTCTCAGCAGCTCCAGAGAGCTGAGCCCCGGCCCGGTGGAGCCCATGGCTAGAGAGGCAGTTAAGCCTGGAGCTCTAGCCCTGAGCCTGTGCCTGGAGGCACCCAAGCAGAGACCCCGGAGCTTGGCCCTGGGCCCGGCTGGAAGAGGAAGGGGGTCATGGACAGCTGAGCCCCAGGCAGCTTAACCTTGGAACCTTGCAAATGGGCTTTGCAGCTGATTGCTCCCAAGGCAGAAGAGTGACGACAGCAAGAAAAATGATGACCAAAACATACATTCTAGCAGCAAATCCAGCAGATATCGTGGAAGTGGTGCCTTAGGATTTATATCTCTGATACCTCTTACTGCATGCCCAGCGATTAATTCAGAGCTGAGTGCCAGCAGAAACAGGTGACACAATAAAAGGGTGTGGGGAAAAAACTGGAAGTGCAGAAGACCATTTCCCTGTGCGGTGCAACTTGTAGGTATTACCGTGGAAACTTTGAAAAGGGAGTTGTGAGCACACTGCTTCCTCAGAAACGGGGAGGAGGGAAGAAAGGAAAGATACCCAGGGACTTTGATGGATCCGAGCAGAGTTGGAGGAAATCTGGTGAAACACCCTCAGCTTTCCCAGCAGCTGCGAGGGTCCAGGAGTTAGAAAATGAATCTAGGGGCCGGCCTGGTGGCACAGTGGTTAAGTTTGCACGTTCCGATTCTTGGCGGCCTAGGGTTCGCCAGTTCAGATCCTGGGTGCGGGCATGGCACTGCTTGGCAAAAGCCATGCTGTGGTAGGCGTCCCACTTATAAAGTAGAGGAAGATGGGCATGGATGTTAGCTCAGGGCCAGTCTTCCTCAGCAAAAAAAGGAAGATTGGCAGTAGTTAGCTCAGGGCAAATCTTCCTCAAAAAAAAAAAAAAGGAAATGAATCGAGTCAATAAACACTGGGTGTTTGGTTACGGGGAGAAGGCAGAACTCCTCCCTGACTGAAAGGGATGCCCAAACCAGTGAGGGAGACAGAGAACTCAACAAATTACTTCCACAATGTACCTGGTACTATTATAAAAGTAACTATCAAATTAAATAGGAATCCCCTTCTCACCCATTAGATGGCAATTACCAAAAGAACAGGAAACAACAAGCGTTGGTGAGGATGTGGAGAGATTGGAACCCTTGTGCATTGCTGGGAGGAATGGAAAATGGTGCAGCTGCTAATGAAAACTGTATGGCAGTTCCTCAAAAATTTAAAATAAAATTACTGTATGATCTAGCAATCCCGCTTGTGGGTATAGACCCAAAAGAACCGAAAGCAGGGACCCATGCAGATCTTTGTGCACCCACGTTCACAGCAGCACTATTCACAATAGCCAAAACGTTCTGGAGATGGATGGTGGTGATAATTGCACAACAACGTGAATATACTTAATGCCACTGAACTGTACACTTAAAACGATAAAGTTATGTTGTGTATATTTTACCACAATTAAATAAAATTTTTTTTTCATTAAACAGAAATAACAAAGAAACTAACTTGATTCTCCAAGGATGTTGGGAAAAGAGTTGTCCTGAGGATGGGGAGCAGAAAAGAGGGAGGAATGGTATTTGTATTTAGCGCATACCCACCGAGAGGACCAGGCTGTAACGGCAGTTGTGTTACTTGCTGAGTGAACCAGAGCGAATCTCTCGACGGCTCTCAACTCTGGAGCAGGAACAGAGCTCCCGGGAGGACGAGTTGACTCTGAATGTGCATGGATGCCCGCTGTACAGGAAAGTTCGACACAAGTGCATGGAAATAGGATCTCTGCTAAACAGAGCAACGTCATCAACCTGCTGAGAGCGAAGGTGATGAGAAGGGGGAGGTGGTGATGGGGGACGCTCTTGAGGTCTGGATGAAAGTGATGAAGGTTTAGTCCCCCCCTGTGAGGAATAAGGAGGACCAGAGGAGAGGCCTAAGGGGTTTGCTGGGCAACAGGGAGGGGCCCTGAATTACAAGCAGATGGATTCTAGAGACCCAGGCAGGACACTCTGGGGAACTCTCATAAGGCCCCATGGTAGCCTAACACAAAGAATGAAGAGCTGTGAACATTGTCAGATGCTCCTAAGAGAAGAGTGAACATATATCCTAAAATAGTAACCCTAGGCCCCAGCCTGGGAAAAAGGAGGAATACATGAAGATTAATTGGAGATCATTGATCAGGGTCAATGTTTTCCCAAATTCTGAGACTGCACCCCTAGGGGTATGTGAAATGATTTTGGCCAGCACACAGGCTCACATTCAAAGGCATAGCCGTTTTAATTCTCATCCAGTCTTTCATATGACTTCCGGGACAAAATCACCCACTGGTGCTATGAATCTATCCCCTCTGAAATCTGTGAATCTCAGGACTTTATCTGAGAAAAGAGAGAACAGGCCTCAGGGTCAGCAACTTCAAGAGGCAACAGTGTCTAATTCTGCACTTGACAAGTCCAGCCCACTTCCCGATTTTGTAAATAAAGTTTTATCGGAACACAGCCACACTACTCATTTATGATTCATCTATGGCTCCTATCCTACAATGGTAGAATTAAATGGTTATAAATGAGACCTTAGGGCCCACAAAGTCTAAAATGTTTAATACCTGGCCCGTTACATAAAAATGTGAGGACCTCTGGTCTAGTTTAATTACATTGTTTTGTTTTCATTGTATATATCCTTAAATACTTGTTTTCTATTACAAGTGATATCAATTTTCCACTGATGGTGACAATAATTAATTGAAATTAAAAAAGAATCTATTTAAAGAAAAAATTAAGAAAATATTATAATATTCACAAAGTAAAATATTATTATATTATAAATAATAGAAATAGATTGTAGCTGTGGCAGAATCCTGGGAATATATGACAAGGTTTGATAAACGCTGGATTAGGAGAGTAGGGAAAATCAAGAGACCTGAAAATGATGAAGATAAAGAGCAGCTTCAGTGGAGATGAGAGATTGGGGACTGGAAAAGCATTTCATGAGAATGAGGGATTTGTCCGCGTCAAGGGTGGATCCGTACATCAAAGATGCAGAGGGCTCAGCATGTCCTGATTGGACCCAGTGGGGGTCAGAGGAGGCAGGGGGACAGGGAGCTGTAATTAGGTGAGGCCAAGACTGATAAAGGGGAGAAAATGATGGTGCAAGAGAGTCGGTGCAGATCCCTTCCAACCTGGGGTTTCCCTACAGAAGTGTCCTGGCAGAAAGAATGTAAAAACGGCAGTGACAACCACAAGAGTAACACTTGTCTATGTTATAGTGTGTGGGTTCTAAGCACTTTGCACCTATGAACTCACTTCATCTTCACAGTAGCCCTGTGACATAAGAGATTACTTTACAATGAGGAAATTGAGGCAATGAGGAAAAGAGAGGGCAAGTGACCGGCCCAAAGTCACGCAGCTAGTGGGTGGCCCAGGCTGGTGTGATCTGGTTGCCCCCTCCGCAACATCTGAGCCCTGCCCCTCAGGAGGTGACTGGGCCTTGGTCATTCATAGAGTCAGGCCTGAGAACTGTGACTCTGGGTCAGGTGAGCACCTGGCTGGCCTGTCCCTGTCTTGGTCTTGTTCTGCCCTTTAGGATCCAGGTCACGGAGAGGCTGTCATCCTTGTGACACCACAGGGAAACGACAGATCATGATGACTTTGCCAAGGGAATGACAAGGTCTCAATTGCCAAGAGCAGGCAGAGCTGTGAGGCAGCAGCAGCAGGACAAAGCTGTCTGAGACACGGGGATAGCTACCAAAGTCTCAGAAGCAGAGGGGCAAGGGGCTCTAAGGGACCAAACCAGGAAGTCCCAGGCCAGGGGCTGGGTGTCCAACTGGGCCCAACACAGCGTGTTCATGGTTCAGAAAACATAACAGAAGCCTAGCGTCCTACATTTCCTGTTTTAGTAATTCTTTCCATTGTATTTATCATTCTCTGAAATTATACCATTTATGTATGACTTAATTATTAATTATTTGTCTCCCCCCTTAGAATGTGAACTCTGTGATGTTAGGCACTGAACCCCATCACATTCCCTGCTGCCTGGCACACAGTAGGTGCTCAATAAAATTTTTCTAATTTAAATCCCACTTGGACTCAAGCTTCTAAATGCGTCAGGGTCACTCAGGGTTACCCACCTGCGGAAGATGAGTGCTCACCATGGTGAACCGTGGGGAGAGCCAGCCAGAGCCCAGGCTGGCCAGCAGGCCCTGTGTCCTGAGCTTCTCTCCCAGTGACCTAGGGACAACCAAGGGCATCTTGGTGTGCCAGGGGCTGAAGCACCCTTCCATGTGCCTAGTGGCTTGGTGGGCCACTTTGATGGTGTGTTGACTTTGTAGTTAAGTCTGTTTCCGAAAGCTTGGATTGAGAGTCTAAATTTTCTGTATATACTACACTAAAGTTGAAAGATGTCCAAAAAAAAACCCTTTCAGCAATTGTTATGAGCTGAACTGTGGCCTCCAAAATTCGTGCCTTGAGATCCTAACCCCTAGTACCTCAGAATGTGACCTTACTTGGAAATAGGTGCAGATGTAATTGTTTAAGTTGAGGTCTTACTGGAGCAGGGTGACTCCCAATCCAGTATAACTGGCGTCCTGATTAAAAGGGGAAATTGGGGCACAGAGACACGCACACAAGGAGAATGATACTGGACTATGAGGGTGATGTATCTACAAACCAAGGAACGCTAGAGATTGCCAGCAAACCACCAGACACAGTGAGAGAGAGGCCTGGAGCAGATTCTCCCTCAAGGTCCTCAGAAGGAACCAACCCTGCTAACACCTTGATGGGACTTCTACCTCCAGGACCGGGAGGCAATCAACTTCTGCTGTTCAGGCCACGCAGGTTGGGATCCTCCGTCACAGCAAGCCCAGGAGCCTCATGCAGCTATTTCCAACAGTGGATGCTAGACTGGGCAGGCGAACAGGTGACAGAAGCTGTCTGTGGGAGGAGGAGGGTGGCGGCGTCCTTGTTAAAACTGGGCACAGCAAACTGCGCTTTGTCAAGTGAAGTGAATGTTTCTTGCTAATGACCTGCCCCCGGTCTAGGCCAACCTCCACCCCAGGCGTTTTCTGTTTCCCCCACTTCTAGCTACTCTCTCTGCTTGCTCTGTCTCCTGCCTCCTCTTCCAGCCTGTCCCACTCCAGGGTTCGAGTCTCACCTGGCTTTCCATCGAACGTCCCTGTCTGTCTCTCCCAGCTGTGTAAACACCTCAACCGCCTCAACGCACAGGAGATGGGATGTCAGGAAATAGGAGCAGGGAAGATTCACTGTGCTAGCGTGGAGGGCTCCTCACAGCCTGGGCTGTCCCCTGGGGGGCCCACAGTTGGCCATAGGGAAGAACGGCCAGGTATTGTGAGAAGAGAACGGCAGGCTGCGGAACAGAGTTCACATGCAGCCCGTTTCTGTAAGAAAGAAGAGGAATGTTGATGGTTCTGGAGGATGAATACCAAGGAGTGGATGCTGGCTAGTCTGGATACCAAAATTGTGAGTGGTTTCAATTTTGTTCCTTTTGCTGGTGAACATGTCGTAGTTGTTTTTCAGCTAGAAACATACGTGTGTGTGTGTGTGTGTGTGTGTGTGTGTGTGTGTATGTGTGTGACAATAGTAGAAATAAAAGGTTGAGGAGATCCAGCGCCTGAGGAATCAGTGTTTCCCTGGGATGCTGAGGGTCGGTTTTGAATGAGGCTGACCTGAAGTGGGGTGGAGCAGAGAAGACTTTGCCCATTACAGCTTCTCTGACCCACCATCTGAGGTCAGATGGGAGGATGGTGACCAACCGTCCAGGTTGGCCCAGGACTCAGAGACTCCCCTGGCATGCAGAAATTGTAACACTAAGATTGTTAAAATTGTTGTTCACATGTACACACACAGGACTCTCTGAAGGTGCCCAGGAACCTGTAGATAGCCAGGCCTGGACACATCAGCCTGGCCCTGCACAGCCAGGGTAGGGGTGCTGGACCCGCCCCTGCAGAGGGCATTGCAGGCCATCAACTGTTCTTCCAGAGAAACTCTCCTAGTGAAAGCTGGGGGACATAGAGCGGAAGAGTCATGGTTTCTCCAGCACTGGGAAGTGTTCCTCCTGAGGATACTCTGGGAAAAGGATGCGAATATTGGTGGGAGACTGGCCTCCGCTACTCCTCACTCTGAGATGCTCCTGCCTGGCTACCTGACTTGAGTCAAGTCTCATGGTGTTTCAGATCCTAAAAGTCCATAACTTTTATAATTCTCTCCCTCCTCGATCTTTTTTTCTGAAAATTCCCCCACATCCTGGCTTATTTCACATGTACAAAACTAAATTTGAACCACCCATTTATTCTCACCCACTGGGGAAGGCAAAAAAACAAACAGCGGAAATACTTTTTTTCAGTTGTGTGGGGAAACGGAGTCCCAGAGGGGTTTGGTGCCCAGGTCAAGGCCCCACAGTGAATCAGGGCTAAAAACTGTCACTTTGATTTTTGTAGCTGGTTGTCACTCCGCATACCCTGTGAGTGCCCATGAGGTAAGACCACCCCATTTTATACATAACTGCTCAGGCATGTGTGCAGTGCCCCTGAGACAGAAAGCAGACATGAAGTTCGTCAGTCTGGAAAATACAGAGTCAGAGAAGCCGTAAACATTTCTTGACTTTTGCCTAGAGTGGCCTTTCAGTCCACGCCTGGTCTACGGCAGACAGAGGCCACAGGCCCGTCTCTCCCTGACCGCCCCTCTCTGTGGCACCCCCAGTCTTCTTTCTGGCTGCCCCTTTCTGGAGGCTGCCTTTACCCCGAAGTGCTGTGATGAACCCTAGTGTAGGAAGCGCAGCTCCTTGTATCTTCAGAGTAGAGAGTCTGCTAGACACACCGAACTTCTCTTGCTAACGCTGATCGATTCTTACGGTATAATATCAAAATCTATTTACGTCAACAAACTCTCTTCCATATCTTTTACATACACCCTCCCTTCCCCACCAAGAAGAAGTGGTAGAAGGGGGAAGGGGGAAGAAAACCCCACGTCACCACATGAGCAAAGGAAACCGTGTCTCAGAACCTGGCGGGACCTGCCCAGGACTCGAGAGTCAGAGAAGGCGGCCCAGGACAGCGCCTCTGCCAGGCCCACAGGCTCAACATCCCGAGTCCCGTGACATGGCAAATCCACCCACCCTGGCTCCTCCCCTGCCACGTAACTTGGCTGGCTCCAGCGACGACCAGTCCCATTAACAGTGATGTCAGGCTGTTTTGGTTGGGATCATTCCTGAGTCATGAAACAGTTAAGAAATATCCTGCCCCACTAGCTGCCGAGCCCATAAAGGTCGATCCACGTGTACTTCCTTGTGGCTCCAGACTGACGGCTCACTCATTTGCTCACACCCAGCAGGGAGAGAAGGCAGCAGGAGGCAGGACCGCCACCCTCCCATGCAAATCACCCCTCGGGAGTGCAGCCCAGCTCCTCCGGCTCCTCTGGGGCAATGCTCCTGGGGAGGCCGAGGCTGTGCGGAAGATGCAGCCCCGGAAGGTGTGCACTCTTCTTTTTCCTGGCCCTCCTGCTCGACGCTGTGGGCCTGGTCCTTTTGCTGGTGGGCATCTTCGCCACACTCGATTACTGGGACTTCTTGGTCTACACGGGGGCCCTGATCCTGGCTTTCAGCCTACTGTTCTGGGTCTTCTGGTATTCCCTCAACATCAAAGTGCCTCTTGAAAAACTGGACTTGTAGTTTGGCCGTGGGAAGAGGAGGAGGAACACAGGCTCCACATGGAGCTGCCTGTGAACCTGGGGCCGTCAGGAAGTTGGAGGAACAGAGACAAATTGCTGCTCCCACCCAGAATGTCCCACTGGGGACCAGGTGAGTGCACACAAGACCCACCTGGCGAGGTGGCCAGAGAGGCTGGGCTGAGCAGGAGCAGGCTAGAACTTTTTGAGGCTGAATGGGCAAGTGGCCGGATGACTGCATCCCAGCTGGGGATTCTGTCAACCGGGGCTCTGGCTGGACTTGTGGTGACCATCCAAGAGAGTGTCAGGCAGGTATTTTCTCCCCTGGGAGGAGGGTCTCCACAGCCCCTTCCACTTCTGATACTCCACGAATGGCCCTGCCACACAGAACAGGAAGTTATCTCTTCAGCTTAAAACTTGGGAGAAAAGAGCCCATCTTGATTCTCTGTTGGGAAGAAAAGGCTTTAGCACTAAGAGAGGATGGAAAGTTCCCTGATGGCTGCTTGTGCCCTTGCATGGCTGGGGCGCGAGCCAGGCTTCGGCAGGAGGAAACAGAGCAGAACCACCCAGAACAGCCCTTCTCATTAGCTTCCTCCCTGCACCTGCCGAAGGGACACGTGTGAGGGGGTCAGGACCTGCCTCCACGTCTGCTCTGGGTGCATCTGCCTCCTCTCTCAGCAGGGCCCCCACCCTGCCCTCCTCACGCACACTCCCATGCAGCCAACACCTCCCAGCTGCAGCCCCCGCCCCCTGCCAGCCTGGGAGACTCAGAAGTCAAGAGACCGTGGCTGACCATTTCATTGGCAAACTGTGCTTCCCAGCTGGGCCAGCGGCTTGGTTGACAGCGTGTAACCAAACATAACCAAAGGTAGAGCTGATAGGTCCGGCCCCCACAACCCTGAGTTACAGATGCAGCTCTCCCCAGTGGGTTAAAATTGGAGCCCTGGATGCTTTGATGATTGGCATCCCCTCCTCCCCAGGCGGGCAGGGACCTGCACTCAGGCATAGCCAGGCGCTCCCTGTGGGTGCTGGATGTAGCAACAAAGGTGACTGCTGGGCTGGGAGGAGGAAATAACCATGGCGTCTTTTCTAGGGTTCCATCTGACCCTTGGAACTGAGAGACGAGATCAGCAACTTGAAGAGATTTTGGGAGAGTAGCATAAACCTGTCCCTGGCAGATAACAGGAAAAGATAGGAGACGGCAGAGTGCTCGGTCCTACTCCAAGTGACACCGCTTGTTCGCTGGGTGACATTGCCCAGGTGCACAAGGCTTTGAGCCTCAGTACTCTCAGGTGTAGAATGAGGGTTATTTCCTGCCCTTGTTGCAATGGTCAAAAGAGGCAAGGCAGGAGAAGGCTCCTTGCACACAGTGTGGTTCTTACAAATGTCATGTTGTTACTAAACTTGTGATATGGGGTGAGTAAACCGACCCAGAGTCCTAATTGGGAGTGCCTTGGTGTACCTCAAATTAGTAGTGGTGGGGGTCAGTTTACGCTTTGCATCATAAAACTTTAAAGCAAGAAGGGACCCCTAATTTGTTTGCTCATTCACGAGGATATGTCAGGCACTGTGCAAGGCACTGGGGACACTGGGAAGAATAAAGCACATGAGGTCTCTACCTGCAAGGAGTTTCCCATCAGATGAGAGACAGACATTAACTAAATAATCTCACTAATGGGGGTGCAATAACCAAGTCAGGTGAGGACTAGGAATAAAAAGGGCATCGCTCCACGGGAACAGTCAATAGAGAAACTGACCCAGAAGGTGCATTCTTTCAGGGAGAGGCAAAGGCTTGAGCAAAGGTCCTGGGGTAGCAGGAAATAAATGGCAGCAGGAAGGTGGAAGGGCAGAGGGCAAGTGCAAGAGAGAGTTAAGGCCCTGTGGTAGATCAGGCAGAAGCTTGAAGGCCCTCTTAAGGATTTTGGTCATTATTTTAAGAATAATAAGCAGCTATTAAAGAGATGTGCAGAAGTAGGGGCTTGACATAATTGGATCTACGCTTCCAAGTGACCACCCTGACCAGGGCATGGATGATGATGATGATGACCAGTTCAAGTCCATTTGGGGAGCTAAGGCACTTGCCCAAACAACAAAGGGTGCCTAGTGTGAGGCTCCTTGCCCTGCATACCCTTCCCTCATTGAAGAAAGAAAGTTCAGTGAAGAAAGAAAGTTCAGTAGCTCAGTTGGTGAAGAGCACGGGCCAAGACCCAGACTGTCTGGTTGGAATCCGGTTGTGTTCCTTACTAGCTGTGTGACTGGGGCAAGTTACAGCACTTCTCTACGCCCTAGTTTCTAAATCTGTAATATGGAGATGGCGTTAATAACAGCTCCTATCTCAGAGATGATGCTAATAATACCTCTACGTTGTAAAGATGTTGCAGAGATTAAGCAGGCTAATATGCGTACAGCACTCTACAGCCAATGCTTAAATCAAACAAGGCGCATTCCATTAAACATCTGTCATGACGCAGGAAGCTAGTACATTACAGCGGGGCGAGATCTTCCTCCAGGATAGGCATCCCTGAAGCATTATGGTCAATTCTTCAGTGTATGGCACTCAGATTTTTCAGTCGATATGAAAGTGAGAGCTGCCCAGCCTGCCAGACTTTTGTCCAGGCTCAAAGCTAGCCCAAAAGTTATGATATCTGTGTATTCTCACTGAATATAGTCACACAAATACCACTTTCACCTTCTCAGTCCCCAAACACCGTGTTCCACAGGACCCTCAAAGCCAGCCGGCCCTCTCACCTAGCCTCCCTCGGTCCCTCCATCCCCTGCAATGTCCGAGGCTGACAGAGAGTGATGGCGTAATGTGGGCTTGGATCTGCTGCTGGGGCAGGGGCGGGGGGCACTGCTCACTCAGAGGGGCTGCCGCCCACCCCCTGGATGACCATGAGCAAGTCCTTTTTCTTCCCTTTAGAGTAGGAGATGTGGTCTCCAGGAGAGGTTTCAAACTGTGCTCTGCAAAGGCCTGTGGGGGCTCGGGTGGAGGGAGAGCCAGCAGGCAGGAATCCAGCGCCCCACCAGCCCCACAATACACACCCGCACCCAGAGCACTGCATTCTCAGTGGTTTTATCTACTGAGCTTTCACATAAGGCTTCTGTGAACACAAGTCCTGATGCTAAAAGATATTGCTGAAGACGACTAGGCTCAACCCTTTCCATTCTATGACCTTTGGCCAGGGCGTAATCTCTGACCATATTCCTGATTTACGGGCGGTGTGTAACTGGCTCTGCCAGTCCCTGACGCTCAGAGGGGAGTAAAAGGAGACTGGGCTCGCTGAACTCACAGACTGCTGCTGCCGTCCCGAGCTGATCCTTCAGAGTCTCAGCAAGATGAGTCTGCTAGGACACGCCCAGCCCACCCCTCCCCAGAGAGAAGCAGGTCACATCCCTGGCGTGAGGTCTGGGACAGACCTGGGACGGTTTTCTGGGGACCACGTGGCCACTAAACCTCAGAGGGTCCCAGGAGTTTCAGCATGAGCAGCTTGTTTTTACAGCCCAACCATGCACCAAGCAAGACATCCTGCCTTTTGATTTTATCACTCGGTCACTGTATTTTCCGACGCTTTGTTTGTTCCACGCTCCACTTGCTGGGCATTTCTTGTCGACAGAGATAAGTCCCCGGGGAAAGTCAGGTGAGGACTTTTGTCCTTTTACAAGAGGGTATAAGTCTACGCTCCCCCACCCCCCACACACACCATACACATCTAGCAACACTCTTCCACCCACACACATCCCCCTCGTGTATACCTCATAAGCACATGCACACTCACACACACCCTAGATATCCACCTACCTCTCCCATTGCCCACACACATACACATTTTTTGCACTCTCCCTACACACCCACACACACCCATATTCCTCTCACCTACACCTTACGTACACGTCAACACCCCACACACGCACGTGCCTCCCTCCCCCACTGCACACACACATTCATGCACACCCCAACACACCCCACACACACATCTAAAAACCTCACATTCACATATCCTCCACACCACATCCACCCTACTCACACACACACACATCCTCACATCTGCCACACACAGGCCAGAAATACATGCTCACAGAAACAAACACACACCCACCCAAACACACCCACTCCCAGGCAACCAAAGCCAAAGGCACGGGGCGCTGACAGCCCCGAGCCCTGGAAAGGGAAACTTGCTTCTCACCATCGACTTTTTCCAACACGCAGACTCTCCTCTCTGCCCTCGGAGGGGGCCAGGGGAGCTGCCAAGTGGGATCAGAGGAGAGGCAGGCAAAAAGGCCTGCACGCCCGCTCAGCACACTCGGATCACGTGCAGACACACTGCTGGAGCTGTGTGGAGGGCCAAACATTCTCTAACCCCTGGAGGAATTTTTCATCTAGAAGGAGAGATAACACAAGTATACAATACCTCACAAAAGTACACAGAAAATGTGTTCTGTGAAATAAGCGCAGTCCTACACTGGGCTCTGGAAGCCGAGATGAGGAAGAGAGCCTCCTGGCTGGTGGGGGAGGGGGCTGTGTGTGGCTTCAGATAGCTGGCCGGGGTCCTAGGGAACAGGTAAGAACGTGACAGGTAGAGGTGGCACTTGGGCAGAACCAGAGGGAAGGACTACAGAAAGGAAAGAATTAAAGTGTCCCAGAAAGGGTGAGCAGACACCTGTGACTGGGGTTAGGGGTGCTCGTTGCTGAATGTGGAGGACGTTGAAAGCCAGAGGAGGATTCTGACACTTGGAAGGCAAGGAGGACCCTCAATGGCTTTACGGACTGGAGAGTGACACAGCTAGGCTCTGCTTGAGGAAGAGTCACTTGGTATCATGTGCAGAACAGGTGGGTAAGGAGAGGCATGGAGACAAGGAAACCATTCAGAAAGCCCAGGTGGCAGATAATAAGGGATAGAACTGAAATGATGGCCGTGGAGAGGAGAGGAGAAGGGCAGAGACAGCAGGAGTGGAGAACAGACAGGACTAGTAGACACCCCCCCACACACACACCCCCATCCCCATCCTGGTCTCCTGCCGGGGCATGACAGTATCAAAGGCTTCAGAAAGCATTGCCATCCATGGAATGAGGAAAGTCAGAAGGCTCAGGATTGGTTAAAATCATGTGCTTTCCTTTGAACATGCAGAGTTTGAGATCCAAACAGCATGCAGATCTTCCTCAACTTACGGTGGGGTTACTTCCCGATAAACCCATCGTAAGTCAAAAGTGCGTTTAATACATGTCACCTACCAAACATAGTCTAGCCCACCTTCAACGTGCTCAGCACACCTACATTAGCCCCCAGCTGGGCAAAGTCATCTCACACAGAGCCTATCTTATAATACAGTGTCGAACATCTCACATCATTCATTGAATACTGTCCCGAAAGTGAAAATAGGATGGCTGTCCAGGTACAGAGTGGCTCTAAGGGTGCCGGCTGTTCACCCTCGTGGTAGCGGGGCTCACTGGGGGTGCAGCTCGCTGCCCCTGCCCAGCACCACAGAGAGGATTGTGCTGCAGATGGCTAGCCCGGGAAAAGAACATTTAAAATTCACAGGCCAGCTTCTACGGAATGCGTATCGCTTTCGCATTGTCGTAAAGTCAAAAAATCATAGGTCAAACCGCCGTAACTTGGGGACCACCTGTATCTGAGGCGAACTACTCAACTGGTGTTGAATGTGCAGATTCGAAACTCAGAAGGGAGATCAGGCATGGTGATGGACGCAGGTGGAGACGTGACTATGGATGAAACTGTGGAGAGTGAGAAGGTAGAGAGAAAAGGGAAGAAATGGAGTGAGAAAGTGGTGACTAGAAGGAAGGAACCCTGAGACTCACTGAAAGAGGCCCTGCATATTATCGCATTTCATCCCAACAGCAACACTGTGAGGAAAGAATTATTCTCCTTTTACAGATAAGGGATGAGCAATGAGCCTTTATCAGTAAATGGTGGGGGCAAAAATCAGATGAGTGCTATTTACAGAGTGGTTGCTAAGCTGTGCAAAGGAGTGAGTGCAGATTAGTCTTCAAAATATTTGGTGATAAATGATTGGGGTAAGGCTATGATGGCAAGTATGGTAAGTATGATTTTTTCAGAGGAGAGGATACAGAAAATTGAGCAGGATGGTAAGAGGAGGAGGGGAAACCAGCAGAGAGGAGAAGAGGATGTTGGAGTTACAAATGAAGACGGATGTCTGGCCATGTCCAAGGTGGAGGTGGGGGTTGGAATCCAGAGCCCGGAGAGAGGTATTAGTTTTGCTCATAAGGAAGGGTAGGGAGAGGGAATTAAGATTTGATGAGCGCCTTGATGTTTATTGGGCCAATCACTTATTTTCATTACCTTATTCAATGCTCACAACTCTGAGTTAGGGATTCAAACCCCCATTTTACAGGTGAGGAAACTGAGTCTCAAAGTGGTTTCATGACTAGCCCATGGTAATGGTGAGATTGAGCGGCAGCACTAGAATTCAAACCTAACTCCGGTTGAGTCCAAGAACTATGCCTGGTTCACCACACACAGACTTGAAATCACATATTCAAGTCTTGGGCCAATCCATTTTGTCTTCGTTTGTTGAACACAGGTTCCACCCGATGGAGAAGCATCACAGGAAGAAGATGCTCTCTTCACAGCACATCCTTTAACAGTATCCAAGAGGGACCAGAGGCTGTGAGATCGAGGTTTTCAAAGCAACCACTAGGATGCCTATGAATGGCCTCGATGCCAGGCTTCCAGCAAGTTCCAGGCTCCATCAAGAGTCCAGCATCCCTGCACCAGGCCACTGATGCCACTGCCAGTGCCCCAGCTATTTGTGAGGCCCCGAGAAGCCTTAAAGTTCTCACAGTTGGGCTTTTACGGCAGCAAACCTGCTATGGGCTTAGACACCAAGAGAGAAGTTACGTCCGCTGCTGCTCCTCTGCTCCATATTAACAACGGGAACCAAGCACAAAAGTGCAAATGGGATCTCCCGCGAGCACATGCCACACTGCACTGCTGCTACCTCTGCTCCTCGGCTCTTTGGAAGACTGTGTGAGCCCCTAGGGGCTCCACCTCATCCGCCTCTTGGTACTATCCAAGTGGCACATGGCAGCATATTTCAACATGTTGGCTGCAAAAGCACATGCACAGCTAATGCTGTGTGCAAGAGGCCTCCTCCTCGGGGCTGGGCACTGCATGCTGCTAGTGCAGCCCCACTCGCTTGCACAGCCAGGCCACGCGGGTGGCTCATATTGAGCTTTTAGTCAACTGAAGCCCTCTGGGCATTTTCTGACAAGCAAGCTAGGCCTCTGCTGTGCTGTCCTCGTGTCATTCATTTCTTGATTCTATGAGCAGGACTCCATTTTTACCTTCATTCAATTGCATCCAGTCAAATGCAGGTCAGCTGGTGCAACTGAGGGTCAACCTCCATAGGTTAATCAGATGTGTTCATGCCCGTCAGTTGTGCTTGACCTGCTCCACTAATTTATATTTCCCCTGGACTAATTTTGTACTTTTTATTTATATTTCACCCCAAAAGTGTATGTGTTTCTTACAAGCCACCTCAGATCTTTTATGGTAAGAGGTAGTTACCTAAATAAAGAAATAGATTTGGCCTTTTGTTTTAACATGACCTTTTTATGAGTCTGCATGGTCTCGTAACAATTCTCAAACTTCCAGTTTTAGAGTATCCTCTTCCCATTAGTTCAACCTTCCTCTGTGCAAATCCTGGAATTCTACATTTGGTACAGCACCTCAGGAACACATGGAACCTAGTGTGAGGAAGATAGTACATGGGTTATCCCGATACCGTGGAATCTTCTGGAAGCTGTGTGCTCAGCCACAAGCCTGGCTTCTCAGAACTAGGCTGGACTCAGAAACCTGAAGAGATATCATGAAAGAACATTCTAGATAAGGCACTATGAAGACAGATTCCTCTCCTACTCAGAACCTTCCCTGAACATTTGTAATGCTATTGATTTTCCCAATTGGAAATTTCTTTGTATGCCTGACCTGACTACATACAGTAAGGAAGCATTTCCTCTTACCTGAAGTTGTAATGTTAGTATAGAAGGAAAAGTGACCTGTAATCAAAATCACTCTGAACGGTTCCTTAGGAAGACACTGTGTTGGAGGCCACATAACTTCTCTTCATGAGACCAACACAGTTGGTTTTTTTATTCTAGAAATGGAACAGGTTTCCCTTTCTTTGGTTGGGAACAAAATGCAATAGTTGGTTTTCAATAGTTGGCAGCCACATTGTTCAAAATATGCAAATCTTGAAAAACTAGGATCACACTCAGCCCAGAACATACGTTCGTGTCTGAGAGAGGCTGAAGGAACTGAGATTGGCTGAGCAGCTGTAGATCCCAATCTCCCACATCACACTCACACCAGGGAATTTCCCACATTACTTACTTCTTCCTCTCTCCTCTGTCTGGCTGTTAATGTGCAAGTTAAATGCACATATGATGGTTCTCCATGTGGTGCACTCCTGAATCATCTCCCAAATTAAAGGGCATGTTTCGGCAGGCCGGGAATCTGACCACAGCTTTGAAGAATGAGTGTAGAGTATATCAGTGATAATAGAAGGATAATTGTATTCAATTCAGCTGATCACCTACTGGCCTTCGCATTAGCCCCTTGGAAGAAAGGGGAGGACCACATAGAAGGGCTTCCCGGAACCTATCATCAACCATCTGAGAACCCCAGTTAAGAGCTAGAACTGAGAAGGCACACATAGGCAATGCATGTGGAAAGCAAGGGCAATCCTTCTGGGGCTAAACTTGGTCTGCAACTGACTATCTGCCAGGACAGT
This sequence comes from Equus quagga, assembly GCF_021613505.1. NCBI lineage: Eukaryota > Metazoa > Chordata > Mammalia > Perissodactyla > Equidae > Equus > Equus quagga. The sequence goes on from NC_060277.1 coordinate 63,747,635, forward strand.
GCTCAAGGGAATGCCTTATGGCACAGTATTGGAGGCTGCAAGCACCAAACTTAATCTTGAGAGCGGCACTTCTCAAATTGTATGCAGGTCACCTGGGGATCCTGTTAAGTGCAGATTCTGATTCAGTAGTCTGGGGACGGGCCTGAGACTCTGCATTTCTAACAAGCTCCCAGGCAATACCATCACTGCTGGCCCTCACGACACTTTAAAGAGTGAGGATCTCGAGAAACCTCATCGTTTCAGAGATGGAGAAACTGAAGCCAGAAGGTGAAGTGAACCTCCCAAGTTTAAGCTGCTGAAAAGCAGCAGATCCAGGCCTAGAGCCCAGGCCTCCAGGCTGCCAGTCAAGTCCTTTCCCCTCAGTAAACTGCTGACTGGTTTCTCCCAAGCCCTGCTGAACCTTGGGCAGAGTGAGGGAGCCAGCAAGCAGGGCGGCAGCCAAGGGGGGTGAGGCACGCTCATGCTGCAGATGAGTTATGAACTGCCATGCCTCAGGCCTCAACTTAGCTGTGCCACGTGCAGGGGAACGCAGTCCTGACCAGGCCTCCACACTGCTCTGCATCACTGCAGATGCCAGAGCCATGAGCACACGAGTGCCCATCATGCAAGGCAAGGCAGGGTGGAGAGGGAGGAGAAAACAGGAGAAGCCAGGTTTCCACCAGGCAGGGCCACACGGAGCCAGAGTAGGTCTGATCTGGGCTCGTCTTCCCAGAAAGTTCTCCCAAGGGGTTGGGCATTGGGAGCCTCCTACCGCTCTCCAGGGCCATCTCTGTGGCCCCTCCTCCTATCTGTTCCATGTGGGGCCATTGGCCTTTTTCAGTGACTTGAACTCAGTCGACTCTGCCACTTACAGGCTGAGTGACCTTGCAAGTGATCCTCAGCTATGAGGGGATAATAATAACGACATCACAATCACAAGGATCAAATGTGGTTCAGCATTGGCCTTCTGAGACTCCCACATGGGCAAATACTGTTAGCATACCAGGTTCGTTTTTGCCCGTCACCCGGAAAGCCAAACACTGAGACGAGATTGCAGCAGAGAAAGGGTTTAATCACAGGGCAGCCAAATGAGGAAACAGGAGAACAAGTCTCAAATCTACTTCCCCGAAAATAGGGACTCAGGGATATTTATGGGATAGGGGGCAAGGTGGTTTGAAATGTGGAGAGAGGTGATTGGAGGTGAGGAGAGGTGAGGTAATTGATGATCTGTGCAAGTGTAGTCAGACATCACGGCTCTTCATAGGATGCATGCTCACAAAATGGCGATGTTAGTATGATCTGAGGGTGGAGTTTTTAGCCTCTTGATGTCAAAAGGTCACCTATCGGACATCTGCGCCACCTGGTTGATGAGTTGGTGGTCTCAACTGGCCTGAAGTGGACAAAGGGTTCTAATTCCTGGAAAACAGCTCACACACCCATTACCATGGTGACCCAGGCTCCAGGTAGATGTTATCTATAGGAACCCAGCAGAGTCGGATAGCGTATTGCGTAAAGAGCCAGTTAACAATGGGTGGGTTAAACAGCTAAAAGCCATAATCAGTAATCGCAAAAAGGAAAAAAGAACTTTAGCTCCTAGCTACTCAATCTCCAATGGCCAACTGCCGTTTCAATACATTAGAGCGTATTGTTTCTCCTTTGTAGAAATCAAAATGTAGAGCTGTAAAGTTTAGGTCATCCCCTCAGATACCTAATGATTCCAGGACTACAGGCTCTGTCATTTACAAAGCTATTTAAAGTCAAGTCTGCCACTCGTAATCAAGTCCACGCTTCACAAACTTCATCTGCAAGGTTTACCGCATGAAGGACCAACAGGGGCCCACAAAGCCCCTGGCAGACGGGCTTCCTAGGGTAGGTGCACCCTGGTTCTGCAGCCCACCCTCAATCAGTAGCCTTGAGGCCCCTCAGATTCAACTCATCTCTCGGTGAAATTACAGTGTGTGGAGGAAGTGGATCACAAGCTGAGTCCACCACTGTTGAGGCCAGCTCAGAAATGTATTTGCATGAGGGACCAAAGAGCCTTCTGGGTAAAAACCAACCCTATGGAAAAACAGTCAGGCAGACAAGACTGGCCCGGTAACAGCAAGGACACAGGTATGCTCAGTTGACTTCATCTTACAACAACTCCTGTTTGTTCTCAGGGAAGAAGGGCTGAAGGAGGACTGAGCATTTTTTTAGAAAAAACTGTATGTGATACTGGGGTCCACATCTTATCACTCCGGAGCATCCAGCATAGACCTGGGCTCTGTTAGTTGTGTTAGTTCCTGGTAGACACGATGATGTCTGGCAGAAAAGTGAGACAGTCAGTTCTAATAGTTGACTAAATGTGTTTATGAGCTGAATTGTCTCTTCCAAGACTCCTGGAAGTTTCTTGGCAGGGTAGGCACACAGGGAGAGAGGGGCCAGCCAGGAAAATGTGGATAGCAGTAAATCACTCCTTGTGAAAGATGTTTGGATGAAAGGTCCAGACTGCTAGAAACTGCATACCAGCCTGGGAATGCCAAGGTTTCACTGGGTGAGAAAGTACGGTGTATGCATCCAAGGACTATCCACAGAAGGTCCGGTGGTAGTTGTCTCTGACTTCAGAGCAGTCACACATTCTCATTCCTTCCTGCATTCCCTTATTCAACAGATATTCACCTCGGGGCTTCCTCTTCCTGGATCCCAAAGACAGCCCCTACTGGGAGATCCTTTAGCATTTGAGGTTGCTAACTTTCAGGAGAGGGCAGGGGAGGTGAGGTGCAGATCCCCACGCCCTGCTTCCATCTCTGCAATGCCCCACACTGTGCTGGGCTCTGTGCCCCAAAACTCCCCGAGTCAGCATGCAAAGAAATAATTAACAGACTCTATATTTTATAGGTCAACAACTTAGACTCTGCTTCCAAATACAGGCACTCCCTAAGCATTTCCACATCTTTCCTTGCCTGCTTCTCCTTCCTCAAGCTGACCGTTCCCATATTAGCCTCCCGCCACTAAGCAGCCATTTTCTTCTTCACCCACTTCAGCCCAAGCCACAGGCCCAGCCCACAGTGAGCAGGGTGAGGCTGTCTGGATTCTGCTCACTGGGGCATGCCCCCAACACACACAGCCTCAGCTCGGATGTCCTCTCACCCCAACCCCAATTGTCCAACCAACCCTCCTCACCCCCGTCAATCTGGGACTCCACAGCCAAAGTTCCCAAGTCCACATCCACCTCCCTGACTGCAGCTCTCTGGGGTCTGAATTCTGGCCCCTGCCCAGAGCCTCTCATTCTGAAGAGTCCAGACGACGATGGCCAGCTCTGGGCCTCTGTAGTTGCCGGGGAACAATGAAGCAGCGATTCTCAGAGTGCCGTTCTGGGCCCAGCAGTGTCAGCTTCACCTGGGAACTGCTCAGAAGGGTAAAGTCTCTGGCCTTGGTTGGATGACCAGCTCATCCCAATTTGTCCACCTTGGTTCTGGGGGATCCTATCCCGGACCTACAAAATAAGAGGCTCTGGGGGTGGGGCCAAGCAATCGTGTTGACCAGACTCTTCGGGGGTTCTGATGCATGCATGCTCAAGTCTTGGAACTTGTACTAGAAAGGGTCTTGGATGCTGCACTTGTGCTTGGAGGCTTCCCTCCGGTCACCCCGTCTTCCCCACCATCTCTCTGGGCACAGGGAAGTAAACCTTGTCTACTGTCACATGGAGTCCTGGCCAGGCAGTACTAGCCCAGGTGTGAGGAACCTCATGTCCTGGCCAACCCATACTGTCCCAAATCACCTGCATCTAGTGTCCCTTGCTGGCCAGGGTGATGGACTGGTTTTTCCTCCTGTCTCGTCTGCATTTTGGTTTTCAAGAAAATCAAGTTTCCCACGGTTGAGGAGGAAAGTCAGGTGTGGGAGGCTGCTGGAGCTGGTGTATGAAAAAGAGGGAGGAGGCAGGAGAAGAGTCCATGGGGAAAAAGGGTGGAAGGCATCGAGGGAGTGAGACGGTGGGAGGGAAGGCTGGGATGGGGAAGGGAGATGGAGAAGCCATGGAAGAGAGAAACTGAGACAGGAGCAAATGGGGAAAAAGAATGATCCTCAGAGTGTGGTCCCTGGACCAGCAGCAGCGGCATCACTCAGGACCGTGTTCTACATACAAATTCTCCACCTCACCTCAGACCTTCTGAACCGGAAACTCTGGGAGTTGGGCCCATTTGTCCGAGTTTTTAAAAGTCCTCCCAGTGATTCTGATGGGCACCACAGTTTGAGAACCACTGGGCTGAATAGTTCTATTGTTTTGAGCAGGCATGCTGCCTCTTGATCTTGGATTTTTCCAGTGTTTTTGAATTTCTGCCTTGAGCATAATGACTCAGAAGAGAGAGACTGGGATCTCCCTAATGTGAATCTCACACACACCACCTCTTGCTCTTGACCTAGTAACTTCCTGAATCTGCAGAGATTGGAAGTGATAGATGTAACATCCCCTGTTTCCTCCATCTCTCCCACTGTACCATTGGTACCACCAGCCTCTGGCAGCTGTAGACTGTGCAGCCCCTTCCTGGAAAGTTTTGGAGGCTGGACAGAATCTTAAGGAGCCTCTGATCTGATGTTACTTCCCAACCTATTCAACATCAAGACCCTCCTTTATTATTTTTCTTCCAAATCTCCCTTGTCTTGAAATATGTTGTCTGCCAGAGAGACTAATCATTAAGGAATAATTAATTCATTTCCCCATGATTTATTAATCAAACACATCCATAACTGGGTATGCAAAAAGCAGAAAACAGATGTATTATGATTTCCATTAGAGTTTTTGAAACATTTAAAACAATCCATTACAACCGCCATGAACCCCTAGGGAACAGAGGAGGAACAAATGAAACCAGAGATTCCAGATCTCAACTGCCTGCGTGAACAAAGTCGTACAAGAAAACAGTGAAACAATAAACAAGTGATTAGAGGTTTCCGCTACGCTCCCCCCACCCTCAGCCCACTCAGGTCTATGCCCCTTCCATGAACTCCACCCTCCCTCTGTTTCTGGGACTCCCCAAAGGGCATCTCATTGAGAAACAAGGTCAGTACCAAAGCAGGTGAGGCCTGCTGCTGCTTCTGCTCCTGCTTCCCCAGCATGACTGCACCAACCAGACCCCACCTCCACCTCCTACAAACTCCAGAGTCAGTCTTCAGTCTTCACCATTACATCCACCAGAGCCCCTACAAGACAGACCCCAGGCTAACGGTGGTCTGTGGCAGAGTGGGAGAGTAAGCCCTCTGTCCCCTCGGTCACAGCAACCTCCAAGCCGAGCTGCTTGGGCCACAGTGCAATGCAAGGTACTAGAGAAGTGATTTCTCCCATTGCCGCCTCTGGCCCCCTGTTCAGACACAAATTCACGGAAGAGTGGAGCTGGTGGAAGATCAAGTGACGGATCCCTCTTCCCCTCCAATGACTGAGGCTTTGTTACTGCTTCAGGCCAGATGGGCCTGCCTCTTTTGTTGCCTAGGATACTTGTCAGCCAAGGCATCTTAAGGCGGAGAAGAGAAGGAGCAGGACCAGGGATGGAGCTGCGAGAGGCCCACCACAAACAAGGAATTTCTTGAAGACCTCTTTGTAGCTTTAAAATTTGTATGAATGTTGCATTTTACTCCATGACACATTTGTGCTTGCTCACTACTTTTAAAATGTCTCCAAATCTTTCCTGTAGGTTTACTTTCCTCAGCAGGATGACACAGATCCCCAGAGGGCCACACAGCGCAGTTGAGAAGGAATTCTCACGCTGGGAGCAATTCTTTTCCTGGAGGATCCTCAGCCTATCACATGTGGATGTTTGCCAGCTCACCCTGCAGGTGGCCAGGCAAGTCCTGCCATGTCTAAACATCCCTACTCAAAATCAGGAAGCACCACTCTTATCCAAGCTCCATGTTTCCACTCGAGAAAGCTGAGGCCCAGGACGTTAAGTGACTCACCTAAGGACACACAACCTGTTGCTGACAAGGCCTGGGCTGGAACCCACATTTTCTGACTCCTGACCTATTGCTCTCTCTCTCTCTGCCACCTCATCCTTCCTTTGTAGGTGATGGCAAAGGTCTAGCAGTGAAACAAGGATTCCCTCAAGGACGGAGCCAAAGCACCTGGTAAGCAAGCCAGGTGGATCAGATTATATTCAGGGAACCATTCTGTGCCTCTTCTATAAAATGGGAATATTAATGCCAACACTATACACTCTGGAGGGTTGTTTGAGATGTATGCTGGGTAATAAACATAAGGGGCTTTGGAAAGGTGTAAACAAAATGGCAGGTGGCTCTTGATCCCACGCTGGGAAGGCCTAGATGAAGCTTTGCTCATTCCACTCATTTCCTTTCTCTCATCCTGTTTACAGTAGTGCATCGCACACATGGGTGAAATGTGGGGGACTCTGGAAAGCTGACTCTGAAATAGTGATGGCAAGCCTGGCACGTGAACTACACGCCCCCAACACTGGCCTCCAAAGCCAATGGAGAGCATCAATCAAGGTTCATGGAACTGTGCTGCAGGGCACACGATGAACTTCACCCAGGACTATGGGACCCACCACCAACCCATTGAAAATGGCTCCTGAGATAAAATCCATTTATGGTTCCTATCGTTTACAGTTGCTATAAACAAATCATCAGAGGTCAATTATGCAGGTGAACTTAGACCAGCCACCACAATGGGTGGATGCCCACAAAACATGCCCCCCGTGCCCTGGAACAAAGTGATTCCAACTGGAAAGAGCTCTGATTAATTACAGACATGCTAAACAATGTAGTTCTACAGTAAATCCATAACACTTATATTTTCACTGTTCTTCATTCCAAATTCCTCTTGGCCTACCTGACTTGGTGAAAGGCACCATGCTTTTTATGTGTAACTATTGAAATGGGTTTGGTAGACCTGGTACTGAACAGAAAAAAAATACCCTGCTTCCCCATCAACAAAGGAAGCACACAAAGAGAACACAGAGAAGGTCCGGAGATGGAATTAAAGTGTAAAAGCAGGAAAGGTAATTGAAAAGGTGGATTACTTGGAATGGGTAGTTAAATGCTTCAAACCTGAACTAAATAAGCTAGTTGAGTGGCCTGAGGTTGTGTGCTTGTTACTGACCTTATCCATAAGTAGATCCCACTCTATACTGTAAACAGCTCTACATTTGAAGAGGTTCTGAATGTGCTGTGCGAGAGCAGATGGGGCGGTGGGGGGAGGGGTGGTGAAACTGAGGGAAGCAGCGGAGGAACCAGATCATATATCCAGGGCCCCCACCCTCCGACTACACACACACTTCCAATTCCCTGAATCTTGGAGGCAGAATAAGAGTCACGCAAGAGACAGCCACAAATGGTACTCCAGCAATGCGGCTTTCATTCGGAGCATAGTCTAGGACTTAGCATAATATAAAACGCCACATTTTGGTGGTAACCCCCACAAAGTCAAAAGCTAATAGCTGATTTGAACCTCGTGCAAAGTGTAATGCAGAGTTTCCCCTCATTATTGCAAACACACACACTCATACTCACACATACCTGTGGTCCCTCTCCCCTTGGCGGTGACCCTCCACCTGTATTTCAGACTCCACTGAGGTAGGGAGAGCTTTGGACTAGAAGTCAGACTTGGGTTCTAGTTTTAACTCGGCTAATTTTTGGCCAAATGACTTTGTCATTAAACCTCCCTTGGGGACTCCAATTTCCTCTGTAAAGTGGGCTTTTATAACCATCAAGTGGGATAATACATACGATAATAACTAGCAGTGACTGAGTGTTTACCAAGTCTTAGCATTTCACATGACTTTTCCTCTTAAATAGTTATTATAATCCTGTGAGGTTGTTATGATAGATAATACAAAGAGATTGAGATGCTTGTCCAAGATTAAAGTTAGTTACAAGTAGACGTCACACTGGAACTAAGCAATCTGACTCCAGAGCACTTTGAGATCTGTAGAGCACACTACAGCTGCAGGCTGAAAATGGAAGGTCTCAAGTCATTGCTTCTGAAATTGTGGTCAGTGCACTGCACTAAAATGCAGATTCTTTGCTCCCCCCGCCCCGGAGTCAAATATTACTAGTAGGAGCATCTGCATTTTAATAAGCTCCACCAAATGATTCTTTTATACACTAGAGTTTGAGAACCTCTAAATTAAAAGTAATTCATAAAGTTCCACTTCTGACTAAGATGACGTAAAAGAGACTAGATTTACCCTCCTGTTTAAAACAACCAAAAGCAAACAAACAAAACATACGAAATGACGGTTTACAAGGTAGTGGGCATCAGGCAGTGATACATAAACGATGAAAAACAAATGAGCTTAGCCCAAAAATTGCCCCCATCTTACTGCTTTGAGAGAGTTGACAGGCCGTGGTGCAAGGAGGAGGAGTTCAAGTGAAGGCTGGCAGACTCCCTGAGTCGAGATGGAGGTGAGACTCCAAGGAGAACAAGACAGCTAGAATTCAAAGAGCAAAATATCAGAGAGGAGAGAGGTGCACAGAGAGAGAGCCACAGAGAGTCCTAATTGATCTTTTGGCAGAGTTTGATTGGTGTGTGTGCGTGAGGAAGCTACTCAAGGCTGGAGGAAAGAATGATCTGAGAAGATTAGAGGGTACAATGCAAGGTGTTCAGTAGGGCCAGGAAGAGTGCCCCTTCCAACAAAACACTCTGAAAACTCATGTCTTTCACATATTAAGTAGAGTACTCAGAAGGGCCTTGATTCAGGAGTGGAGAATATTAGTTCAGACTAAATGCTCCTCTGCTCTTGTATAATAAGTTTAAAAGCAAAACCCCAAAGGATCAAATTATTCCCAAGTAACTTAACTGTGTTGCAGAGCAAAGCTCAAGAATATTTATAGGAATACAAAGTGCCCAGCACCAAACAAGTTAAAATTCACAATGCCTGGCATCCAATAAGTGATTACCAGATGTGCAAAGAAGCAGGAAAACATGGCCCATAATGAGGAGAAAAAATCAACCATAAGAAACATGAAGAAAATGATACTAAGGTACATCATAATGAAATTGCTCAAAACCCAGTGAAAAACAGAAAAACTCAAAAGCACCAGAGAAAAAAGACACATTACCTACAAAGGAATAAAGATAAGGATAACAACAGATTTCTCATCAAAAACAACACAAATGAGAAAACAGTATAGCAACATCTTTAAACTACTGAAGAAAAACCCAAAATACTGAAAAAAAAAAAATGACAGCCAAGATTTTTATACCCAGTAAAATCTCTTTTAAAACCAAAGGTAAAATAAAGATGTTTTCAGATATTCAAAAGCTGAAATAATTCATCACTAGCAGCCCCACGCTACAGGAAGTTATAGAAGAACGCCCTCAGGCAGAAGGAAGGTTACACCAGATGGAAATAAGGATCTACACGAGGAATGAAGAATATCAAAAAGGGTAACTACGTGGGTAAATATATAAAAATTTTAACTTACTATTTAAATCTATTTAAAAGATAATTAATTATTTAAACAAAAATGATAGTGTAATGCCATTACATATGTATATGAAAAATATATGACAAAAATTGCATAAAGGCAAGGAGGAGACAACCAAAATGAAGTGGTATAATATTACTCGAAAGTAGATTTTTATAATGAAGACTTATAGCTAATAAGCCAACAAGAAGAGACAAGTTGAATAATAAAATTATTCAATTAATCTAAAAGAAGGCAGAAAAAAATAAGGCAAAAGAGTACAAAGAATAGACCAGTCAGAAAACAAATCATAAGATGATAAACTTCAACTGAGCCATATCAATAATTAAGTGTAAATAGTACAAACACCCCCAAGACAGAGATTATCAGATTGGATAAAAAAAGCAAAAACCAGGGGCTGGCCCCGTGGCCGAGTGGTTAAGTTCGCGCGCTCCGCTGCAGGCGGCCCAGTGTTTCGTTGGTTCGAATCCTGGGCGCGGACATGGCACTGCTCATCAGACCACGCTGAGGCAGCGTCCCACATGCCACAACTAGAAGGACCCGCAACGAAATATACAACTATGTACCGGGGGGGTTTGGGGAGAAAAAAAAAAATTTTAAAAAAAAAAAAAAAAAAAGCAAAAACCAAATATATTGCCTACAAGAAATGCACTTTAAATATAAGGACACAAATAGGTTAAAAGTGAAAGAAGGGAAAAAGATATTCCATGCTAACTCTACTCAAAAGAAAGCTGGAGTGGCTATATTAATGTCAGATAAAGTTGATTTCAGAGCAAAGAATATGACCAGAGATAAAGAAGGTCAATTTCATAGTGATAAAAGGATAAATTCATGAAGAAGACATAACAATCCTAACCATTTATGCACCTGACAACAAAGCTTCAACATACTTTAGGTAAAAACCATAGAACCACAATGAGAAATAGACAAATCCACAGCTATAGTCACAAATTTCAATAATCTGTCACAATAATTGCTAAAACAAGTAGACAGAAAAATCAGCAAGGAGATACAACACTTGAACAACACTACCAACCAACTTGACCTCACTGACCTGTATAGGACACTCCACCCAACAACAACAGAATATACATTCTTCTCAACTGAACATAGAACATTTACCAAGACAAACAACACTCTGAGCCATAAAACAAGTGTCAATAAATTTTAAATGACTCAAATCATACAAAGCATATTCTCTCACCACAATAGAATTAAATTAGAAACCAGTTACAGGAAGCTATCTAGAAAATTTCCCAAATATTTGGAAACTAAATAACATACTTCTAAATAGTCCGTGAGTCAAAGGAAAAATTAGAAAATATTTTGAATTGAATAAAAATGATACACGACGTACTAAAATTTGTGAGATGCAGCTGAAGCAGAGCTTAGAGGGGCTTTATAGTTTTAAATTCTTATATTAGAAATGAAGGTCTCAAGTTAACCTGAACTTCCGTCCTTTAAAAACCCAGCAAAAAAACCCCCAAATCAAGCACAACAGAAATAATAAGATCAGAGGAGAAATCAATGAAATAGTAAATAAAAAAAGAAGAAATCAATGAAACCAAAAGCTTGTTCTTTGATAAATAAAATTGACAAACATCTAGCCAGACAAATCAGGAAAAAATGAAAGATACAATATGAAATCTGGAATTCAATATCGTGAATGAGAAAGCGACATAGTTAGATTTTATAGATGTTAAAAGAATATTAAATGAATAATATGAACAATTTTATGCCAATAAATTTGACAAATTAAACGAAATGGACAAATTCCCTGAAAGACACAAACTACAAATGCTTACTCATGAAAAACTAGATACCAGAATAGCCTTATATTTATTAAAGAAATTGAGTTTGTAGTTAAAAATCTTCCAAAACAGAGAACTCCTTTATGCTGAAAAGCACAAAATATTGATGAGAGAAGTTAAAGACAGTCTAATGGAAAGATATACCATATTCATGGGTCAGAAGATTTAATAGTGTTGTCAGTTTTCCCCAAATTGATCTATAGATTCATATAATCCTAATCAAAATCTCAGCAGGCTATTTTTTTTATTGACAAATGTATTCTAAAATTCATTTAAACACAGAAAAGACAGCATTATCTGCTTTCATGACTTGTTATAAAGCTATAATATTCAAGATCATGTGGTGTTGGCACCAAAAAAGATAATTAGATTAATACAACAGAATAGAGTTCAAAAATAGATCCACAAATATACAAACTGATTTTTTTATAGAGATGCAAAGGTAATTCTATCAAGAAAGAGCACTCATTTCAATAAACGGTATTGGAATAACTAGATATCCGCATCAAAAAAAAAAGAACTTTGATCGTATCTAACACTTTATACAAAAATTAACTCAAAATGGATCATAGACCGAAATATAATACCCCAAACTATAAAACTTCTAAAAGCATATGAGAAAATCTTTGTGAACTTGAGTTAAGCAAAAAGTTGTTAGACATATTAAAGGCACAATCCAAAAAGAAGAAAATTAATGAATTGGACTTCTTCAAAATTAAAAACTTTTGCCCTGCAAAAGACATTGTTAAGAGAATTAAAAGATTTAATACAGACGAGGAGAAAATTTTGCAAATTACTTATCATATAAAGGATTTGTATCTAAAATATATAAAATACTCTCAAAACTTAACAAAAAGCAATTAAACAACCCCAAATATGCAAAAGACAGACACTTCACCAAAGAGGAAGGCAAATAAGCACATGAAAAGATGTTCAACATCATTGTCCGTTAACAGGCAAATTAAACTCATAATGAAATATCCCTAAACACATATTAGGATGACTAAAATTAAAAATACCGCCCTTGCCAAGTGTGAGCAAGGATGTGGAGTAACTGGAACTCTCATGCATTGCTGATGGGAATGTAAAATGGTATGACCACTCTGGAAAACAGTTTGGCAGCTACTTAAGTTAAGCAAACTCTACCATATAACCCAGCCATTTCAAGAGGAAAGAAAGTATACATCTGTACAAACACCTGTTTATAAAAGCTTTATTGTAATAGCCAAAAATTGGAAACAACCCAGATATCCATCAACCCTCCAACAGGTGAACAGATGTACAAATTGTTGTCTGTCCATACAATGGAATAGTATTCAGCAATAAAATGAAATGAACGACCGATACAGGCAACAATAAGGATGAATCTCCAAATAATAATACTGAGTGATAGAAGTCAGATGAAAAGAATACATATTGTATGATTCCCTCTATATAAAACTCAAGAAAACGAAAACTAAGCTATAGTAACAGAAAACAGATCTCTGAAGGGAGGGCGAGAGGAGTGGGAATTGGACAGGGAGAGAGGGACTTCAAAATTTAGTGTAGAGATTAAGAGATTCGCTGTTTATTTTACTCCTCACTCCAGATTCTGTAGCAGATATTGCCAGTTGATCATGATGCCTTCCTACATATATAGGCATGTATGACACCCAGTGGTGTTTGTCCTGAGTCCTTCTCTCTGGGTCTTTCATCAGATGACTGAGCACTTGGGTTTGTCTATGCTTTTGGCACTCGTTTCCTCATCCTCTCTGCCAAAAGGTCAAATTTATGGGCCAAAAGGCTCAGTCCATCCCAAGTCTGGCGTGGGGTGGTCTGGGAAACATATCGCTTTCCCCATCTAGCCCACCTCCCTTTGCTGTCGTTGCTTTCTATAGTCCCAGTCTCCTTAAACTAGGGGATTGCAGAGTGGGCATGATGGCAACAGTTGACTGCAGGGATCAGAAAATTGACATGTGGGCAAAAGAAATTGTGGGGGCTGCTTTGGGGAGGTGCAATATAACTGCTTTGGTGAGCTCCACGGGGGCAGGGATCTCTGTCTGTTTCATTCTTTGATGTGTTCCAAACACCTAGAACAGTATTTGGTCCATAGCAGATGCTCAATATATACTCACTGAAGGAACAAATGATAAACATCTTAAATTATTCTTCCCTCTCTTTTTCCCATCAAATGACCATTTGTCTTTCCATGGTTTTGTAGCTCTGTTTTTTCCACTGAGAGCAGAGAGCAATCCAATATTATTTGTTCAGACCTTATTGGTGCATTGCAAATGATTTCAAATCAGGGCCTCATAAATTCGGCGCCACTCAAGGCATCTTACCTGAAACATTACGTCATGGCAGTACGGAGCCGGGGGAGACTGAAGGGGTTGAACAGAAAGTGCCAGACCTCTGAGTCCTAGGCAGGGCCAGGAATGCTGCACACTGGCTTTTGGGGAGTAGGGGCCATAGATCTTTGAATTTTGTTAAAGAGTTTTATTGGTGTGTTTTTCTGATTATGAGTATGTCATGGAAATTAAACTACATTAGTGTTGTTTATAGATTTTGAAAAACTAAGAAAGGGAGAAAAATTTATGAAAACTCAGTTTAGCTGCATAATGCTAATCACCTATTTACACGAGCTATTTACTATTAATGTCGAATTACCATGCACAGAATGAAATCTGCATATATTACATCTATGTCAGATGGATCCTGGGACTTCATTTGATTAGGAAACACTGTGAAGGGTTTAGTCTCCTGAGTGGCTTAAGCATTTGCCCATGACTTTAAGAGACTTTGCCTGGTGAATTGCAAATCCCTGACAACATTCGAATCACTTGGGGAAGTTTAAAAAGTAGCCACTGTAAAATAACACGATGTTTGGGATTTGCTTAAAATGATCCAGCATGAGAAAGGGGATGGAGGGCAGGAGAGATGAAACAAGATGGATGAAATGCTGGTATTTGTTGGAGCTGAGTGATACAGATTCATTATGCAATTAGCTCTATTTTATGTATGTTTGAAAATTACCTCAATGAAAAGATGCATGAGGAAGGTTCTTCAGGCAGCTGTGAGAGCACAGACTACAGTCCAGGAGACCTGAGGATAGGGATGTTTCAGTTACTAGACACTTATCTCTGTTTGCATATTTGCATTCCCTGTCACCAAAAAAAAATTCTTACTTGGGGGCCAGCCTGGTGGTGCAAGGGTTGAGTGCACGCGTTCCACTTTGGCGGCCCAGGGTTCCCCAGTGTGGATCGCGGGTGTGGACCTACACACTGCTTATCAAGGCATGCTGTGGCAGGCCTCCCACATATAAAATAGAGGAAGATGGGCACGGATGTTAGCTCAGGGTAAATCTTCCTCAGCAAAAAGAGGAGGATTGGCAGCATATGTTAGCTCAGGGCTAATCTTCCAAAAAAAAAAAAAAAAATTCTTACTTGAACAATTTCCAGTGGGTATATCTATCTATCTGCCTACCTATCAGTCCCTAGACCAGTTGAACCAGAACCTCTGTGGGAGGGAGCCCAGACATAGTTTAAGGTATCCAGGTGACTCCAATGTGCAGCCAGGGTTGAGAACCACCAGTAAGGGAAAGTTTCTGAAGGTGAACCTCAGGCCAGTTCTTTTAGAATAAAGTAAGCTGCTTTGACATGCCTGTGAGGGCACAGACTACACACAGGGAGGCCTGCGTGGCAATAATAATCACCACCATTTATGAAGTGCCTTGTATGTGCCGCTGGGTGAGTTCCTTTATGTACATAAACTCATAGATTTTTCACAGCTATCTTGTAAAGAAATTGAGGCTGGAAGAGGAGAGGTAACTCCCACAGGATCTAGCGGCTTCTAAGTGTCTGAGCTAGGATTCAAACCCTATCATCCAAAAGTCTTTCTGCTCCAGCTGCTCTGAGTGTCACAAACAAGGAATTAAGAGATCATGGCTCTTCAACACTTCCCCTCCTTCAGCCCATCCTCAGCTTATTCATTTCCTCAGTCTCCCCTGGATATCTTATTTCCTCACTCTTCTAACCTACATTTCAGCTCAAGCAACACCTTTTTCCCCTGCTTCCCCAAGTGTCCCCCATTTCTGCTAACAAGAGTTCAAAAGCAGTTATAAAATGGTAGCATTCTGTTGCCAACACCCACTTCAGGTGGATCTATAAAAATCTGTCCCAGAAACATTTTTCCTTTATTTAAAAAACATGTTCACCGCATTCCATATGTCAAGTTTACAGCCGTGTATTTGGTCAGGACCCAGAGTCGTGTGACAACAGAACAACGCAGCTGAGTAACCAAGATGAATTCCAATATAAGTTCTTGATGGCGTGTTTAATGTCCAGAGTTGTCAGACGTGAGATAACCACAAGATCAAGAGGAGAGTCAAAGGCATCTACAACTTGAGGTTTCTACATTCCACTAGAAGTGGTGCAATATTGACTCTAAGCAAACAGAAAAGGTAAGTACAGTATGTATATTGTAATCCTTAGAGCAACCACTAAAAAACCACTTTTAAAAAAAGATGTAGTCAAAAACACACAAGAAAAATTAACATGGAATACTAACAAATACAAAAAGGCAGGAAAGTGGAAACGAAGGGGGTGGGGAAGAGAAAACAAATAATAAAATGGTAGACCTAAATCCAAAGCAAGAATTAAAAGAGATTGTGTCAATGGATTTTTAAAAATCATCCAATTATATATTGTCTACAAGAAAATCACTTCAAATGTGATATTGGTATGTTAAAGCTAAATAGATGAGAAAAGATATACTACGCAAATATAACCAAAAGAAATTTGGAGTGGCTGCATTAATAACAAACAAAGCAGACTTCAGAGCAAAGAAAATTTCCATGGGTATAGAGGGACATTACATAATTACAAAGGGTCGATTCACCAGAAGACACGACAATCATAAATGTATATGCACCTAATAACAGAGCTTCAAAAAATATGAAGGAAAAACTTACAGAACTAAGAGGAGAAATAGAAATAGACAAATGCACAATTTGTTAGGAGACTTCAACTCCTCTCTCAGTAATTGATAGAACAAATAGAAAGAAAATAAGCCAGGTTTCAACCATAAAGTTGAAACTTTCTATCAGTTCAGAACTGACAGAACTGAAAAACCATAAACCAACTGAATCTAATTGACATTTATATAATATTCGACCCAACAACAGCAGAATATGTATTCTTTTTAAGTGTATGTGGAACACTCAAAAAGATAGACTATATGCAAGGTCATAAAACAAACCTTAACAAATTTAAATGAATTGAAATCATACAATCTACGTTCTCTGATCATAATAGAATTAAATGTGAAATCAACAATAGAAAGATAACAGAAAAATTTCCAAACACTTGGAAATTAAACAATACACTTATAAATAATGCATGGGCCAAACAGGAAGTCTCAAGAGAAATTACAAAATATTTTTAAGTGTACGATAAAGAAAATACAACCTATCAAAACTTGTACAATGTTGTTAAAGCAGTGATTGGAGGGAAACTGATAGCTCAAAATGCTTATTATATTAGAAAAGAAAGCTCTCAAATCAACAATCTAAGCTTCCACTTAAAAGAAAAGCAGCAAAAGAAGTGCAAAAAAAAAATAACCCAAATTAAGTAGAAGGAAGGAAATAATAAAAATAAGAACAGAAATCAATGAAATTGAAAACAGGAAAACAATTGAGAAAATCAAAGAAATTAAAGGCTGGTTCTTTGAGAAGATCAATAAAATTGATAAGCAAGGCTGAAAAAGAGCAATAATCAGCATTAAGAATGAAAGAGAAATATCACTACAGACTCCACAGACCTTAACAAGATAATAAGATAATACTGGGAAGAATTATGTCTATGGACATAAATTTGACAACTTTGATGAAATGGACCAATGCCTCAAAAGCCAGAAATGACCACAGTCATCCAAGATGAAACAGATAACGTCAATAGTCATACAACTTTTTTAAAATTGAATTTGTAGTTAAAAACCATTTGTAAAAGAAATCTCCAGCCTAGATGTTTTCACAGGCAAATTCTACCACACATTTAAAGAATGAAACCAATTCCACACTATCCTGATACCAAAGCCAGATAAAAACCTTATAAAACTGTAGTAAAACTATAAACTATAGCCCTCATGAGCATAGACGCAAAGATTACCAATATTAGCAAACTGAATCCAGCAATATGTAAACAGAACAATGTGCTGTGAACAAGTGAAGTTTCTCCCAGGCTTGCAAGGAGAGAGCCAGGAGACCTGGGACTCCAGACAGAAAAGTGTGAACCTCTGGGGAGCTGTTAAAATATACAGATGCCCCAGACGCTACCTCAGGCATTATGGGGTTCAAGCATTAGAATGTACTAAAAACTCTCCAAGGAGATATTAATGCGCAGTTGGGATTAAGAAGCGTCCATGGGTCAGGGGTCAGCAAATGTTTTCCGTAAAAGGCCTGATAGTAAACATTTTAGGTTTTGCAGGTCGCGTGTGACCTCTGTCATTTTTCCTTCTTCTTCTTCCTCTTCCTCCTCCTGCCCTTTCTTCTTCTACAACCCTTCAAAAGTGTGAAAGCTACTTCTAGCCCAGGGGCAGTACACAAGCAGGCAGCAGGCCAGGTTTGGGCCACAGGGTATGGTTGGCTGACCCCATCCTAGGTCAACAATTCTCAAACATTAGTCCTCGGACCAGAGATGAGCGGACTCAGTGGTACGCTGGTGAACTTGCTCTCATAAAACAAAACCCTCATCTTTAGCATTTGCTGATTTCTGTGGTGTAAATACTTCCACCAGGCCCAGTTTCAAACTACCAATGTGACGTCACAGAAGCAGAGCTGGAAGGAGGGGCGCAGAGCTGGCCCTCACCAGCAGAACCAGGCGGCTCCAGCACACCACTCCACGCGGGTCATCTGGGAAGCTGCTTAGCAAAGCACCCCTTTAAATGCTGGTGCTGCCAAGTATGGGTACCACCACCCCTGGTTCTATGAGGAAGCATTTGCTGATCCATTCATTCAACAAACATTTACACAGGCACTGCAGTAAACCTTGGGAACCCAAAGGTGAATTACACACACCCTCACACGCGAGGAGGCCAGAGTCTAGAGGAGGAGACTTCACAAACAAGCATTTACAACATAAAAATAGACTGTGACGAGCGCGCTCAGGTGCTCCGACAGCACAAAGGAGGACAGCGAACCTGGACTCGTGGGTCAGGGAAAGTTCTGTTCTGGAAAATGATCCATGAGTTGGAAATAGGACAAAAAGCTGATTGTGTGACCATTTAATGGCATACTGGAAAGGTTCTAAAAAGCCCACCCGAGGGTCATCTGACCCTCTTGGGGAATGCATCTTTGTTTGACAAATTCTTAATTAGAGCCTCATCATAAAATCAGAACTTATATAAAACAATGAAAGGACAAGAAGGAGAGAGAAGGACGGACTTGCTTCTGGGGAAAGGAAGGATTTCTCAGAGATTTAAAGGAGGTTCTAGAAAAAAAGGAAGAGGGGAAGGTGTTGTAAGAGGGGATTGGCAGGGACCTCGGTGCCGATGGAGGAATTTGCCCAAGAAGGGGGAGAGTCTGCAGTTGGGAAAAGCTGGGGTGTGGACAAAAGACCACAGTGAAGGGCCTTGTTCTAGAGTCCAGAGGCTGCATAGGCCCCCAGCCTCCACTCAGCCCTACACCCAGTCACCCCTCAAGCTGTTCCTCCCAGTGGGGACAATGACACTCGACAGCATCCAGCAATTTTCCAGTGACTTCCTTCTTTGGTCCCTATCTGAGTGCCTCCTCTGGAAAACCCACTTTCTAGGATCCCATGCTCCCATAAGCCTAAGAAAAGAATCATTGAGGACGTGGACTGCTAGTGAAACGGGGGAGGGGAGGCAGTGAGGGCTGCCCCCCTTGCCTCTCTATCAGAGTTCAATAAGACCACACTGAATCAGCTACAGGAGCCCTGAGCCTTCCCTGCCAGAGAGGACTTTACACAAGAACACGGACCAGCTCAAACACCTAGTCCCCTTTCCAGAGGCAATCATTGTGAATTGTTTCATGTGTGTTGTTCCAAAAATTTTGTGTGTATTTATATAAACTGAGCCATAACATCCGTAACTGTGTACTTCAGATGTGTTTTCAAACAGTTAGGGAAAGAGGAGGAAAAAAACTAAACAAACAACCTAGGTTCTTACAAGAAAACCTGATGAAAGTTGCTGGGTTGGCTCCCTGAAAGTATTGAGTGGTTTTATGCAAAGTAACTCAGACACAGGGGTCAGCTTCAAAGGCAGCGGGAATGAATGATTTAGCTTTGTTACCAAAGTCACTGGTCCTTAATTGCAGAAAGAAAAAGCGTCAGTCAGCTTTTACAATTACCCGCCAGGACATCTCCATCTCGCTCTCCTGATCACAGAAAGGAAAGAAAACTAAAGTGACTTGCAAAGAACGGGCCCCTGGGAGAAGAAAATGAGATTCTCCCCCGTTAAATGCAATGGGGGAGGGAGGAGCAGAGACGGCCACGCTGACAGAAAAGCAGCTCAAGAGCTAATTAAGTCTGCAGAGGAGCCCAGCAGACCTCTCCCTGGGTCACTGCCAGCAAGCTAAGCTTTTTGATGTTGCTCTGAAATCTGAGCGGGCAGAGCCAACTTCAGGCCCCAGAATGAGGGCTTGTCTTAGGATTGCCAGAAGTGTCAGGAGAGGGGGAACCTCAGAAGGGGCCTCTGGGCAGAATAAAAACCTCCAGCTGATTGTGCCCTGATTGAGAAGGGCATTTAAACCCTGATCTTGATATATAAAGGATCATGTCAGTAAACAATTTTGTTCTAAACAAAGCGGGCAAATTACGTCCTCAAATGATACCCACCCGTCCACACCATGAAGCAGGCACCGCTTAGAGTCGGCTCCTGGAATTGTAAGCACAGGCGTTACTGGATTTGGGTAGTTCTGCAAAGTTAAATTATGGAGTAATGACACACAGCGAGTGTCCCGCAGCTTTTCTTTCACTTCGACCTTGCTGTAATTATACACCCACCTCTGGCCTCATCTTTCTGATGTCTACAAAGGGTTAACGCAAGTGATACTAGTAATATTTCCTTGCGTTTGTGTAGCCTTCCAGAACTTACAAAGCCCTTTCATATAAATTACTTCAAACCACAGGCAGGAGGTGGGCAGGAAGGTGTAATGATCCTCAACCTACTAAGAAAGAAAATTAAGAAGCAGAAAAACAAAGTAACCTGCTCAAGGTCAAAGATGATTTAACAACGGAGCCAGTGCTGAAACCTCCCAGCTCCGAGTCCAGTCGGTTTCCTCTGGGCCCCACTGCAGCCTCTCGGTGCACACCCCACAGGACGGTGAAGCCGTGAGGCACAGGCTGGCTGCATCTGGAGTCACCTGCAGAACCTCAAAAACATACCAGCACCCAGGTCCCGTGTCCAGAAACTCTAACTTAACCAGGGTGGGGTAACCCCTGGGCATCGGTATTTTATAAAGCTCTCCAGATGAAGCTAATGTGCAGCCAGGGTTGAAAACCACTGTGTTAGAGAAATACAACAGAAGGAGATAAAGCAATTATGCTTAAGTTTCAGAAAGCTGTATTGCCACTAAAACACCACGTACCCCAGAGAATAGCTTAAACGTCACAGAGGCAGAATCCAGAAGTGCCCTCTGATGTTCATCTCCTCAGTACACACGGACACATCCAGACACACACATAAACACATGCAGACACATTCACACATACACACAAACACACACAGACACACAGAGAGATACATAGAGACACACACACAGACACACACACACACACATATGACAACTTGACAACATACAAGGGATACATTATGCTTTTTCTGGATTAGGACTTGCCCTCTTTTCTAAACAATTCATACCCAAACCTAAACAGGGAGGTTCCCAGGCTCCGGCACCAGCCCCTCCAGGACTGCAGGACCCCTTTGCATTTACTGGACGCTGTTCATTGCTCGTTTCAGACATCAGAATGCAGGAAAATCTCCCAAACCCCAGCCCATTCCCTGCTTTCTCTGCTCAGAGGACTACACCATCCAGAAAGGTCTCGGGTCAACCAGTTCACACCACCCAGGAAGAGCTTGGCCCCAGAGCTGTCCACACAGAAAACTGGAGCAACTGGCTTTCCTGAACTTCAGGTTTCACTGGGGTAAGTCACACAGTGTTTTCTGCATGTGGCAAAGACTGGGTTAAAGTCAGCTCTCAGTCAGGTGCCTGCCGTCCCCCTCAGACCTGTCTGGCCACCCCTGCGTAGAAGCCAGTTATGATGCGGTGGGCAGGGGTAGCTGTGTGCTCAAGGGCAGTCTCAACTCCACCCCTGGGGCGAGGAGACAGCGCCCCCACCAAGGCTCCACGTCCCCTGGGCATGAGTACAGAGCATTCATTCATTCACTCAGCAAATACCTATCAAGCAGTCCTATGTGCCAGGCTCTGGTTCACATACATCGGTGAACCAGACAGACAAAATCCCTGCCCTCGTGGAGGCTCCATTCTAGTTGGATGGACAGACAGAAAACAAGATAAGAAATAAGACATAGACACATTAGCTAGCAATTAATGCTAAGAAAAAAGTAAGGTAAAAAGGACAGGATGAAGGGTTGGAACATCAGAGTGGGAGAGAAGGTGACATTCGCGTAAAGGCATGAAGGCAGTGAGGGGACAGCGTGCAGGCAGCAGGGAAAGATGAGAACAGTAGATGCAAACATCCTGGGGTGGCAGCAGGCCAGGGAGTTCAAGAAACAGTAAAGAGATGAGTGCAGAGGGAAGGGGAAAAGAAAGGGGATCATTAGGGGCTTGCCTTGCGAGATCTTTGGCTTTTATTCTGAGTGAGATAGAGACCCGCAGGGGAAAAGAAGGAAAAGAAAGGAGAGAAAAATAAAGGGAAGAAGAAAAATATGAAGAGGTCTATCTCTAAAAGAAAAGCAAAGGGGAGAGAGCGTTAAACCCCCCTCTGCAGGGGTGCCTGCTCTTCTCTCCATGGCCTACCCGTCTCCTCTCTGTTTCTTCTTCCTGGTCGACCAGATACCTCAGAACGTCTGAGCAGGCTTCGCCCCTCTCCTAGTGTGGTAACGCTCACCACTGCCCAGGAGGCCCCTGGCCACAGCTAAGCTGGATGTGTCCCATGGGCTCTGATCTTCTTTGTGATGGGCCAATTCCTGTTGGACACTGGACAGCAGAGATCCCAGGAAGTAAAGGGGCTAAGGGGTCTTTGCTGACCCAGCCGGAGCTCCAAAGGTTGGGTCTCATTCTGCCTGGAAGGCTGGGCAGAGGAGGCCAGGAAGGGCTTCACCCTACACCACCTCTTATTGAGGCCTCACTCAAGCCCCACCTCTGAGTGGCCAAGCCCCCATCAGCCCCTTCTCAGGGCCAAGAAAGAATCTGAGATCACAAAAGTCACCCCCCATCCATCTTCCTCACCCAGAACGGAAGGATGGATTTGGGACCTGGCCCTCTTGACAGTGCCCCACGTTTGCTGACCCCCAACGTCCAGGCCCAAACAGTTCTAAGGTCACCCAGGGCGGAAGGTAGATCGATGGGAACCAGCCACTGACCAGAGCCAGCATGTCCAACTCGACCAAGGATAGAGATAGATGCTACGAAGTGGATGAACCTTGAAACATTATGCTAAGTGAAAGAAGCCAGACACAAAAGATCCCATATTTTATCCTTGAATTTATATAAAATATTCAGAATAGGCAAATCCACAGAGAGAAGGCAGATTCGTGGTTGCCAGGGGCTGGGGGAATGCGGGAATGGAGAATAACTGCTAAATGGGTAAAGGATCTCCTTTGAGGGTGATGAAAATATTTTGAAATTAGATAGAGCTGATGGTTGCAGAGTCATGGCCTTGAAGGACAATGCAAGCCTGGCCGCCTGGGCTCAGGGAGGGAGGCTGTGTCCTTTGGGCAGCAAGGAGTCCCCACACACAGGCCTGGAGCCAGTGGTCAATACCTGATTGGACTGACCTTTCAAGAAAACTTGGGAAACACCTCAACAAGGTCTGCTGAGTGCTTGTTTCAGGTGTGGGCCTGATCCTGTCTAGGGAGAGGTGCCCAGTTTGGAGCCAGACTTTGCCAGAGATCTACTGAAGGATGAAGGGAGACAGGATGGTGAAGAATCTAAGAACCCTTCTTCCTAAGAGGAAAGGTCGTAAGAACTGTGAGGTTTAGCCAGACATGCAGAAGGGGGCCACTGAAGGATGGCCTCAACCATTCAAACACCAAAAAGAAACTAGACTAATTCTGCATGGGCCCAGACAATAAAATTAAGGCAAATGAGTGGAAATTCAAAAGCAGAGATTTTATTCAATGTGAAGAAAAATTTAAGATCTGGGAGAGGGAGGCAGCTAGCCTATACAGTGCCTTTGTGGAAGAAAGGAAAAGGCGCCCTCCTGGGAACACCACGTACAAAAAGCCATCCTTTGCAGAAGATGCAGCCCAGAGGAACCAGGTTTGCTGAGCTGAGCCCAGGCGGGGGATGCATGACCTTGGTGGGCAGCCCTGTGTGTGAGTACGATGGGCTGTCTGGGGAAGCAGTGAGTTCAGGATGTTCCAGTTACTATGGCTACATAAGAAACCATTCCACAAGTTAGTAGCTTAAAAGCAAAACATCATTTATTTTGCTCACAAGTCTGCAAATTGGGCAGGCTCAGCAGAGACAAGCTGTCCGCATCCGCTGGGGCAGCTTGGAGGCTGAGGGCTGGAATCCTCTGATGCACGTCTCTTGGCTGAGACCTACGTTGGAGCTGTCCACCAGAACACTTACACATGGCCTCTTCATGTAGCCTGGGCCTCCTCACAACATGGCAGCTGCGTTCCAAAGCCAAGTGTCCCAAGAGAGAAAGAGCCAGGTAGAAGCTGTCTTGCCTCTTAGGTCTAGTGTTGGAAGCCACACCACATCTCTCCACCATCTTCTAGTCATTGAAGCACTTTCAAGGGGAGGGGAAATAGGGTCTACCTCCTCACTGGGGGAGTGGCAAGGTTCTAGAAGCATATGTGAAACTGGAAATACTGCTGCCACACAGGAAGAGGCAATGTGATTGTCTGTCTGGCAGGGACCCAAGGGCACACATGAAGAGGCAGCAACTGCTCACACTGTCCCACAAAGCCAGGTCCCTAGGAGACCAAAAGCTTGACACCACACTCTTTCCACAAGCCAGCACTGCAGGAGGTCAGAGTCCCGCTGAAGAACTTGGTACTGAGAGGCCTCTTCCGTCCCAGATAGAGAAGGGCTTCCAGTCTCTAGCAATTCCCTGACACACACTACAAGTTCTTTTTTTTTAACTCTTTTTTTTTGAGGAAGATTAGCCCTGAGCTAACTACTGCCAATCCTCCTCTTTTTGCTGAGGAAGACTGGCCCTGAGCTAACATCCATGCCCATCTTCCTCTACTTTATATGTGGGACGCCTACCACAGTATGGCTTTTGCCAAGCAGTGCCATGTCTGCACCCGGGATCCGAACCGGCAAACCCCCCACGCCGCTGAGAAGCAGAACGTGTGAACTTAACTGCTGTGCCACCGGGCTGGCCCCACACTACAAGTTCTAACCCAGGAGAATGGACACTTCGCAAGAACATAATATAGATGTGCCCTGATACCTCTGTAACTATTCCAAAATTGTAGGCTTTAGACTTAGCCCAAACTGGGATCAAATCCTCTTCTGCTGCTGTGTGTCTTTGGGAAAGCTACCTGACTACTCAGAGCCTCAGTTACCTTAGTCTGTAAACTGTGGAAGTTACAGAACTGTCGTCAGGATTAAATGATATGCTCTGTATGTGCAGTACCTAGCTTCAGAGACCTGATGCGGCCGAGCCCAGCGTGACGCTGAGAACGGCCACAGGACTCTCAAAGAGAGAGGCTGGCATCACCTGGGCACACAGCTGTCTCCCTGTCCCTCTCTAGATCCAGCCATGAGAACTCCTGCCCCACCTGCCAAGGCCAGGCCCACCTGCATGACTCCCAAGGTCAGCTACCCAGATGCAGCATCCCTGGACGAGGAGCCCTCTGTTCCAGAAGGTCACCCTTCCCAGCAGTCCTGCAACGAGCTAAGGGGAGCAGAGGAATCTAACAGGATTAGGTTAAGGAGGTTGTGGCCGGGGTGGCCTGCCTGTTTCTTAGATGGTTGCATTTTCCAGCTGGTGATTAAGAGGCAGGCCCTGCCGGATTCAGGCTCATTACCATGTAATTGAATCTCCTCCTGGACACCAGCTGAGGCATGGAGAGGTTAAGTACATTTCCCAAGATCGTGAAGTCAGTGAGGCTGCCATCTGGGCTCCTCTGGGACAGTTCCGGGATGCTGGGAAGTGTCAAGACCTCTGGGGACAGCGCTTGAGCAGAGAGCTCTTTCTGTCAACTGGTCGTGGCCCCAGTAGCTGCTCTGAGCAAGGACTGCAGAAGAAATTCCTCCCCCTTCTCCTCAGCATCCACCCAGTGCCGCCCTGAGGCCTCGAGCCAAAAGCACAGGGCTTGGTGCCCTCGCTGAGAGGGGTTACAGGAGGAACGATGTGGGGGGGTGGCCAGACTGGGGTCCCTCAACTGAGCTGCTGGGGAGCCGCAGCTGAGAGGGGTGGAGAGGCAGCATGACTAAGTGGGTAAGTGTAGGGCTCTAAAACCCAACTCTACCATTTACTAGCTGAGTGACCTGGGGCAAGGTATTAACCTCTCTGTGCCTCAGTTTCCTCATCTGTAAAATGGCCATAATAAAATTACATATCTCATAGGTTTGCAGTAAACATTTAAAAGGTAACTGGCCTAAAACCCCGGCCAGGTGCTTGTGGCTGGTCTCATCTCTTGGCTTCTGGGCTCCCGGGGGCTGTCCAGGAGCCGTGGTGGCTTTTCGTGCCTTTCTCAGACCTGAGCAGGAAGACATCAGCAGAATTCATTGCAGGCATCTGGGACTCCATGGGGATATGTAATAAGCACTTACTATGTTATAAATAATGAGCTAGGTATTTACGTATAAAGTCCATTGCACACTTCATGACATCCAAGGCAAGTATATAGTATATGGGAACAGGGTCAGAGACTCAGCGAGATAAAAGCCTTGCCCAGGGTCTCACACCCATGGCCAGTGAGTGACAGGGCTAGGATTTGAACCCAGGTCTTCATGATTCCAGTGTTCTTGTTCTTGCAGAGTACATCTTGTGATGCTTTAACTGATGGTGGTCTTAAGTTCAGGAGAGAATCAATAGGAGGAGCTGATGAGGCTCTTACACCTCCTTGTCAAGGGAACACAGAAGTCTCAAGACTGGAAAAACAAGACTACACACTGTGAATGTGTTATTTGTGTCTGCATTGCTTTTCTTTCTTTCTTCAATGTTGACCTGGGCATCTATGTCCCTTATAGCACCATCTGTATCACTCTGTCTGTGGTAGACAGTGAGTTCACAGAGGCCTTCAGAGGGTTCATCACGGAGACGTTAACATTAAGGCAAGCTCTTTTTAGTGAATGAAGCTCTGATTTCCCCATTGCAAGAAGGAATGTACAAGAAGCAATAGGAACTTGCTAAATGCATTGTTATTTAACACAAGGTTTCTCAACCTCAGCACTATTGACATTTGGGGCCAGAGAATTCTTTGTTGGGGGGTAATGTCCTGTGCATTGTAGGATGTGTAGCAGCACCCTGGTCTCTAGCCCCTAGAAGCCAGTAGCACACATGCCTCCCCACCCAGCACACCAAAAATGTCTCCACACTTTGCCAAGTGTCCCCTGGGGGGCAAAATTGCCCAAAGTTGAGAACCACCACGCTAAATTTAAACACTTTCCTGTAAATTCTAGCCATTGCAATCAGACAAGAAAATTAAATAAAGGAAGTTAGCTACATAAGGAAGTTAGTTCACTTCTTTGTATGATATACCAAATTAAATTTCAGATGGTTTAAAGAATTGAGGTTTAAAAAGAATCACAGAATGAAAAGACACAAGAGAATATTTATCTGACCATATGGTCTAAAAATTAAGACTCTGTAATTTAAAACACCATAAATAAAAGATAAAATTCAATGTGCCATATTCTATATGACACATATAACATCTATGAATATAAGACAGTCTACATTCCATATGACATATAAAGGATTAATAACCCTACATTATAAGTAAATTTTACAAATAGATAATAAAAGACCACTGTCCCAGTGGGGGACAAATAAAAAACAAAGGGAATGAACTGTGAAGGATATGCACAAAAGGAGGAAGGAAAGTAGTCGATCAACTTCAAAATGTCTATTTTTTAGTATCCAAAACATATACAAACAAAAACAATTGCAATGTACCTTTGCACTGGCAAAAATCGGTTTTAAATAGTATTATCGAGTTGTGGAGAGAATGTTCAGAATCTGGCTCTGAAGATGGGAATTTATGTGCTATTATCTTTCCAAAGGAGAATTTGATGTTAAAACTGACACACTTTTGACCCCAAAATTTCATTTCTAGAAATTTATCCAGGAAAAAAATCATGAATGTACAAAACATATCAAGATTGCTTATCACAGCAGGAGGCAATTGGTTGCATGAATGATGCTATATCCATAAAGGTGAATAGTGTGCAGCCTGTTCAAAGGAGGTGCAGGCAGTGTTTTCCAAACCAGCATTTCCCAAGTCCAAGGGGTTCCCTGAGCTGTTTCTGCGGTGGCCTGCCGTGAGGGAACTGTAGCAGGAGGAGAGGGCCAGAGTACAAGAGCAGGTGAGACCGGGAGCTTCCACCCCCGTTTCAACCAGTCCAGCTCCGCTTCTTTCTGTCTTACATATTAAGCTCATGAGAAAACTCCCTTACAGAATGCATTCCAGAGCTAAAAGAGTTTGCAAAAATTTGTAGAATAGTATCATGGCAGAAAGGGCAAGGGTTGGGGGTCAGACAGATTTAGTTATAGTCCTAGTTCTGCAACTAAACCAGCTGTGTGAACTTAGCAAGATACTTGATACCTCTGTTCTTTGGTTTCCTCATCTGTAAAATGAGAATAATAATGGTTGCTCTCTTATCATTACAGTTGTGAGAATTAAGACAATGCAGTGAAGTGCACAAAGCTTGGCACATAATAAACAACAATGAAGGTTAGCTATTATTATTGTTTAAGGAGATGCAAAAATGTTCACAGATGCACTGAACAAAGAACATCATGACACAGTGTAATCATATACACATCAATGTATAAATGGGTCATGTGTGAGAGAATGTATGTACAGTCGTGTGCCACATAATGACATTTCAGTCAATGACAGACCTCATCTACCATGGTGGTCTCACAAAATTAGTACCATACAGCCTAGGTGTGTAGTAGGGTATATCATTCAGGTTTATGTAAGTACACTCTATGATGTTCACACATAGACGAAATTGCCTGATGACACATTTCTCAGAACGTACCCCCGTCGTTAAGAGATGCATAACTGTACAAATGCGAGCACAGATGTTGCTGGGAGATAGAATTATAGGTGGTTTCGAGTTATAATTTTTTGCTTCCTCTCCCAGAAAGTGCTTTTACATAAGACTCTGCATCTCTTTATGTGTAGGGAGGGTCATCTGATAGTGACTCACGTTCCTTTTTACAATGTTCCAACAGTTCAGACAGAGCTAGACTTCACCTTTAGCCTATTTGATAGGTAGGATTTATATCATCTTCAGCGTTCATCTCGTCTACCATTGCTGGACATTTAGGAGATGATATGTCTGTGTCAAGATTTGGGGATCATTAAACCCAACTGAGAATTGTCTCATGGGAGCTGATGGAAGGATGCTGTATATCACCGGATGCCAGCATCTCATAAGCCCCAAGGACAAGTATCTCTGAAATGGGGCAGGGATGAGAGTGCTGATGTGCCAGTCATTTCCCCTGCCTCTTTTGATATAAATGCTGCTTATTATGGGATGTACTTGATACTACGATAGGAGAGGGCAGAAGAGCAAATGGATTATATAATGTCAGAAAGGGCATGGCTTATATAAAACTGTCTCACTTATCTTTATGAACTGTGCTTGAAGCCATATTATCTGGCAGCCATCAAGAGAGCCACAAAATGTCCTAAGAATCTTCAAAATCAGTCTGACCCCTGTCCTCTCCACCCCAGGAACACCACAGCTACTGATGGGAGTGTACATGCATGGTTTTGCAAGGGATTAAGGGGTTGAAAGGGTCCAGGACAAAGCATCCAGGTCTACTGCAGAGCTCTCCAGTAGAACTCTCTAGGAGAACATGTTCTATATCTGTGCTGGTCAATGTGGTAACCACTAGCCATGTGTAGGTGGTGAACATTCGAAATGCAGCTCAAGGGACTTAGTGGATTTCAGTGTTATTTAATATTAACTAATTTATATTTAAATAGCCACGCGTAGCTAGTGGCTACCTTATTGGACAGTTCAGCACAGGGGTTAAGAACACAGAGTCTGGATTCAGATTGCCTGGGTTTGAACTGTAGCTACTCTCACACTGACTTGGGACAAGTTATTTAACCTCACTTCACTTATCTGTAAAATAATGTGATGATAGGACCTAAGGTTCTTCAGAGAATTACGTGACTTATGTATGTGCAACATGAGTTGCCATAAATGTCATGTGCTCGTAACAGCTCAGAGGAAGTGTTATATAAGCCACTGTGCTGGTTTTCTCTATCCGTTCTTCCTGAGCCACTCTCTACTCTTTTCTGCCCGACTCTGTCCTCCAAGAGGTTGGCCTTTATGGACCACATCAATGGCTCCCTTATCCTCTGGCTTTCAGTTGGGTTCAGTCAATAAGTGCTAACAGGAAGCTGGAGGGCGGGAAGAGAATGAGTTTGGGGTATTCATTCCTCTGCTGCCTCCCTGTATGGTCACCATGTTGTGTCCCTTCACTGAAGGCTATGCCCCTGTCAGGCAGCCCCCTCCTACAACTACCCTCTCCAGATCCTAGTGTCAGCTCTACCTCCTTGCCCCTCAGGCCTACAGGTGGTAGAGATTAGCTCCTGGCTGTTGTCAATCCTGGTGCTTCAGCAACTCTCTCAACTGGTTTCCCTTAATGCTGCCCACACTTGGTAAATAGTTCCTTTAATAAGCTCTCCTCAATCCCTCCATTCGAGTGTGCTTTCTGTTTGCTGCCAGACCTCAACAGGTACAGTTCTTGTTCCCGTTGCTCTCATTTACCATCCCCCATCGTTCCCATCACCCCAGCAACATGGCGGTTTGCAGGTGCCTTCTAAGCTCCACGCAACCCATGGCTTTCTCTTTTTGATGGGCTCATAAGTCTTATTCACTGATCTCAGCTGGTTGGCTTGAGGTCTTTAGAAGTGTGAAGATGATCATCAGTGAAGAGAAAATGTGTTTTCTCCACAGAATCCCTGCCCCCAGAGGACAATTGGCTACACTTGTTAGCAAGCCAAAGCCAGAGAACATTCTAATTGCTGCTTTTCTGTGCTTTGCATGGCAACCGTGAAAGCCTGAATCCATTATCCCTGTTCCGGTGGGAGCTGTACTCTCCCACCCCCACCAGCCTGCCTGCTTGTCACACTCTTAACCACAGACATCACAGAGGACAGATGGGGATTAACTCTGTCTCCCTAAGGAAGAAACACAAGCTATGTCTCCGCCGACATCAGGCCTCCTTGGCCGGAAAGAAGGCCAAGGTCAAGGGGTGGCAGCTGGGTGCTCAGGATGGGGACCAAGGATGGACTTGAAGAGATAAAGGAGAGAGCTGGAATGGCAGCTTTGAGTCTTGGAGTGATTGATCCACTGGATCAGCAAACGTTTACTATTTGCAAGGTGCTGGTGTGTCTGTGAGGGTTTATACTTGCAAGTGGCAAAAGAAGTCAACTCTGGTGAATTTAAGAAGAAAAGTCATTAACTGAGAGGACATTGAGTGGGTGCCAGAATGGCCACAAATACTGGAGAGACACATTCTGAAAATGGGCTGCCGAAAGGGAAGCTAAGCCAAAACCATGTCAAAGAGCTAGTCACGTGGCTTGTGCCATGCAAATACTGGGTTCCCCAGCTCACTCCACCGCACTGTTGCCTCGGGGAACTGGATCTCGCCGGGGCACCACCCAGATGCATCCTCCCCTGTCCCTGCTTCTTTGGGTCACGAGCTCCTGATGCAAAGTCCCCGGCAGGTGAGACTACTTGGCTGAGAATAAGTCACATGTCCACGTTCCCTATGACAGGGGACTGGGAGGGCAGTACTTAGACCTTTCAGCTTCCGGCGGAAGTGAGTTTAGTCTCCCATCAGGACAATATGGCAGGGAATCCCCCAAACAGAGGAAGGGGGTGAGATGCGGGGCAGCCATTACCACAGGGCGTACATGAATGACTAGCACAGCCTGTAGCTTGGGGGACTGACGGTCTCCAGACCAGTAAGCGTCAAACATTAACGTTAATGTGCATAAGAACCAACTGCTGAGTAGTTAAACAGCTAAGTAAAACTGCAGATTTGCCACACCACCTTTAAAGATGCCAACTCAAGCGGCCAATGACGGGGTCTGGGAATATTTATGATCCTGAGGCAGGTGGTCCCTACACTGGTGTAGACACATAAGCAGATGCCAGTGGCATGCCTAAGATACTCTGAGGGCACAGAGGAGGCTCTCACCTAACCCAGGGGGATGAGCTGGGCCTTGAAAAATGGCGGGGCGGGGGGGTGGGGTGCGACAAAGGAGAGGAGGACAATTTGGGCAGAGGGAATGGGGTGAACAACAGCATCAGTGAGGCCAGCAGGGGCTGTACAAGAACTCAAAGAAGCAGAAACTGACAAGAACTAGAGCAGGGAAAGTGGGAAGAGGGGAAGCTTAGGGGGTGGCAGGGCTGGGTTACCGAGGAGCCTCTATGCCATTCCAAGGGAGCTCCGCTTTTCCCTTTCGGCCAACGTTTTTCAAACAGAGAAGGACTCAGTAGTGGATCATAAAGTCAGTTTAGTGGGTCCTGACCCGAAGTTTTAAAAAGTGATATAGAATAGAAACTCAGGTAAGTATCGATTCTCAGAAATTTTGCTTCAGTTACATAAATAAGCGTATTGTAAAATCAGCTGCAATGTAAAATAAATTTCTTACTCTGGGTTGAGGTCACAGAAGTTTGGAAGCCATGGTTGTGGGTGGAAAGGCTCTGTCTGAAGCTTTCTAAGGAGAGGAATGGTATGATCAGATCTGCAGTATACAAAGATCCCTCTGCTGCTGGTTGGATGTGGGCAAGACTGGAAGACGGACCCTTTAGGAGAAGGCTGTAGTGATCTAGGGGAAAGATGCCGAGGGCCTGAACTTCAGCAGTGCACATAGCATGGAGAGGAGAGGTCAAGTTGGCACAAATCGGCTGGAGACTTGGAGAAGAAGAGGCCTCCCCTGTCCCTGGTGTGGGGGGCTAGGAGGCTGAAGGTACCATCACCTGAACTGAGGAATGGGGGGAGATGCAGGTTTGGCTGCTGTGGGAAGCAGAGCAGGTGGAGAGAATGAGCCAAGGGCTGGACATTGCGAGTCAGTGATGCCCGTGGAACCTCAAGGGGGCCTTTGTCCAACAGGTATCCTGAGACATGGGGCACTCACCTTGAACTAAGCCCATCAGACACTGGCCCTGAGATTGGATCCTTGAGCAGAGGGACACAGCCCCATTCATTCTGTAAGGCTGCCCTGGAGAGAGTCACATTCCTGCTCTGGCAGATCCTTTTGCAGAACTGGTCCTTAAATTCTCCACTAAATCTGTGAGCTCCCCTATGCCCTTCCTGCACATACCCTTTCTGACTGAATTAGCCAAAGCCATTTTCCGCTGCTTACCACCAAAGATGCCTGACTGGTAAATAACACCCGCTCTGCTGACCTCACAACATCTGTGCGGATCAACGAGGTCAAGTTTCAAAGTGTGCTACAAACTGTTAAGTGCCGGGTAGACGTAAAGAACTAGAAGTGAATGACAACACCATCTCCCTTAGGCCCTTTGTATCCATTAGCCTCAGGATGCCATTCATTCCTCCGCTTCTGAAACTCTTGCGGAGAACCTCAGGGGAGGCATGGTGCCAGGTTAGGCTGTAGAGAATAAGGAGAAAACCGAGGATGGTCCTGAAACACCCATCCACACAGCAATCAACCAGGACAATCCACAGTCCACACCATCTATGACCTCCCTTTATAGATGAGGAGCATCTGTGATGGCCTTGAAATAACTGAGGTGGAATTTGGATCGAGAAGGGCCAGGAGAAAGGAGGAGGAGGGTGAGCAGGCAGAGGGCTGGCATGAGCGATGTCATGAGCTGCACCTCTGCTGGCCTACTTCGTTGCTGCAGCAGCCTGGCATTCTCACGCTTTGCGCAAGAGAGACTGGGGGAAAGGCCGAAGCCCTGCCTGTGGGGCAGGGGGCTCGGCTCCGAGGGGTATGCAGATCACGGCTCAGATTCGAACTGATTAATAGCCAGAGCACTTCGGAACGGATCTGGATGGGTTTAAAAGCTGTCCTGTCAGAAGTAGGGGGACAGAGTAGATTCACGGCTCCCAGGTACCAGTGTCTTTTCTCAGACCATCTCCAACCTCGCCCCAGGACTAGGTTAGGTGCCTTCTCTGTGTTCTCATGGCCCCTGTGCTTCCCCGGGGTAATCATCCCTTCCTAGATTGTCTCTCCCAAACCTGTCAGACACAAGTGGGCAGGGACAGTACCTTCACTGTGCCCTTCATATGGTGCCTAGCACTCAGCAGGTGCTCCACAAGTGTCAAGTGAATGAATGAATGGATGAATGAATGAGGCATCCTTCCTCCTGCCAAGTGGTCCCAATGCCCCTCTTCCCACTAAAGAATCAGACCTGAAGGCCGTGCACACCTCCGCCTCAGCCTGTCGAACCCAGAAGCCGCCATCTTGGTTCCTTCCCTGGCGCTGCATGCAGAGCTCTTGTTTACCCTGATTGATAAGCAGCAGCCAGGTCTGGTCAGAGTGAGGGGAGCACTGTTTGGTCATGAGCCAGGCAGCAGTGGAAAATCCCCAGCCTGCCCAGCCTCAATGCCGGGCCGGGAGACCAGGGAACCCTGGGAGTAGGAGCCCAGAGAGGGAGTCCTCTCTTATCCAGCTGCAGCGCGGAGGACCTGCATGGCCAGCAGTCTTTGCCCAGCAATCCCTCTGTGCCTCCCACCCTTCCTCTTCAATATTTAGTGGGTGGGGGGAGGACACAGGCCTGGGTCCTTCGACCACATCACAGTCCACCAAACCCCGTCAGGGTCTGAACAGGGGTCCACAACCTTTTTCTGTAAAGGGAGAGATAGTAAATGATTTAGACTCTGCAATTCAGCTATTCAATTCTGTCACAGCGATTCAATTCTGCTATTATAGCAAGAAAGCAGCATGTACAATACATCAATAAATGGGCGGAGCTGTGTTCCAATAAGCCCTTATTTATAAAACCAGGTGGTGGGTGGGAAAGTAGGGGAAGCGGACTTGCCAAGCCCCCTGAAGGATCCACCCAACCCTCAGCCAAGGACGAAGAGTTCTAGAGCAGTGATTTTCAACCAGGCTGGCTGTGCCCCCAGGGGACAGGAGACAATTTTGGTTGCTACAACTGGGGAGGGATTTGATGGGTAGAGGCCAGTGATGCTGCTAAACATCCTCCAATGCATGGGACAGCCTCCCTTCTCCCCTAACCCCAACAGCAAAGAATTATCGAGCCCCAAACATCGATATCATCCAGGTGGAGAAACTCTGCTCTGAAGCAGTGGTTCTCAAAGTATGGTAATTATCAGCTGGGAAATTATTAGACTTGCCAATGTTTTCAGTGTTTTCCGTGCTCCCCTTGCTACTTCATTGAATCAGAAACTCAGGAAGGGACCCTGTGGTCTATATTTTAACAAGCCTTCCATTTTCTCCATGCCCTCACCCATGCTTGCTGTCTTTGCTCTTTCTGATAACAGCCGTTCTAACAGGTGTGGGCTGACATCTCATTGTGGTTTGCTTTTGCATTTCTCTAATGATCGGTGAAGTTGAGAACCTTTTCATATACTTCTTGGCCATTTGTGGATCTTCTTTTGAGAGATGTCTATTCAGATCCTTTGCCCATTTCTTAATCAGGTTTTTGGGGCTGTTTTGCTATTGAGTTGTATGAGTTCCTTGCATATTTTGGATATTAAGCCCTTATAAATTGTGGAGACCTAATGTACAATAATGTGACTATAGTTAACAATTCTGTATTATATACACACTTGAAATTTGCTAAGAGGGTAAATCTTAAGCGTTCTCACCACAAAAAAAAAAAAAGAAAATGGTAACTACGGTGAGGTGATAGATATGTTCATTAGCTTGATTATGGGGATTATTTCACAATGTACACTTAAATCAAGCTGTACATCTTAAATATGTACAATTTTTAATTATCAATTATACCTCAGTAAGGCTGGGAAAAAAGCCATCAACAAAAAACAAGCCTTCCAGGTGATTCGGACACACAGAAGCTTGAGAAGTGCTGTGGGGAAGAGCTCAAGAGGGGCTGGAGAAAGGGAGGTGAGCCGGGTGTGCAGAGCCAGGAGCAGACAGGTGCAGGCCCTGCATGGGGGAGGCCACAAATGCAGTAAGACCTCGGTCATCAGGACCCACAGAGACAAGGGTCAAGATGGGAGCAGGGAGAGGTGAGACAGGGCGTTGAGACAGCCAGTCCTGGCCAAAGGGTTTAGGAAAGGCTCCTGGAAAGGGATGGGGCTTCAGAGGAAGGAGGAGATTATGACCTGAGAGTTCTGGATGGGGAGAACAGGGTGAGCACAAGCAAAAAGACCCGAGAGAGCGTGTTCCCTTTGGGAAATTGTGAGATGGCCAGTACATCTCTAAGAGTGGGGGCAGGGAGGGCGGTGAAGCGAGACAGGCAGCAACAGCGGGAACAGAAGGGCACCGTTGCTGGCCCAGAAGCCCACAGTGGTTCTCAGCCTGGGTGCAACCCAAGATTCAACCAGGGAGCTTTTAAAAAACAGGGATGCCCAGGTCTCATTCAAGACCCGCTGAGTTGGAAAGGCGAGGGGGAGGCCCGCAGAGCATCGCTAGGTTTTGAAAGCTACCAGGGGATTCTAAGTGACAGCCAGGGTTGAGAGAACCTGAGTTAGAGCTGCCACTGGAGGGAAAGAGGTGATCTTAAAGGGAAGCAATTTACACCCATCGTTTCCTTTGATTCCCCACCACCCCATTTCATAGATAAGAACATCAAAGCTCAGAGAAACTGAGAGGCTGGTGTAAAGTCACAGAGCTAGCTGGTGAGGAGACTCCAATTGCACAGACACAGGGGATCAGGCCTCGGGGGCTGGCAGGCACACGCCAAGGGAGCTCAGTATCCAGCTGCCTGGGAGCTCAGTGTCATTTCAGCCCTGCAGGATGATGGAGGAAGGACAAGAAGGTCATGCCTTATCTCCAGCCGGGGAGCGGACAGCTGGGCTTGGAGAGGGCTGGACTTGGTGATGCCATTTGGGGGTCCTCTCCCAAGTGGCAGAAAACTGGCTGTGCATCCAGCCCCTCCCCGTGCCCTTGCCTCTCTGCAGCCTGGACCTGCACGCGTCCCTCCTTTTCGAGACTGCTTCAGTTTTGCTCTGACAAATGCTGCCCTGAGGGATGATGCCTAAGGGGTGGCTGAAGCTCTTTACAGGTTACTGCGTGCTCTCACTCGGCAGGAAGGGGACTTCCGATGTGTGGGTTCTGTGCTCAGACGGGGGTTGCATGGTGTCAGCCTTCCAGTGTGAGAGACAGGAATGTAAAGAGATAAAAACAACACTGAGAGCCAAGGGTGCACCAAGGTGTAACTGAAGGGCATGGACGGATCACGGAGAGGAACCATTAAGTGAGTGCCCAGTCTCAGGAAGCTGCTGGGAGGAAGGGCAGGGCCCCCTATATGGGAGGGGAGGAGAAAGGGGAAGAAGGGCATCTTAGACAGTCTTACTTACTCCTCACAGGACTCCTGAGAGGTAGGGTTGACTATCCTCTCTCTTTTAAGGGGGAGGAAACTGCAGCTCAGAGAGGTTAGGTAACTTACCCAAGGTCACACAGCAAGGCAAAGCTGAGGCTCAAACTCCTCAGCAAGGAGCCCATGGCCTTGGCTGGGAGCATGAAGTGACTAAAAATCTAGAGGAGATGGGAGCCTGGCTTTCACCACAAGGGCCTGCAGTAGAAGAGTTGACAGCATCCATTTATGGCAGGAACCATAATACC
This sequence comes from Equus quagga, assembly GCF_021613505.1. NCBI lineage: Eukaryota > Metazoa > Chordata > Mammalia > Perissodactyla > Equidae > Equus > Equus quagga. Next base: position 63,784,930 of record NC_060277.1, read on the forward strand.
TCCAGCATCCCACTCCATTCAGTAGCTTCCCCACCCCCTCCCCAGCTGAATTCCTACAATTTCTCTTTTAGAGGAAAATTAGCCAACTGAGACAAACAATTATTCAAAGTTTCAAATAAACGTAACCCTGGAAGGTAAGAATTCTTTTCTAAGTCTTTTCTCTGAGAGTCTTTTCTTAGCAGGGGACACAGAGAAAACCATTCCTATATTTCTCTCCCATCCCATCCGTCCCGGCTGGAATTGTAAACTCCAAAATACCTCTTACTCGGATATTCTCCTTGGGTAAATTTTCCTCCCTGACATACTTTCTGCTGGATTTCGGGAGTGAACCAGAGATTTTTATCTTTGCGATTTAATTAGAATGTGTTTGCTGACTGGTTAGGAAAGACAGGCTTCACCACTGTTCACACCTCTTCAAACGCCATTCTCCAGCCTTCTGGAGGATCTCCTCACCGCCCGCCCGTGGCTGCCAGGCGTAAGCAGGTGGGGAACATGTGTTTTTCCAGAAAGGCAGCTGCCAGAGCTCCCACTGCCTGCATAATGTCAGGGCAACCTGCCCCCCTCGTTGGGGCCAAATGACCCAGAAAGGAGGACGCGCTGGGTGCATTAGAAGGGCTAATCATGCAGATACCATTTCCTCTCTGGGTGGAAAGAAATTGCCTCAGCAGTGGACGGTTTCCGTAATGGGTGGCTTTGAGCTCCCGGGAGAAATCAGTGGAAAGGGTGAGCAGCAGCCGTCTCCAAGGTGGGCCTTCCTGGCCGGCCCCTTGGGAGGAAAGCACAGACTCCTGGAAACAGTCGCAGACTGTTTCAGCACAGGCGCCTGGAACAGAGAGTCAGAAAGGAGGCTACCAGTCAGTGTCCCAAAACAGCTCGTTCCCAAAACAGCTCGTTCCTGGGTTCTTTTCTCTATCCAGGGTGACTCACACACCCCCACCAGCTGCACCCAGCCCCACCCAGCCACAGCCCAGCCAGTCCCTTACGCAGGTGCTTCTCAGGGTGCAGGTGAGACACAGCCCATCAAACGGCCTGAACGGTCAGGTCCAGGTCTCAAGTGCTCACTTCAGACATGGTGCTTAGGAGAGCAAACTGTCCAGAGACATGGAGGAGGGATTGGAGGACGGGCTGAGGTCAGCAACTCAGACCTGGGTCCGAAAGCATTTGGGGGCAGCCGATTGGGCTGTGATGGAAAAGGGGCACAAATCCTTGACTTGTAAAAGCCCTCTTTGCCTTCGGCAGTGGAAATATGTTTGAGCACGTTCTTCACTTGTCTGAGCTCCACTTTCCTCCCCCGTAAAATGGGATAGTGACAGATCTTCACGGGACTGTGTGCATGACAAGGGTCTCCCACGCAAGAGCACGAAATAAAGGCTGCCCCCATACTCCACCCCCATCACAGACTGCCTGACAATTTCTCCTGTGTGCTTAGATTTTATGAGATATACATATTAATCTTCAGCTTTCCTGGGAGTGTATGGTTTTCCCAACCAGAAAAAATACTCCTGGAGGTCAAGGTTCATGTTTGAAACCCCACGCTGTCACACAGCATGTTAGACCCGTGTCTCAACCAACTTGATATTTCCAGAGACGTACATGTCTTAGTGGCTCGATAAATATACATAGTAGAGACACAAAATATGGTTACTGAATGAATGAATGAATTTAGCCTCCATTAGCTCTCCTGAGAGGGCAGACCCAGGACATCTCCTCCCCAGGGTCCTTTCTTGGGACCTTTGCGGCCTAGAACGCTTGAGTCACAAGCCCACTGGGGAGGGCAGAGGCCAGTCTGCTGTCCCCCAGCCAGGAGCTCCCAGACAAACATTTACGCAGAGCCCCACAACAAGCTCACAAGACCCTTGGTTTCCTCTGCCCTTTGTCCACACCCACTGCTCTCCCCGGGCTGTGACGGGCCGTGCCGTGGCTAGGGCACCATCTCACTGAGCCTCCAGGGGAAGGAGGACCTGCAGCCACCAGGGTGCGAGGCCCACGCCTGCTCCCTGCTCCAGGGACTCGTTCTGGGACCAGCTTAGACCTCACCTGGCCCAGCACCTGTGCTGAGGGCTCTCTCCTGGGCCCGGTCAAGGCGTGGATCGGGAAAGTAAGATGCCCAGGTCCTCCCGGAAAGGCCTCAGTCACCCCTGTGGGGAGTTTTGGAATTGAACTGGCCCTTTGGAGTTGTCCCAGTTGGGGAGACGGAGCCAGGCCTCTATACCGTGGCTTTGATCAGTCGCTGATCGCAGCCTGCCCCTGGAAGGAGGTGCGACCCTGGGCAAGGTGGGTTGGTTTCAGGTGAGGCAAACTGGGGCTGACAGTTGACAGCCACTTGTGGAAGTGGCAGCACTTCCCGCAGCTGGAGAACCGAGTCCTCCATTCCTGAAGAGGGGTCTGGGTGCGTGTCACAGTGTCGACCCCAGTCACCTCACTCCTAAAGGACAGAGCTGGAATTGTGCCCCATATGCCTTTCCCTCGCCATCAAGTCTCTATCCTCACACCCTGATCTTCATGGGGGCTGTGGGGCCCAGGAAAAGGACTCGGATCGCCTCCCTGATTAGAGTTCTAACACCTCTGGGTACCTCCAGGGAACTGCAGGGGTGAAGTGGACAGGAGGGGTGCAGTGCAGGGCCCAGGAAGGGCAAGAAGCCACTCCTGGGCACAGTGCGGATCACCCTGGACACCCTCAGGCGCCGTGGCCCGAGGTGACCTCCCTTTGCTGTCTTACCCTGCAATGCCTGCTGACTCCCGCTGGCTCCACCCCACCCCTGCAGGGCCTAGAACCCAGAACGTGAGTAACTCATCTGGGGACACACAGTACTGGAGGTAGAGGTGGGATTAGAACCCGGGTGTCCCTGAGTCCTGCTCCTGGTGTCAGGCACCACACCACACTGCTGCTGGCGGAAGACAGCCCGCTTTATCTCAGCTTTCCTGTCTGTGTCCAGCCTCCGGGACTTCTCAAACTGCACCCTTCTGTCCTCCGCCTTCAAGGCTCTTCCTCCTCTTTGCTGGTAGCTTCCGTTCATTCTTCAGATCTCTCCTTCCCCAGGAAGCTTTCCCAGACCACGCAGGCTGGGTCATTTCCCACCTCACTCCCCTGTTGGTCTCTTGTGGGACCCTGTACTCAGCCATCACACGTTACTGTTGTCGTTAAGTAAACTGCTGTGCACTTGCTTATTTGACGTCTGTCTCATCAGAATATAAGTTCCGTGATGGTAGGGACCAGAGCATGCCCCGACACCCAGAAGGAATAAGTTAATGAGGGTACATTCGGTAGAGTGCTGTTCTCCAGTTCTTTCATTCTTAGCACAGTTGTCCTGACTTCTTGGACAAAAGCCAAATGCCTCAGAGGCACTTAATGAGGCTTAATAAGCATCCCTCCCCTCCCCCACTCCCATCCCTCGGCACCTTGTCCAAAGTCAAGCACAGGAGTGGATGGTCAACGGCAGTTTGCTGATTGATTGATGCCCACTTGCTGCCTGGGCCTCCAGAGCACCCCTGCCAGGAAAGAGAGTGAAGGATTCTTTTGCTTCCACAGGGACTGAAGGGCAGAAGCCCACGACAGCTCTGGACTGGGCCCCCAGGCAGCAAGGAGGGAATTAGCTCAAATCACATTAACATGGTTCTCAGGAAATGCTGCTGAATTAGAGGTTACAGCCACAGCAGCTGCCTCTTTCTAATAGGACACTAATGCTCATTCTGAGCAATTACTCTATTTGCAATGGTTTCTTAATGTTCAGCTTCTGGAGCCCTGAGAGAAAAGGGCCTTGTGTTTCCAGTAACCAGCTCTCCAAGGCAAGGCAAAGAATGAGCTGGGGAAATGCCCTTCCTGGCCGGACCAGGGCACCCATGCACCAAACAGCCTGCAGAAGGAGCTGGGGGCTGGCTTCTCTGACAGCTCACAATCCCAGGGCCTTGCAAAGGGTAGGTCTACACAGGCAGGGGCAGGAAGGTCTCTATGCACCAGAGAGCCTCACTGAGCCCTCTCTACTGCTCTCTGCACAGGCATACAGCTGCCTAAGCAGGTCCCTGCTAAGTGCTCCTAACAGCATCCGGTACCTCTCCCAGCATAACACTTTTCATTTGGATTTTAATAGCATTTCCCCTCCTGATTACTAGGGTAATTAAGGTTCATTGCAAAAATAAAGCAAAGTGTAACAGAAGGAAACAGATCACATTGCAAGGCACCCAGACCCCAGCTCTCTAACATATTTTTTTCTATGCATAGACACACATAAAGATCTGTAAATACCATTTTTAAAAATGGGGGCAATCATACCATCACCCTGTTTTTTAACAATAGGATGACCATACTTTATTGTCATCGCTTATATAATTGTCTGCCTTTCCCAGTGAGTTTTAGCCTGTGTAGACAGTACCCAACTCCACCATGTTCACATGTCTGTGGGGCAAAGAATGGAGCACATGGTGTCACTCCATAAATGGTAGCTGGAGGGATGGCCAAAGTCAGCATTCTTTGGGTTGTAAGTAACCAAATTAAAGTACCCAATTAAATAGCCAATTAAAACTGACTAAAGCCAAAAAGGAATGTATTAGCTAAAAAACTTAGATGTTCAGGAATAGTTCTAGCTTCAGATAAGACTTGATCCAGTAACTCAAACCATGTCACCCAGGACCTAGTCAATCTCTATCCCTATGTCTCTCTCCTGTCTTGTGTGGTGTTAATGTCATCTTTAGGCTCCTCGTGGTGGCCCAGATCCTCCAGGTAGACAAGACCTCATGTCCTCACACCACATGATCCAGGAGAAGAGAGTAAGTCACTTCCAATATATTCTAGGGGGTGAGGGAGGAGTGGACCACTCTCTCATTAACCTAAATTGGAGCACATGCCTTTCTCTGACCCCATCCCCATGGCCAAGAGGATGGCTAGAGCTGGGGGTGGGGTCAATCCCACCCAGGACCCATGAGTGAGAATGCAGAATAGATGAATTCGACAAAGGAAAATAGTGATTGTGTTGACAGGGAGGGGAAAGGAGAACACAAATACCCACCAGAAAGGAATGATGGGTAGAGGGATGGACACATAGGCAGATGGAAGAATGAATTAGCTATTGCAGAAAGCATTGCGCTTCTCACTCAGAGAGGTTTGCGAGGCAGATGGAGTTGTGAGCTAGGCAGGGTCCTAGCCCATTTCATGAAGACGGCAGCGCAGAGCTAGGCAATCACGTCCAGAGGAGGCCCAGCTGCTTCCCGGTGACCGAGCACCTTAGCAGGGCACCGCCTCCCCCTGGGCCTTGGTTCCTCCCTTTGTAGAATGAGCTAGGGGCTAGGAGTTGACTAGATGATATCTCTTTCCGTTTGAAATCCTATAGTTGAATCGTTTCAGACACTATCCTGAAACAGTTAACTGGCCTCAGGGCTCCACCCACCCACAGGATCAGCCTACCGCTGTGACAGAGTTAGGGCCAGGGAGCAGAGGTACCACTCCTCCCAGGACTCTGCCCATCCCTGGATCGCCAGGAACCCAGGGTAATGAGAAGGGAACTTTTAGATGCACCAGTAGTGTGTTGGCGCCCATTCCCCAGAATCCTTGGGAACTCTGGTGGTTTGAGTCTGAAATTATGGACTTTGGCTTGAGTCTGAATGTGATGAGAAACCTCTGGGGGATTTTAGACAAAGGACTGCCATGATCTGACTTCTATTTTAAGAGTGCTCCCGCTGCTATGTTGAGAACAGAGGAGGAAGTACCTGCGTACTCCAGCTCTCTCCTCCTCTGCCTGTTCATATCACCTCTCCTAATCCAGCAGAGGGGCCAAGAGTTCTGCTCTCTCACCGGTGAATCTAACCATGAGGAAATGAGAGTGGGAGCTGGTTCCTATTCTGGCTTGGGAACTTGGCAAATGTGGGATTTTTTGTTTATTTTCCAGTAGGGTGAAAAATAAATTAGACCTCACGTCCAAGAGCTGATGAAGCATATTACCTAAAATAAGCTAAACCTCTCTATCTGGATTATTGCAATCCCATCTCAACTGTCTCCCTTTATCCATCCCTGCCCTGCTCCCAGTGGTACGGGATACTCTAGTCTCAACACAGCAGCCAAGTGACTCTTAAAATGCAAGTCAGACCGAGTCAGTCCTTTGCCCCAAACCCTCCAGTGGCTTCCTGTCCGAGTCAAGCCCGAGTCCTCAGGATGAGGTCCAGGGCCCTGGTGACCTTCACGCTCACATTACTTCCATCCTCCCCCTCGCAGGCTGTGCTCCAGCCCCTCTGGCCTCCTTGTTATTCTGAAACACCAGGGGCGCTGTGGTGGCTGGGTTTTGCCTGGAAAGCTTTCCCGCTGGGTATCCCGCAGCTTGCATTCTCCCTTCCTCCAGGTCTTGAGTCAAATAACCTCTCAAGGCACCTTATTTTGCATCTAAAATTGTACCCCCTCCCCACACTCACTCCTCTAGACTCTTTCCTCCTTTGTCTCCACAGCATTTGTCACTAACACACCATCTGTTTTTCCTGTTCATCCGATTTATTGTCTACTTTCCCCTCTAGAGTGTGGCCTCCATGTGGGCAGGCTCCTTTCTCCGTTTTGTTCACCACTCTACCCCGTGCCTGACACACAGGAGATGCTCAGAAGAGCTTGTCACCATCTGTTGAATGCACCCCGCTTCTCCTACCCTTGTTTTGAAGTGAGGTGCAGAAGATGGAGCCACCGAGGGTGAGCTGCAGTCTGAGCCTGGCATTTCCAGGGAGGGAGCAGGAGGAGGCACAGAGAAGGCAGAAGAAATGCGAGAAGCTACAAAAAGCTTGCCCATCAGATCAGCTTTTGGTGACCTAGGTGTTCATGGAATTAATTTCTGCAATTTTGTTTACTTTAGGGTCAAATATACCTGTTTGTTTGTTTTTCCCCCCATTGTTTTTCCATACTATCCAAACTGAAGCATTCAGAATTAAATAGAAAAAAATTCTGCTGGTGCAAGAAATTGGGAATTCTGTTCCCTCGGAGATTTGTCTTGGATAACTGGTTTCCTTCCACGTCAGGAAAGAAATTGGCACTCTGCCTCACTGAGCCATTAGAGGTCTGGGTTTGCAAAACTCACACTCAGGGCTTTCTATTGTCTCTAAAGCACTTGGCTTGAAATGAAATAATGAGGTTGCTGGGTGCATGGAGGTGCCTTAGTTGCAGCAAGAGATTCAAACAGGAGTGATGAACCCATCCTACAGGGAGACTGGCAGGCCTTCCTGCTCAGGTATCCTTAGTAATAAAGGCAGCTCTGCATTAGGCAGACTAGTCTGGAGGCCTGCCCTGCCCATGGCCTGTCTAACGACAAGTGCCCCACCCACAGTCCTGTTGATGGGGTAGCTCTGTGGGTGCAGGTTGGGTTTCAGGTGACCTCCCATCCCCTACCCCCACACATTCCCCCCAACATCCCATCTGTGCCAAAGCAATTGGACAAGGGTGGCCAGGTGACCCACAAACAGCCAATCCTAGGCTGGCAAGCTACCCCTGGTGTGACCTGGTACAGTAAGAGGACCTGGACCAATCAAATGTTCTCTCTCCAGAATTTGATCAGGATGATGACGCTATTTGCTATGGGAGCAGAGCAGAAAAGGTGGAGAGAGGCTAGGGGGCCAGGGGATCAGCAGAATGACACAGAAGAGAAGAAACACAGAGCTGTGGGGTAAGGAAGCCATCCAGGGGCACGAGATGAGTGGACGTTGAAGTAGCTGAGTCACGTTAATGATGGACCGTTACTGCAAAAACCCCCCAGTTCCCGCTTCTGTTGACCCAGAAACCGATGTGGGTCACAGACCCACCTTCCACCTCCAGGCTCTAGGAATCACACCATTCTGGGTCCTGGGTTCAAGAACCCACCCTTGTCCTGTTCTGAGATTTTTGTCTTCTTTTTGCCTGTGGCATTCTTACAATAACCACTCCACCCCTCATCCCATTTCACTTGTTTCTTGAGATAACCGGAGTGTTTTGTCTTTCTTCCAACCAAAGGGGCCAACTAAATAAAATATCTATATTAATTTGACCAAGCATTAATATTAAAAAGAATGAAGTTGTTGGCTTGATAGAACTAATCATTAAAGGGAATTCTGATGCCTTGCTTCATTAGCGATTAGCAAGAGCTTCTTAATCTAACCTGGGTTCCCCCCAACAGAGTTAAGTGCAGCCACCATTTATTGAGTGTCTTTACCATGGGATGGGCTGTTTCTAAATGCTTTACATATATCCACTCATTTAATACTCTCCACCCTATGAGGTACTACAGTTTTCATATAGCCATTTTACAGACAAAGAAGTAAAAATAGTAGGAAGTATCATTGGGATTTGAACGCTTGTAGTCCAATTCCAGAATCTATGTTCTTAGGTACTATATTTTTCAGTTTCTCGGTATGGACTACCCTTCCTAATGTATCCTAAATCTGCAGGCGTTGCAAATCTCTTTTTTCATTTGATATATTATACAGATCCACAATATAGAAAACAAACCCAACTGGAGCTGCTCTGATTGAAGATGGAGTGGGTCCCCCAGTGTTGCAACTGCCTGATCCCCCTCTGTCTCTTTGCAGTGGCCCCTGGGAATCACCCCCGCCCTCCTCCCCCACAGGTAGCATGCTTTGAAAACCTCTAATGTCTTTGTGGAGGTGAGCAGGGGGACAGAAGCTGAGCAGACTGTAGGCTTCCAGGGGCATTCTGCCCCCAACTCACTCTATGATGCGCCAAGTGACATCACCTCTCAGATTTCAGGGTAACCACCTGTAACTCACAAGGGGACCAAGCTGTGTCTGCCCATCTCAGGATGCTGCTTGGTAGCTGGGCCAGGATGCTGCCAAAGCCTCTCTGGCAAATTATCTTCTGCCCAGATGGGTGGAAGCTAATAAAGGAAAACAAAAGGAAGGAAGGAGCAAGCCTTACTCTGCCCCTAGCTCCCAGCTCACCAACTAGGTGCAGAAGCAAAATACAGTGGCACCCACATCAGTTATCAGCTTGAATCCTTGGGATTGCTCTTCCTCCAATGTGAAGTGTTATGCTCTCTCTAATCTCTCTGTCTCTCTCTCCCTCTCTCTCTCTGCATGTATGTGTGTGTGTCTCAATCCCCTTCTCTGTCTTGCTCTTTCTATCAGGTATTTGAAGTTTACCAAACACAGTTACTATATCATCAACCAAGTAGGCACTCAGTATCTGTTGTATGACTATAGTACTTAAAATCTCCTTTCTGATAAATGAATCCTGCTTCTTTCCATTGACAGTGATGTCTTAAAACACACGCAGAACACAATCTGATTTTTGAAAGAGCTATAAAGCCAGTCTCCTCCACGGAGATCAAAGGCCCCACTTCCTGGAGGTGGTACATAGGGCTATATCTGTTTGTCTACAGAGATAAGAAGGGCCAATATCCAAGCTGAACTCATTTCAGAGCATGCCCAGCAGACTTCTGATAAGCGTCTTTTAACCGACTGTTGAAATGTGGGAATAGCCACCAGAAAGCTCTATGCCCTGGGGTGTAGTCATTGGGTGGTGGTATGTTAGGGCCATTTCAAAGAAATGCTCCCCAGGCAGAAACAGGGAATCAGGAGCCCAACAAGGAAGAGACTTAGGCAGGAGGACAGAACTATTTACCAGAAAGTAGGGGCAGTAATTTCTGGGTCATGTGACACTCTAGCTTCCAGGTCAGCAACTCAACCTCTGACCATGCCCGCAATGAAACTGCCCAAGGGATTAAAGTTTTTTCCACTCAGGTCACAATTTTAGGACTAGAAGTGGCTGCCCCTGCCACCACTAATTCTGTCCTTTTTCTCCATAAAGGACTGTCAACAAAAATATCTGGAATACAAGAATTTAGTTAGAAAACCTTTATTGCTCGTAAGTTTGCAAACCAGGGAGGTTACCCTTGGCAGCAAACCTAAAGTATGCTCTGGGAGAACAAAGAACAGGGCTGCCTTTATAGAAAAAGTTTCCTCCCAGTTTCCCACTCAGGTCTATTTATGCAAATGAGGGATTCGAACAAGGTTAGTCCTGATTGGTTGGCCCAGATCACAGTTTGATTGGTTAGGTCCAGGTGGCTGTTAGAGGCTTTTGTAAAATCAGGAACTTTGTGGCTGAGTCAAAGCTTAAGAGTGCATTCTGTGGTTTTTGCCAGAACAGAGTATGTGACTGCATTCCCGTTGTCATGGCCTCTTGACTCCCATTTTGTTTTTAGGTCCTGGTTAGCAACACAGAGTTCATCTGGTTCTCAGGGGTCTTTTTGATGTCATTTTATCCCACAGGACCATCGTTATGGTCATGACAATCACTGTGGGTGCATTTTCTGGGCTAGCGCTGGGCTAGTGTTGTTTGCTTGTTCATTCATCCTATAAATCTTAATTGGCAAGCTGCCGTGTGCTAGTTGGGAAGATGAGGATCCAGCAAAGAAGGCTGAAAAAGAGTAGCCAGGGAGGCTGGGAATGACCTGAGAGAGAATGGTGTCCCGGGAGAGAGTGGTGTCCCGTGGCTGAGGGAAGCAAGAGTTTCAAGGAGGAGGGCCTGATCAGCGTGTCAAAAGCTGCTGGTAAATGGAGCAACTGGACACAGAGGCCCTACCTTGGATTTGAAAGTCAGACGTGGATGGAGGTGACGGCTAACCTTGAGAAGGTCACATCTATAATCCTGATATCAACACTGCCAGCCAAATACTACTGCCTCTATTTTACAGATAAGCAAACTCGGGCCCGGAGAGGTTCATTGACCTACTCAGGGTCACACACCCAGTGAGTGGCAGGGACGGCGCCATCCTGCCATTAAAGTCGTCACACCCTGGCCACCCAGGCTCCTCACTCCCTCCGCCCCCTGAGAATGTGGGCTTGAATTTACTGCCAAGTGGGTAACATCAGTATGCAGTCCTTCTGGAAAGTACCTTAATCCAATGCAAAACATAAGCCTGGCTTTTCATTTTCACTGTCTTTGTTCCTAAAACTTACTAGGCTTTCCCTCAACTTAGCTCCTAAGAAAATGTCTTCGTTTCTAACTGGGCCATAGTTGAGCAAGTGTTGAGGGCTAACTCTGCCACCCTTGACACCTAAGGGAGGAGGTGGCTGCTGGCTACGCTCAGTCCCCAATTCTACAACCTCTCCAGCCAGAAAAGAGGCCCACCAGATGTCTCTTCTTCTAGGTCCTGCCAAGATTTACTTCCACCTGGTTCCAACTTTCCTGGCCCCTTCTCTGCATCCTCCTTACCCATCATCCCCTTGAAACTAATGCAAAACACAATGAGTACGTTTCTATTCCCGCATCTTTGGATTATTCCACTGATTGCAACTAACAGTAACTACTTTTGAAATACTTTTTTCAGCTTACATTTTACTTTTTTCAACATTTCATTAGGAAAATTTTCAAACAGAGAAAGCAAAGTTGAAAGTATTGTGCAGTGTACACCCACATACCACCGCCTAGAGTCTACATTTAACATTTTATGCACTTGCTTTAACACACGTCGATCTGTCTATTCATCCTTCTGTCCATCATCAATCCATCTCCTTTTTTGACACATTTTGAAGTAAGATGCAGACATTAGTACACTTCACCTCTAAACTCTTTAGGGTGTACATCATTAACTAGAGTTCAATATTTGCTTAAGCTTTCTTTTTTTGAGATAAAGTTTGCAAACAGAGAAATTAATAAGTCTCACATGTACATATGCTGAGTTTGGACAAACACATACACATCAGGGTAACTGAAACCTCTACCAATATATGAGCATTGTCGTCACCCCAGAAAGTTCCCTCTGCCCTTTCCCACTCAGTCCCCAGCCCCACCCCAGAGGCAACTGCTGGTCTGATGTTTTTCACCATAGATGGCTTTGCCTGTTCTAGAATTTCACATAAATAGAATCCTACAGCACGGCTTTGCTGTGTCTGGATTGTGTAGGTCAGCATGGTGTTTGTGCAGTTCATCGATGCAATAGCATGTCATTGGTGGTCCATTTCCCGTTTTTGCTAGGAGTATTCCACCATGTGACTAGATCACAGATGGTGTATCCATTCTCCTGTTGACTGCAATCATTATTTTAATAAAGGAAATTACTCTTTCATGAATTTCTAGTTCAGATGCTTCTGCCTTTCTGTTAGAAGTTTTTCTCATCATCTAAAGCTAACTGAGTCAGAGTCAGGGCTGTTAAGAGCCTAATCTCTGAAATCAGAAAGCTCTGGAGTCCTGTTGCACGTCCAGCTGTCACCAACTGGGTGACCTCACTGCACCTTACTTTTCACATCTGTAAACTGGGAATAAAAATAGAGTTGTCCTTCATTGCTTTGCTCATTCATGTAATAATAGTTAACGCACGCCTGCCATGTTCCGCTGTGCTAAGTGCTGGGAAAGCCATGGGAAACAAAACAGCATCAGCCTCCTGGGGCCTTCAGGCTGCGGGGCTACATGGACACCAAACAACTAATTGCACAATTAAGTATTTAATTCCCATTGTTATCAGTGCTGCAAGGGAGATGGGACAGCTGCTAGGAGCATAAAGCAGGGCTGCTCAAGGAGGCCGAGGGTAGACAGATGAGCTAGAGTTAAGCAGACAAAGGGGGAGCCTATCCTGCAGAAGGAGCCTGGAGGGAAGGAGCGCTGAAGCAGGCTGGGAACCGGAGGGTGCGGGTGCTGCAACTGTGAAGTGCTGGGGAAGGAAGGTAAGCAGGGAGCAAGTGCAGGCTGACCAGGCTAGGCAGCCTCCACCATCAGGGCTTCGGAGGCTGCGTTCAAAATATGGGTCTTTAACCTCAGCCACAGGCAGCAGGGCGGCTAGACTGCAGGCTTCCCAGGAGCCGGTCAGGCAGGCCTTGTCTCTTGTTCACTACCGTACCCCTAGCACTCAGAACAGTGCCTGGATCAATCGGTGGGAGGAAGGGGAGCAGGAAGCGTTGATACTAAGCAGAGGTTGAGATTTGTGCCTCATACGGGTCCCTGGCTGCGATGTGGAGACTGCGTGGGAGGAAGCTCGGAGCATGATTTATTCTGCTCATTCTGCCATAAGAAAACACCACAGGCTGGGTGGCTGAAACAACAGAAATTTATTTTCTCACAGTTCTGGAGATGGGAAGTCCAAGATCAAGGTGCCTCACGATGAGTTCCTGGTGAGATCTCTCTTCCTGGCTTGTAGTTGGCCAAATTTTCATTGTGTCCTCACATGGCCTTTCCACTGTGCATGCATGGCGAGATATCTCGGTGTCTCTTCCACTTCTGTTAAAGACACCAGTCTTATTAGATTAAAGCCCCAGCCTTATGACCTTGTTTAACCTTAATTAGCTCCCTAAGGCCTCTATCTCCCAGTGCAGTCACAGTGGTGGTTAGAGCTTCCATATAGGAATTGGTGGGGCGAGGGGCACAATTCGGTCCATATCAGGGAGGATGCTGGGAAACCACCTGGGAGGTTAGGGAAGAAGTGCTGATGGCTTGGACTAGGTGATGGCAGTGAAGATGGAGAGACACTGAGCAGAAAGTCTACCAGAGTCAGTGACGGACTTCATGAGGAAGGAGGAGGTGTCAAGGACAACTCCTAAGTTTCTACAATGAGTGTAGTGGGTTGAATGGTGGCCCCTGAAAAGATATGTCCACGTCGTGAGCCACGGAACGTGTGAATGTGAGCTTATTTAGAAAAAGAGTCATTGCAGATATTATTAAGTTGAGAATCCTGAGATGAGATCATCCTGGGTTAGCTGGGTGGGTCCTAAATCCAGCGACAAGTCTCCTTATAAGTGGCAGAGAGGAGAAGACACAGACACAAAGAACATGTGATGTGAAGGGACAGAGACTGGAGTGATGTGGTCACAAGGAGCCACCAAAACCTGGAAGAGGCAAGAAAGGAGTGTCCCCTAGAGCCTTCAGCAGGGCGTGTGTCCCTGCTGATACTTTGATTTGGAGACTGTGAGCGAATATATTTCTGTTGCTTTAAGTCACCGATTTTGTGATCATTTGCTAAGACCGCCCTAGGCAACTAATCCAAAGAGTAATTGACCAGGCGACGGTGCCACTCATGGAGGGAGGGGAACCCGGGGGCGCCCAGGTCTGGCAGGATGGGAAGAAGAGGAGGAGTTTAGATTTAGCAATGTAGAATTTGGGGTGACTTTAAGATGTCAAAGACATGAAAGGGCAGCAGCTGGGCTCACAGTAGATACTCCATAATTGATAGGCATTATCATTATTATTTACTTTTGGAATGCTCCCATATTCGATGATGTGATTGCTCCTCTTAAACATGTGTGATTTTCCTGGAATCTTGGGGCAGCAAACAGTCTGAAGTTCCGCCAGCACCACAGCAAAGCACAGCTCTTTCCCTGCAACACCCGTGTTTGGACACAAATACTTCCTGGTACAAAGTTCTGTTTGTACCTCCTCACCTCAGGCTGGTACCAACTCAGACCCACCCAGAAAGTCTACATCGCAGTTTCTCAGGGGGAACTGAGCGAAGCACAGCCAGCCCACTTTTCCCTCCTCCCCTTCTTCCCCCCACAGAGCGACCGAGGGCGCTGACATTGGCAGCAGAAGTCCGCCATCTTGTGGACACCCACGATTCTAACAGCCTAATGCTAAATCAGAAAGGATTAGAGAGAAAATGGCTTCAAAGTCGCTTAACTTCTCTTCCTACCGCCAAATACAGCTTCATCAAATCAGGCTCTAAAATTCAAGGGCATGAGTGGAAAATCTTTCTGGTCTTGAAAACAGCTAACAGGTCAGTAAAATGGAATCAAAGAGGGCCCTGAGGGACTGCACCTTCAGCCTCTGGTCTACAGATGACCCTGAAGCCCTCTCCAGTTCAAGGGAGGGGAGCAGCTGTTTAGTGATATGCTTCACTCTTGTGGGAGAGAGAGCTTTGGGCCCATGCCGCTCACTGCTTTCATAAACCACAGGAGGCCTCTTCCTGGGCTTGGAGAAGTCCAATTCTGACGCACAGGTCAGAGAGCTGCAGTCCTTGCTTATTTCTCAACCGGTGTATTTTGAAAACTAGTCTATGCCTCAGTTTTTCCATCCATTAAATGGGGATGATGATAGTAGTATCTCCCTAATAGATCTGTTCTGGGCATAAAATGAGTTAATCTGTACAAAGTGCTTAGAATATTGCTTAACTCAGCAGGCTCAATACATGTTAATCACTATATTCCCCAAGACAGTCAAACCCAACTTTCAGCAACATTCTTACAACATTTCAGTGTATCACCACTCGCTATTGGATACCACTGGAATCCAGATATGCCAGTACAGTGGGAGAGAAAAAAATAAGTAAGTTATAGTCCTTATCTCCTGCAATTTGTGGGATGGTGGGGAGCATGAATAATACATGTACACATGTAACAGTCAGTGCCGGGTGAAAACTAAGGAGTGCTACAAAAGCAAAGAAAGAAAAGCAGGAGAAGAGGACCCTCGTTCCCACCTGGGGAGACAGGAGAAGTCCAAGTGAGGCCAGCTCAACTCCTGACAAGCCTGGACCCTCCAGCGAACCTGTACGGAGCACAGGCTACGTGAGGGAGGGGTCCCATCGTGGGCAGGTGCCAAGAGGTCTCACCACTTCCTCAGTGAGTTCACCTGCCTACTGCAGCCAATCCTCAGCCATGCAGGCCTGTAAGAATTTTGTCATCACAGGGAGAATGGATTGGTTTTTCCTTCCCCACACACAGCCCTGTTGGTTTTATCCCCTCAGTGTTGCTCATTCGTGCTTATTTCTCTCCATGGCCACGGCTACTCTCCTAGTCCCTGCCAGTGTCACATCTTTCCTGGTCTACTGTAAGTGCCTCCTGGCCAATCCCTGCTTCTTCGATGGGCTCTCCCAGCCGCAGCCCACGCACGCCTCCCACCTTGCGCCCCCCTGCTCAGTGCTCCAGGGGCTCTTCCTCGCACTCAGGGTAAAACCAAACTCCTTAGCCTGCACCTTGCCAGCCTCATCTTTCTCCACTCACAGCCGGCCTTGGTGAGCATCAGGATTCAGGGCCTTCTCTCATGCTCCTCTCTCTGCCTTAAGCACCAGTCCATGCCTTCTTCACCTGCAATCAACCCTCCATCTTTTAGGGCACTCCCGAAAGTCACCTCTCCAGGAAGTTTCTCAAATCCTTGCAAGAGGTCTGATTCCCCTCGTTTCACACATCCCCCCAGCTGTCCTCACCTTTCCTTCGCTGCACGAACCACAATTACCCGCTGTGATCACCTGCCTGTCTGTGCAATCACTGTCTAGTCTGTCAGCTGCACAGGACAAGGCTGTGTCCCTCTTGTTCACAGTCCAGCCTCAGTTATCAGCATATGTGTCAGTGCCTAACCCATAGTAAGTCCTGAACAGATACTGAGTGAATGAAATAAATGGCTCAATGAGTGAGTCACACTGATGAGGAGCATAGTGATGGATATAAATATATGCAGAGGATGCACTGAACCATGAGTATTCTCCTTCTCGTGGCATAAGGGGACCTCAGGGGTTTCCAGGAACATTATTTGAGCCAGGTATCTTTCACTGTCAATCAATATGAGTAAGCCGTAAGGCTTTCATAATATGGTCTAAGTTTTGCGAACAGTAGAAACCTGAGTTCTTCATGGAGACCGGATGGATTTTGCAGAAGGAAATCAATCTTTGCCATGGTGAGGCTCTGATTTCAGAGCCTTTCGGAGCAGCCTGCGCAGCCCAGGTAGAATCCTTCTGCTGTCCTATTCCAAACCCTCCTTCCCCCAAAGCTTTCCTGACACAGAAGCAGCAGAGGCTGGAGAGAAGGCGGAGCCTCTGCTGATCTGGTGTGGTGAGCAGAGGAAGGTGGATGGGACAATAGCTGGCACAGGGCTGTATGCTTGTTCCCTGTCATCCCTGTCCCCAACCATGGCATCTGGTGGGCTTCGCCAATGCCCACACTCAGGACACTCTGTAAGGAGAAGGTCCACTCACCCATGATGATCCTGCCCCAGACTTTGTCCATCCCCCTCCCACGCTCCAGAGTAGCTGACCACACCTGGCAGGACAGATAATGGAGACACGGAGACGGCTACAAGGTAAATGAGTCTATAAAAGAGAATGGCGTTCCATCAACATATCCTTAGAAATACACCTGGCTCATTGACACACTGTTGGCGCTGGCAGGTCAGCGCACTCTGCACTCTGTAGGCAAGCTGTGAGGCCACACTCTGGAATTGGAGTTCTAGAATCACAGCAAAGACAGGGATTGAGCTTGTGAAGTGCCTCTCAGCCCATTAGCCCCTGGGAGGCTGAGGCTGGGCTGGGCTGGGCCTGCCGTTGCCTCCTGAATGGAGGTTACTCTGTCTGGGCCTCCACAGCCCATCGATCCCCATCTGATGATGCTCTTCCTTTAGATGCGTTCACGCATTTGTCAGCTCTCTCTCAATCTGGTGGCCCTGGGAGGCATCTGTGCCTTTGCATGAGCTTGCTGGTTTCTGCTCCACCCCTGAGCACTGGATTTATAATCCCACCACAGAGAACAGCTAAGCACCTCTGTTTCCAAGTTCTCAGAGGACAGATGTCCACATGCTGCCTAGACACTGTCACGTTCTGGCAGAGAGCGAGCCCCCCTCACCCGGCACCCGTGGCGCTGATTGCTTTCATGATGCTGTCACTGACCTGGCAGCCAGGGATAGCCCAGCAGGATGAAGGCCCTTCATGCCGCCCTTTCTGCAGGGGGAAGCCAGCTTTGACAGGCCCTACTCCCTTCCAAACCTCATCATCTCTGCAGTAGTGCAACGCTGCAGTTAAAAAGGAAAAGGAAATGAGTCCTCAAGCAGAGCTCTCTGGGATACTGGATTCATTTAAACTTATTTCACATTACTTTTCAGACTAAGCCTTCTCTTCTCTATCTTTGCAAAATCTGGACAAATATACAGCAGGGGCGTTTAGAGGATTTCAAGCATCAGCTTAACTTAACTAAGTCATGATTTTACCACTCATCACTGTTGTCACAACTGACAAAAACTCAACTCACACAAACTTATATGTAAAGAAGGGACTTTGTTGGCTCACAAAATTGAAGGGTTGAGAAGTAGTTCCAAGCTTCAGGTGTGGCTTGATCCAGAGCCTCAGGTGATGTCATCAGGTACCAGCCTCTCTGTCTCTGAGCTCTGCTTCCTCTACATTGAGTCCCCCTTCAGGAAGGCTTTCTCCTGGCAGCTTCAGCTACCAGCTCAACACACTCAGCAAAAAGAAAGCTTTTCTTTAATAGTCCAGCTAGGGTTACCAGATTTAGCAAATATTTGGGACACACTTACACTAGAAAATTATTCCTTGTTGATCTGAAATTCAAATGTGACTAAGCATCCTGTATTTTATCTGGCAACCCTCAGTCCAGCACAGGTCCTAGGACTGAATCAGGGCGATTGGATCACATACCATCCCAGACCCAGTTGCTGTGGTCAGGAGAATGGGCCATGCTAATGGCAGGCCAGGGTCACCTGCCTATCCCTGGAAAGAGGGGAACAGGGTCAGACACCTAGTGTACATGATCCAATAGTGGGAGATGGGGTCCCTTCCCCAATAACTGGGATGCTGACCCTAGAAGAGGAGAATGAACCCTGACAGGCAAAAAGAACAGAAGTCCACACAGTGACCTGGAAAGTCCCAGACAACAGTGACAATCATACAGCTCCACACGGTTGTACGGCACACAGTCATTTACAACGCATTTTCCCGGCTCTCTTTCTTTGCCACCCACGCCTCTGTTTGGTTGGCAGAGCAGGTGTTATAATCATTCCATGTTACTTTGCGAGGACTGCCGTCACAAAGTACCACCAACTGGGGCCTTAAACAGCAGACATCTGTTTTCTGAGTATAATTCTGGAGGCTAGGAGTGCAAGATGAAGGTATCAGCAGGGTTGGTCTCTTCTGAGGGGTCTCATAGATGGCTGCCTTCTCCCTGTGTCCTCTCACGATCTTCCCTCTGTGTGTCTGTGTCCTAATCATCTGTCATAAGGACAGCTGTCATACTGGCTTGGGGCCCACCCTAATGACTCATTTTAACTTAATCACCTCTTTAAAGACCCTATCTACAAATACAGTCCCATTCTGAGATCCTGGGGATTAGGGTGTCAACAGATGAATTGGGACACAATCAGCCCATGACATTCTACCCTGCCCTTTTTTTTTCCAGATAAGGAACAGGACAGCGAGGGTGGTGACGACTTGTCCCCAGTCCCAGGGCTGATTTAGTGGTGGTCCTCAGTGAGGAGCCTTGTCCAGCTCCAAACAGCGGCAGCCCCTGCACCCGCGGAGCCTCTGCCTGGCCTTGTCCCGCGTGGCTGCTGTCGAGCCGCCGCTCCCTCCCTGGAGAGCCACAGCAAGCCCACCTCCGCGGTCCCCGCGCCAGCACGGGCCGGGCGCCCAGCAGACAACCTTCTCGAAATCCTTGAAAGGAATGAAACTGGAAAAAAATTCCTCCAGAGTTTTAGATTTAGCTAAAAGGAGAGGAGGACAGGCGCTCATGATTTGAAGCGATAAAGACTCTTTAGATCAGCGAAAATGATGAGGCCTATGGATGTGTAAATGAGCCAGGGAAGAACTAATCAGAGGGGTAAATTACAAAACAGAAAAAGACTATAAAATAAGCGAGGAGAGAGCAGTGAATATTTCAGTGTCTTTAGTTCATAAGAAATTCATGAGCAACGCGTGTGGAAATTTTGTTGGTTTTGGTGGTGGGAAAGAATTGTAAATATGTATAATATGTAAATACCTTTTATAAGAAAAGCCCATGAAGATAAATGAGCCTGTCTGCAGAAAAGCTGTGAGCTGTATAAGATGCTAATATAACTGTCGTCACTCTAAGAAATTACCATAATGCTTACAGGGCCTGGAAAGTTCCTGAGCTTGGGAAAGAAACGCATAAATACTAACCAGAAAACAGCGTGCGCACGTCTCTTTTCCCCCTTCTTTCGTCCCAACTTCCCTTCCCTTTAATTTCCTTTAATTTTTTTTTAAACGTGAGAAAGGCAGCCTTGGTGAAAACAGGCATTGGAGTTGCACCGATGTGGGTTCAACACGACTTCCTTGCACCCCCGACGGGCCGTGCGATCTTAGGCAAGTCGCCGGGTCGCTCTGGGACTCACTTTGCCCATCTGTGAAATGGGGCTACCGGCCCTTACACCGCGCCACGTCTTGGGGAGGAGCGAAGGGGAGGGCCGAGTAAGGCTCAGGCCGCGCCTCTCCCCGCCGGGCGCGGGCCGTCGGCCGCCCGCTGCCGAGGGCCGGCGGGGGAGGAGGTGGGCCGGGCCGGGCCGCGGCGGGGCGGGGCGCAAGGACGGACGGCCCGATGGACTCGGGCCCCGGCCGAGCCGATGGCGCCTGCGGCGGGGCGCTGGGCGCCTGGCCTGTGGCGGGCCTGCAACTGGCTCATGGCCGCCTTCTTCGCGCTGGCGGCCGTGGTGCAGGTCAGCGCCCAGGTCCCGGGCCCGGGCGGCGGGCGGCGGGCGGCAGGCGTCGGCGGCGGCGGCGGGAGAGGGGCCTGCGGGCCCCGCGGGGCGCCGGGCTCCGAGCTCCGCCCCGGGCCTGGCGTGCAGTGTAGACTGCGAGCCGGCTAGGGCGCCAAGGCGGGCAAGTTAGGCGGAGGATGGGAATTGAGGGTCATGCCTTGGGAAGCCCCGCTCCCTCCCCCTGAGCAGAAGCCGCCCTGGCACCTTTCTGAAAGGGCAGCCTGTGGATGAGGCTGAACACAAGTCAGGGCCTGGGAGCAGGAGCAAAACCCTTTATAGCGTAATTATCCTTTCAAGTCCGCTTTGGGGCGCCCTTCATATAGCCTTCCTCGTTCCTTGAGGCTGGGCGGGGCTTAAAATACCGAGTCTAGGTTTGGCTCACCCTTTTCAGAGTTCCTGTGCATTGTTTACAAAAATGTGTGGCTGTATGTTCAAACCATCTGCTGTGGTGGCCAGAAGCCCCTTAACCATCGTGACCCCTAGACTCTCATTCCTATTTTGTATCCTTGGTGCCTATAGCAGCATCTGGCTCTTAACAAATGACTGAAATGAATAAAGAGCAGACCAAACATAGGAAAGGCACATGACAGCATGTCTGCTAATGCCTTGATGTTTTGGCATTTCAGGTAAATGATCCAGATGCTGAAGTCTGGGTGGTGAGTATGAGGTGCTTTCCTCCATTTGAAAGAATTGTGCAACTGCGTGAAATTCACACTTTTATCTGTTTACCCCTCCTTCCTGCTTTCTGTACTTAAAAGCTTAGAAATCATATCCTTTCTAAGTTTTTTCCCCTAAAATATTAGAGAAAAGGGGTCAGAGTGATAATGTAACGTGTTTGTAAATTCATAATTTTCCAGACACATAGGGGCTTTTCAGCAATATTTTCTTTGAATAAAATGGTCCAACTGAGGACACTCATCTGAAGACAGAGTGTACCTCTGAAGGTCAACTGAACCATTTCTCATGAGTTTCTACCCAAAAACTCCAATAAACCTTTAAGTAGAAAACGGCAGGCTTAAGGTTTATGGTTCTGCCAATTCAATGAGTTATATTTATAGAAAGTCATTAAAGCCCATAAAACCTGTAGTGTACACGGAACCAAGGCTCTGATCGAACCATTTGGAGGAGGGGGAGATCATTCCACACATTTTCGGAAATATCAGATTTTGCCAGTTTCTTTGAATACAGATAGACGAGCCTGTACAGTGTCACCAATTAGATTATTTTGGGCTTTGGAATAATGTTGACCATGTACACATTAGCAACAAGTGAAATCATTTGGAATTATAATGTGAAATTCTAGTCAGCTGAATTCTAGCATTCTGATATTGCTTATTGTCCAGATTCACATGCCCCTGAATCAAATCAAATTGCCCCTTCCTCCACATTCTGGTCCATACCCTGAGTTCCAAATACTATTTCCCTGCAGACAATATCCACTATCTCAATATCTCAATAACCAGTATCTCAAATATCCAGCTTAATGTTGAATTTCCAAAAGACTGCTAGACCTGTCCACCTGTACATCATCCTGGCTCCTCAGGTATGCCCAAGGTCCTCCCCAGCATCTTCCCTCCCAAACTCACTCCTCCTGACTCACCCATTTCTCTTACCAGCAGAATCACTCCCTGGGTCATCCTTGCTCAAAACTGCAGTCACCTCGAACATCTCTCTGTTCCTTATCATTATCTTTGAGATCCCCCTCAAAAAACAAAATAAAGAACAAAGAATTCCAACAAAAAACAATTTAAGTCTAATTGCTTGTCTATACAGTTCCTGTACATTTTACCTTTCACTTCATGCTTATATGACATAATACGAAAAATAATAAACACCACGGCCCCACAGACATCCTCCCTTGTCCCCAGTTCAGCTCTCCATTACCTCCCACATGGACCCTTGTAATAGCTTCCTAAACCTGCTAGCTGCCTCTAATCTCTTCCACTCCTAGAACACTTCTTACATATTGTTTCCTGCTTCAGAAACTAGTCATTTTCCAAGATGCCTAAGCTGAAGCTCTCCAACTTGGAATTCAAGGCCCAACACAACATGGCTCTGACCCACCTTCCCAGCTTGGTCTTGGAAGCCCAGTCCACCTAATATAGTTTCTGTGACTTGCCCCTAGAAGTCCTGTGTCATACTCTACTCAAGCTTCAAGGTCTATCTCAAATGCTCTCTCATCCAGAATCTGTCTCTGCCTATTTCCCATAGGTTCCAGCCACCCTTCCTTTGAAGCTTTATTGTAGCACTAACGCATTCTGCTTTGCATTAGAGTTGGCTCTGTACATGCCAGCTCCCAGGGGGACAGGGACCAGTTCTTCCTTATTCTTGCTGGTCCTCAGGCAACCTAACGTAGAGACTTCTTATGGCAGTCCTTCCTGTATTGACTCGAGTGAGTGAAAGAATGAACGGATGCTCAGATGAATGAGTATTACATTACTGGGTTTGGAGGGCTCATACTCCATCAGACTCATTTCCATGTTCCCTATTTCCTCTTGCTCATAGAGGACAATTCTATCAGGATGCATACAGGAACATATAATAGAAAATCTGACTAGCTTCAGGCTATAAAAATAGAGTACCTCATCTAACAAGAAGTCCAGAGGCAGCTGCTTAATGGTCAACAATCAACAAGGACCTGGGCTTTCTGTCTTTCCTCTCTGCCAACCTCAATGTGTGGGTGCTACATCCTCTCATGTTTACAGAATGGCTGCTGCAGCTCCAAACATCGTCCCTACACAAGAACATCCCAAGTAGGAAGAAACAAGGCAGGAGCAAAACGAGTTTTCCTCCTGTGCTTTCCTCCCCTTTATCAGGGAGGAAATGTTTTCCAGGAATCCCCTCAGACAGGCTGCTAGTCAGTCGGTACATACCAATATGGCTTATGGCCTGGGATCCGTTTTGCTTGGTCAGCACCCATGCATATTGGTTGCTGAGTGCTTTGAGTATCAGCCTTGCTATGAGACTTCTTACATTTCACTGCTGGAGCATGACCACCCCTAGCTGCTGAAGAGGCTGGGAAAACAAATGGGCTTTTTTAGCTTTTACAGCAGCAGGTGAGCAAGGCAGAGTGGTGTTAGGAATGACTGCCATGGGACTCAATGACTAAGTGGGGAATTAAACTAAATATTATAAATAAATATTATGATGCCCTTAGTTTAAAAAAAAATCCACCAACAAAAAGATAAAAGACCATTATAAATGGGTTCTACTGAGTTCATTATTGAGTATTAGTACTGTGTATTGTTTTAACTTGTGTACTAGAAACAATTATTTCCAGTCTCTCTGCCCTCAAAACAAATTTTTTTTATATCATTCAAGATAGAAAAAAGCATTTAAATAAGGATTAACATGGCACAATTGCCATGGGAAACCATCACTTAGTTCAAAGGGTCATTTTTACAATACACTGAAATAAGAAGGTTTTAGACATCTTAATCTATTAATGACAGATAGCTGATACATTTGAGTGCACATTTTAATAATCTCTGCCAAACATTTCTTACGGAGAGCACAATTAAATATTATATGATGTGTGTTTGCATATGTTTAAATTCTCTGTCTTTCTCCCCCACCCCACCGCCCTCTCTCAGGAACTAAGTCATGTAGTTTTTCACGGGGGGAAAGCTAACCCCTTACCGCTCTAAGTGTGGTCCTTGGAACAACGGCAGCAGCAGCCCCAGCCCCTGGGAGCTTGTTAGAGAAGCAGAACGTTGGGCCCTACCCCAGACCTCTAGACTGAGATCTGCATTTAAACAAGATCTCCAGGTGATTTGCATGCTCATTACAGTTTGGGAAGCACTGGTCTAGCCCTCTGTAGCATGACTATCTGCCTGTGAGAGATGAGCAGACTTGCAAATGCCGATATCGGCCAATATCCCAGCAATCATTTGGGATGGACCAGGAGAGATGAACACAGAGTCTGTAATCCAGATGCTTTCTCTCTCTAGGGTCAAGACATGTTTTTATAGTGAAAACAAATCACTTAAAGCGCACAGCTCTGACTTCCAAATAACTAAAAGTTTCTAAGAATCACAATTGCTACGGTTAAGCAGCACCAGTTTTGGGAAAGCCCCCAAGCTTCTTATAAACCTCCCATCCCCTCCTTGCTCTCTGTCTGCAACACACATGGCAATAGCAAGTTTGGCTAGAGTCTGCTTGCTATGAATGAGGTTTGAAAATAGGGCTTCTTTAGCACCATCTGCCAGACTCCAATTTCTCAATAGTTTCCAAAATGAAGAGCCTGATCTTACTGGGGACATCAGATCCATATATTGTTTGTAAACTTTCTGTGGTCTCACCTGCAGAGATGGAATATTGGACTGGATGGCCCATGGGACCAGACCCAGCAGGGCCATCTAGCTAATTACGGCTCCTCCTGCCCTACTTTTCAAAGAGCATTTTCTTTTACGCAAGTGGGGAAAGGCCATTTGGGCATGGCTTGGGAGAGACTAGGAGGTCAGCGTGTCTTAAGACAAACTCTGCTCAATGCTAGAGCTCAAAGATGAATGAGACTTTCCTGGAATAGCCTAAAGTTTAGGCATAAGGCAGATAAAATTACAAATTGACATGGTAAATGCCATAGAAGCAGAGGTTACCACTTCCCCAATCGTTACTGAAACTTAGGGGTAAACGATGGAGCGTGACACCCACTGCAGTCATCTTTCTTTATTTCCGAGCTATCTCGGAACACCTCCTATACTGGGCAAACTTCGTAACCCACATACTTTCCTCTCTTTGCTGACAGATGGTGTATATGATACCTGCAGTGCTGACTCTCCTTGTTGGACTTAACCCCCTTGTCACAGGTATGAACCTTGGATTCTGGATGGAGATACAGCAAATCAGATTGCCTCATAATAGTGAGAGTCAATCTGCCCAACTCCCGGGAGAAAACCAGGGCTCTCCAGGTCCTCCCTCTCCAGAGGAGGCTAGTTGTAATCCAGACCACCCTCACCCATCTTCAGGTGAACTTCACAAGGACTTGCCACACTAAGACGGTCTTTGTCAATTTGGATCCCAGGGTCTCTGATGCGGTTGTGGAATAGGAATTACGCAGTTCAGCGCCTAAGAGAGAAGGGCTTCAGGCACTGCATTGATTTCTTCAGCCACGAAGCCAATGGAAAATCAACCGCTATCAAAGTGCTAACTTTGTGTCCCCATACTCAGTGGCAGTCAGTGTCTATTGTATATTTACTCTTTACAAATTCTTCTTAGACCAATACCACTCCCGTTAATCATTTTCTTATTTTGAATTCATCCAATGTCTATGTATACGAACTGCTACTTATGTAGAGAAACTGTTTATAAAATCTCTAACAAATCCCTAGACTTTTGATTACTACATGTTGCTCTCTCTCATCTCTCTAGATACTGTCAATGTACCTACAGCGATTTATTGTATGCTTTTCTCTACGTTTCCCCCTGCTAGGCTGTAAGCTCCTTAAAAGCAGGATCATGTCTCAGCCATCTTTGCCCAAACTAGCTTAAATATGACCAGGAATATGGTAGGTGCCTAATGCTTGCTCAGTAAATGGAAGGCTGTGAAACAGAGGCTTTCCCATATGTTTGTTTGTAAGCTGCTCCTTGCGCTTCTTACATACAGATCCCAGCTGGGTAGACATGTAAAACGGTTTCACTTAAAATAGTGATTTGTATTGCCTGCGGGCTACCAACCTCAGTGCTGGGCAAAACGCAGCTGCTTTGCCTTTTATGGCCCTAAAAACTCTCAACAAACCTTAAGTTGGACAGTTTTATACTATAAAACTGTGTCTTGTAACAGAAAAAAAGACATTTTACATTGCTTACTTACATTTTCTTATTAATGGGACGCCTAGTCCTGACAGGTTATTCGTCACTTCCTTTAAAACAGCTTCTCCTAGTGGGGCTTGGAAGTTCTCAGGGTTTAGAATAGAGACTAATGATCCCTCCTGGGGGGAAGCTCTCGTTCCCTAGATTGCACAGGCTCCTTGTTTGGGCCCCTAGAACTCTGCCTACATCTTTAAGGTGTATCCGTTAGGGCTCCATTAGTTGCAAGCAAGGAAAAAACTCAACTCATATGGGCTCTAAGTGAAAAAAGGGATGCACTGGGATACTTGACTGACAGGCCTGGGGGTGGTGGAGGCTTCAGGCACTGCTGGCAGCTCAAAAGGTAAACTTCTCTGCACTCTGAGTTCCACCACCTGCTGCGCTGACTTCAGTCCTGGGCTCCACACGGTAGCCCCGCAGCTCAAAGTTCACCTCTCCCTGCTGCCAAGTCCAGCAGCATATAGACTCCGCTCCTCTGATAGCTCCACAAGGCTCAGAAGTGAGCTGTTGGCCCTGATTCATCAGATTTGTCATCTATTCATCCTGCGCCGCATCACTGTCACTAAGGGGCTGAAGTGCATTGATTGACCTAGCTAAGGTCCAGTTGTCTGGGACACATGGACTGGGGGTGTGGGAAGGGTGGATCCCCAAAGGAAATAAGGATAGTTGTCATAGAGGGGGGAGCTGCTGGACAACCAAAATGATCAGCATCCACGTAAGTTTATAATTACTGCTTTAACACCTATGATGTCCTTTAAAACAAAACAAAACTAAAAAAAAACCAACCCAACTTGTTCTGAATGCTTTCCCTGAAAGCAGATATAAAGAGATGATTTTTCTCTGGGATGTGATCCATAATTAACAGCACGAGGACATCTCTTTTTAGGGAACTTTATTTGGAAGAGTGTCTCTGCAATACACATATTCTTCTGCATCACGTGGGCTGTCGGCTTGGCATACTACCTCCTGCTTCATACACAACAGAACATCATACATGAGGAAGAAGGCAGGTGAGCTGAGACTTTCGCTCTTTGGAAGGTGTGGAGTAGAACTGAGGAATCTTCTGTCCCTTCCTGACACCTTTTCTGCACAGTGAGGATGTAATTCCCCCAACGACACCCTGAGGAGCAGGGAGTGTATCATCTCCTTTATAAGCTAAAGAAACTGAGGAAATGATGGAGCCAGGATTCAAACCAGCATCATCTACCACACTCCATGATCACCACCACAGGCAGCCATTAAGCATTACATTATATGAATGTAAATTACCATCAGGCAGTTTGGACCTTGACCCCTTATAACGAGCAAAGACACTATACAGTAACACTCAGTCCAGTCTAAAGGTGAAAACTCCATCAGCATTCTGATTCAGTTCTAGTTCAAGCCAAAATCTTATCTACAAGTGTGATCAGCTACCTCAGAGGTCAACCTCTGTCAGCCTTGCCCAGGTATGTCTCATGTCATCTTCCTCTGTCGCAACCATTCATGCTTTTTTTAAAGATTGGCACCTGAGCTAACATCTGTTTCCAATCTTCCTTTTCTTCTTCTTCTTCTCCTCCTCCCCAAAGCCCCCCTCGTACATAGTTGTGTATTCTAGTTGTGAGTGCCTCTGGTTGTGCTATGTGGGATGCTGCCTCAGTGTGGCCTGATGAGCAGTACCATGTCTGTGCCCAGGATCTGAACCAGTGAAACCCTGGGCCGCCAAAGCGGAGCGTGAGAACTTAACCATTTGGCCACAGGGCTGGCCCAAGTCACAACCATTCATTCTTTCTTTTTTTTTGTTTTGAAGATTTTATTTTTTCCTTTTTCTCCCCAAAGCCCCCCGGTACATAGTTGTATATTCTTCGTTGTGGGTCCTTCTAGTTGTGGCATGTGGGACGCTGCCTCAGCGTGGTTTAACGAGCAGTGCCATGTCCATGCCCAGGATTCAAACCAACGAAACACTGGGCCACCTGCAGCGGAGTGTGCGAACTTAACCACCCGGCCACGGGGCCAGCCCCACAACCATTCATTCTTAAAATATCACCTCTTCTTTTGCTTCCTCTCACCCTTGATTCCCTGGCCTCTCTAATAGACCCTTTCCTTTCTTTTCTGTCCTGCTGCTAACATCTGCTAACAGCAAGCTTTGGAGACCTGTAAGTTAAGCATCACTAGTGCTACATAATAGGCCCTAATCCTTGAAAAACTGGATCAGGTTGGGTCAGTCAATGAGAATGTAAACCAAATGAGTTGAATCATCTCCACCAACTTGAAACCCATGAGTTATGAACTCAACGTGGGGCTTTCAGTGGTACAATAGCCAGATGTGATTGTTTTCTACTCTATGTAAAATATATGTGTTTTAACACATTTCTAGAAGCATATACCCACCCAAAAATCATTAGTCTGACTCAAACTACAAGTCATTCCTCTCCACTAAGACGTGATCCAATCTCCTACAATATGTGCTCAAATTATTGATTTGAGCTCAACCTGCCTAACACCGAACCCTCTAGAACAATGTAAAAAGAACCCCTGATCAATTCCGGGATTGTTCTCTTGGCTGTACTACTCCTCCCAGTGATGTGAAGTAAGTGATTTATCTGTGTTTTTGTTTTGTTGTTGTTTTTGTTCATTTATGAGTTTGGGAACAGTGATGGAGCTCAGATCTGCCTCATAGCATGAAATTTATTTTCATATAAGGCTTTAAGCTGTCTGAAAAAAGTAATTTATGAGTCATGGCCAGAATGGAAAATATTCTGTAGATGCTATATATCTCGGGGGAAGTCATCCAACAATCAGCAGAATCAAGTGGTCATGGAGAGAAGGGGATGATACGCATGTCACTTGCAGCTACTTCAAAAATATGAAATGTATCCTATTTTATAGGGAGCTGTTTGGTCTGGTGATTATTACGGCATGGATGAGCCTATGCCACAGTTCATCAAAGTAAGTTTTCAACTCGTTGATTAAAATCAGATGTCTTCAAGGTTGGTAAAGTGAAAATATTGATACACAAGTGAAAACAGGAATCTTTTGAAAGAAATCTTTCCTTTTCCTAAAGAAAGCTAATAATAGTTGGTTCAGAGTTTCATGATCACTCACACTTTCATGAGTACCATGGTTTCCCATGTGGCCCAGTGTAATCATAGGGAGTTGCCTGCCTGAAGGGTTTTCTTCAAGGAGAAGGAAAGTTATCTCAGAAGGAAGCTTGGAGATTCAGGAAAGAATGAAGGACAAAGAAAACATAAAAATATGGGCTCATATAAATGAATGTTAACTTTATAAAAGAGTAATAATGATGTGTGGTGGGGTTTAACATATAAAGAAAAAAATACATGACAACAGTAGCACATAAGTTGGAAGGAGACAAATGGAGTTAAAGTGTTTTAAGGTCCTTGAATTGTCTGGGAAGAGGTAACAGTAGCAATTTATACTAGGGGTTTATAAGTCGAGGATTCTTGTGGTAATCCTTAGGGTAAACACTAAAAGAACAGAAAGTGAGTACAGAAGGCAGGAAAAGAGAGGGGAAAAGACAGAGAACAGAAGGGAAAAATAGGAAGCAGATGGTTAACATAGAGATTTAAACCCAAGTATATTAGAAAATACATTAAATGTATATGTTCCAAATATTCCAGTTAGGAACCAGAGATTTTCAAAGTGGATAAAGAGATTAAAAACCCAACTAAACACTGCTTCCAAAAGATAACCCTTAAATACACAGATACAGAAAGACTGGAAGTCTAAGGATGGTAAAAATATACTATACAAATACCAACCAAATGAAAGCCAGTGAAGCAATTTTAATTTTAAAAAGTAGACTTTAAGACCAGAGAAAAAAAGACCACGTATTTTTAGAGAAAAGTGATTTTTTTGGTGATTATTTCAATTTTTTTGTTTTAATTTTTTATTTTGAAAAATTTCAAATATATATAAAAGCAGAGAGACTAATATAATGAATCAGATGTACCCATCACTCAACTTCAACAAATTAACATTATATGTCCAATCTTATTTCATTTATATCACTGTCCTCTTCACATTTACAGATTATTTTGAAATAAATGTCAGACATCACCTTGTTTTACCTGTAAATATTTCAGTATGTATCTCTAAAAGATAAGCACTTAAAAATAACCACTCTAGGGGCCAACCGGTGGCATAGTGGTTGGGTTCGTGCACTCCACTTCAATGGCCCAGGATTTGCGAGTTTGGATCCTGGGCATGGGCCTGCACATCGCTCATCAAGCCATGCTGTGGCAGCATCCCACGTACAAAAAAATAGAAGAAGACTGGCACAGATGTTAGCTCGGGGCCAATCTTCCTCACCAAAAAAAAGAAACTAAGTAAATAAAATAAAAAATAACCATTCTACCATCATTACACAAAAAATAAAAGAACAATAATTTTTCAGTATTATGAGTTTTTCAGTTAATGTTTACATATCCCAATTGCCTTATAAATGTTTATTCCTCTGTGTCCTATATTTCTGATAAATTGGTGGTTATATCTAGAGGCTTGGCTAGATTCTGGTATTATTACTTTTTTATTTCTAATATCATTCCTAGACAGGACTACTTCATGGGTGGTGTTATGTACTTCTATCATAATATACATAAGACCTAGCTGTTTCTCTGTGATGTTAATATAACAGTCTTTAATGATCATTGCCTAAACCTATTGATTCATTCGAGTTGCAAAATGGTGATATTCTAATTATAGCCTTGCTTGTTTATTAGCTGGAAAAATTCTATAAAGAGAAATTTCCATATATCAATTCTTTGACTACTCTGAGGTACAGATTGTAAGAGGAAAAGGAGTTGATTTTGTCTCTTAATTTACCAGTTTTCGAAATAACAAGTTGTTTCTTACCTGGGCATCTTCTGAAAGTGACTAATCAGTTTTATTTATTTGTTGTTTTAGTAGGGCCATTATAAAGTCATGGATTTCAACATATTTGATATTTTTCAGTCCATGGCAGTTATTATCTTTATTGATGCTCAGATTGTCCCTTTTTTTTTTTTTTTTTTTGACCAGTGGTACATACTCAGGTTGGCTCCTGAATTCTTTTCAACATGACCCTAGTAATGGTATTTAGAGCTCACAATCTGGGCATGAGCAATGCACATTGCTAATGGGTTTGTCATTGGTTCTTTCTAGTGCACAAAGCTAGGAAATTCACATATATGTGCATATGTATGTGTATATATGTATGTGTGCGCCATAAACATACATGCATATATACATATATATTTATATATATTACATATATATTTAAAGATAAAATACCTTATGAGTTCATACTAATCCTAGCAATTCGAATTCAGGAACACAGGTTTTCATTTAACCTTATCAGCAATCTTAAATCTGTATCTCCTTTTAATCCTGTCAAAAAATCTCTAGTCTCAGTGACCTCAGCATAATAATTCATTTGACTTATCCCACAATGCAAACACAATCTCAGAATAACAACATAATTATTGGAAACAGGTTTTTGTTTGTTTGTTGTCATTGTTAGGGAATATCCCATTAAGGGACGTGCATTCAAATTGCTTGGAATAGTTCTCTGTGTGCTAATGCCACCAAGTGAATATAAAGTTAAGTTATCACATTTTACTTTCAATTTCTAGGGATAACTTTATTTAAAATATATTAATTTTGTTTTATAATTATAAAAAATATCTACATGGTTCCAGAGTCAAATCTACAAAACAAAGTATATTCAAAGAAGTCTAGCTTCTCTATCCCCTGACCCTATATCCTCTCTTTCTCTATAGGTGAAACTTTTTTCAATTTTACGGTTTATCCTTCCATGGTTTCTTTTTTTTCTTGGTGAGGAAGATCAATCCTGAGCTGACATCTGTTACCAATCTTCCTCTTCTTGCTTGAGGAACATTGTCCCTAAGCTAACTTATGTGCCAGTCTTCCTCTACTTTGTATATGAGACGCCACCACAGCATGGCCTGATGAGCAATATGTAGGTCTGCACCCGGGATCTGAAGCCACGAATCCTGGGCCACCAAAGCGGAGTGCACAAACTTTAACCACTACACCACCAGGCTGGCCCCCATGGTTTCTTAATAAAGCAAATATAGTCATGCATCACTTAACAAGGGGGATACATTCTGAGAACTAAGTCATTAGGCGATTTTGTCATTGTGCAAACATCATAGAGTGTACTTACACAAACCAAGATGGTATAGACTACCATACACCAAGGCTATATGGTGCTAATCTTATGGGACCACCATCATACATGCAGTCCATCGTTAACCAAAATGTCATTATGCGGCACATGACTGTATGTGCAATCTATTTGTATTCCTGCTTGTCCTAGATAAGTGGTAGCACTATTGTACGCAATTGTATTCCCCTTGATTTTTCTCTTACTACATCCTAGAGATCATTCTATAGTATGATTTATTGTATCTTCCTGATTTAATGAATTATATAGCATATCTTCCTTACCTAATGAAACTTTTGTCATTAAAAAGTATCTGCTTTTGGCACTTTTTTTGAAATCTACTTTTTAATAAGTGGTGTTGAGATAACGCTAAGTGGAAGAGATAATATTGGTATATAAATATTAGTATAATATTAGTATATAAGTATATAATATTAGTATATAAGAGATAATATTAGTATATAAAGACTTTCCTTATTCTGTTGACAGAGCCATAGTTTATTCATCCATTCCTCTACTTTTTAGATTGTATCCAATCTTTTGCTATTAAAAATAGTGCTAACAGAATACATTATCAGAATTTTGAATTTTTACTAATGGGATAGTTGAGAAATGGGTATTTTTAATCCGCCTATCTCTTATTAGGTGTAAAGGTGAGCATATTTTCATATAGTTAAGAGCCATTTGCATTTCTTTTTTAATAAAATGTTGGTTTATCTCTGAGAGATAGAGGTTAAACCTTTTTCTCTCTAAGGTTGTTGGCCTTCTCTATTTTTAGAAGCTCTTTATATACTATGGCTATTAACCCTTTGTGATAGAAGCTGAAAATTTTTTTTGCAGTTTCTTATTTTCCTTTGCTAATGCAAAGTATACTTTGCCACAAAAAAGCTCTGTGTGGTTTTTTTTTAATGTAACCAAATTTATCAATCATTTCCCTTATTGCTTCTGAATTTGGAGTCATAGTTAAGAAAACTTTCCTTCTTCTCAGGTTGTAAAGTAACTTACTAAGAAAACTAAGTTTTCTTCTAATACATGTGTAGTTTCATTTTTACATTTAAATCTTTGATCTATTTAGAATTTATCCTAGTGTAACGTTATAAAGAATGGATCCAATATTATCTCTTCCACTTAGCATTATCTCAACACCACTTATTAAAAAGTAGATTTCAAAAAAAGTGCCAAAAGCAGATACTTTTCAATGACAAAAGGTTCATTAGGTAAGGAAGATATGCTATATAATTCATTAAATCAGGAAGATACAATAAATCATCATATCAGGAAGATATAACAATTCTAAATTTGTACATAACTAATAACTACAAAATAGATAAAACAAAATAGATAAAACAAAATTGACAGAACTAAAAAGAAAAATTGAAAAATCTATAATCATCTTGGGAGACTTTAATACACTTCTCTCAGTCACTAATAGAACAAGAAGAAAAAACAAAAATCAATAAAGGTATCAAAGATTTGAACCACACAATAAGAAACTTGACATATACATAGTGGACATATACAGAACACCAGAACCAAGAATGGCAGAATTTACATTCTTTTCAAGTATACATTGCATGTTTACAAAAAGACTTTCTGTTGGGCCATGAAATAAGTGCCAACGAATTTCAAAGACCTGAAATTCTATGGAGTATGTTCTTTGACCACAGTGCAGTTAAACTAGAAATCATTAACAAAAAAGATAGACAATCACTGTATGTTTGGAAATTAGGAAATATGCTTTCAAATAACATTTGGGTAAGAGAAGAAATCATGATGGAAATTAGAACATATTTTGAACTGAATTATGAGTACACCACATATTAAAATTTGTGGGATGCAGCTAAAAATCATGTTTAGAGGGAAATTTATAGCCTTAAATACATATATTTAAAAAACACAACAAGAAAGGCTGAAAATCAGTGAACTAAGCTTCCAAGACGTCAGGACTTTTCCAGTTCAAGAAGTTAGGAGAAGAACAGAAAATTAAGCCCAAATAAGGAGAAAACAAATGTAAAAACAGAAACCAATGAAATGAAAAATCAACATAAAAAATAAAGGATTAAGAAGGCCAAATATTGATTCTCTAAAATGATTCATAACGTTGATAAGCCCTGGCAAGACTAAAAGGGGAAAATAATAAGAGTGAGAACAAGGAAGAGGAGGCACAAATAACCAATATCAGGAATGAAAAAGAGAACGTTACTACATATCTAATAGATATTGCAAAAATCAGAGAGGATATTATGAATAACTTTTTGCTCATAAATTTTAAAATGTAGATGAAATGGACAAATTCCTTGAACAATACAATTTATCAAAACTGACATAAGAAGAAATACTCAGAGCAGTCCCATAACTGTTAAAGAAATTGAGTCCTAGCCAATACAATAAGACAAGAAAAAGAAATGAAAGGCCCAAGGATTGGAAAGGAAAAATTAAATTTTAATTTTTCATGGGTGACATGATTGCGTATGTAGAAAATCAAAAAGAATCTAAAAAGTTATTAGAATAAGTGAGTTTAGCATGATTGCTGGATACTAGCTCAGGATACTAAATTGCTGGATACCACACCAATATACTAAAATTAACTACATTTTTATCAGCAAGTAACAGAAAATGATAAAAACAAAAACCATTTATAACAACATCAAAAAAACCAAATCTCTAGGTATAAATCTAGCAGATATGCAAAATCTCTACACATAAAACTGTAAAACACTATGGGAGAAATTAAAGACGATCTGAATAAATGGGGAGAGAAAGCAATACTGGCAAAAAGATGAACTAATGCAAGAGTAGAATCTAGAAAGAGATCCATACATAGGTAGACCCTGACTTACGAGAGAGGTGGCTCCGCAAAGGAACATAGAAAAGCAGTCTTTTCAATAGTGCTGGATCAATTGGATATCCATGTGGAAAAAAACTGAAACAACCCTTACTCACTCACAACTTTCATAAAAATCAATTCCGGGTAGATTATACCTCTAGTGTGAAAAGCAAAACAATAAAACTTTTAGAGAAGATAATATCATCAAGACCTTGGGGAGGAAAGTTTTCTTGAACAGAACACAAAAATCAATAGGAAAAGATCAATTTTAACATTGCTTAATTAATCCGTGACTTCAGTTCCTCAAAAGACAACATTAAGTGAGTGGGAAAAGCTATTTGCAACATATATAAGCAAGGATTTGTATTTAAAATATATAAAGAACTCTTATAAATCAATGAAATTAATTGATTTTAATTCAATTTTTAAAAAAACTAAGAAAAATACAAAAATCTATTGATGTGTTTTACCAGATTCAATCTTTATACTTGTTTCCAAAGCAAGCCATAATTTTTATTGGATTTTTCTTTATAATTATTTTTGTGTCTTTGTAGGAAGCCAGTTGGTGGAAGAATTCAGTTGGCTATTGCCGTTGTCATTGCTCTCTTCCCCCTTCTCTCGTGGGTCTACATATATGCAAACAAGGAGATGCGGTCCTCCTGGCCCACTCACTGCAAGACGGTAATTTAAGTGAAGTCAAGAAGCCTGTTCTGAAAATGAGGATTTGCAATTTCTTATAAACATGGTTGTAACAAGCCAACTTCCTAGCAGTTTATTTCCGGTAATTTGAGCTAATACTACAGATTTTTCTTTTTAATACTGAGAACTTTTTAAGGTTGCCTACAATACAGTGTAGCATTGGATGGGACTAGTAAGAGCAGGGTCTCACATTCTATTGTATCAGTGTAGCAGAAAAGAACAAAAGTTGAGAAAAATGAATTCTAACTCAGCTTATCACTATCTATGTGACTTGGGCAAATATATAAATCTCCTGGTGGATATGTCTTTATCTATAAAATAGGATTAATACCAGATCTCCTGCTTAAGTTATACGGTTGCAAGGATTAAACTGGATAACATGACAGCACTCCGAAAATATAAAGTGCTTACAAAGGGCCGCACATGATTAAAACAGAGGGAGGCAGGGTCTGGGTAACAGGACAGAAGGAGAGGCCCAACAGAGGGCTGCACCCTGAGCTAATCTCGTATAGTGAACTGTACAGGGCCATGGACTGAACGAGGGCGCCAGACAAGCCAAACGAACAAGCACGTCTTGGAAAGGAAAGTCGGACAGAATAAAGGAATTTGGGACCGAAAACAATAGGGAATATTAATTACATTGTAAATGAAAAATAAGACCAAAATCCACCCGTTTTTTAAAATGAATATCAAAAGTAACCCCGGGGAGAAGACTGTGTTCGAGCTGTACTCTCCGATCTGGTAGACACTAGCACATGATGCACTGAGCGCTTGAAATGTGGCTAGACTGACTGAGGAAGTAAAGCTTTAATTTTTTCATTTTAATTTTTAATTTAAAAACTGCTAATTATTAGAAACCTTGTGTGTTTAGAACATTTGTTTTAAGTGTGTCTGTAACAGCTTGGGTATATGAGTCTACTTCGACTGTAAATTTTATGGTATCTAAATACAGATTTAGTATTTCCAATGAAAATCTGGTGTCCAAAAGAATGTGCTATGAGTCTAAAATATGCACTAGATTTTAAGGATGTAACATAAAATGAAAGAATGTAAAAAACAATTTTTGTATTGATTACATATTGAAAGAATATTTTACAGATATTAGGTTAAATAAAATACATTAAAATTAATTTTATCTGTTTCTATTTACTTTTTTAAATGTGCCGGGTAGGATATTTTATCACTTATGTGGGTCACATTCTATGTCCGTTGGTCTGTGCTGTTTTGAGCATCTGGATGGCAGCTTTTTTACAGATGTTAGCATCAAACCCGGTAATCAAGCCACTGTTTCATGAGATTTAAGAAATATTTCACTGAAAAAAGAATTAGTACCTACTGTATGTCAGGAGAATAAACATGAATCTAGTAGTTTGTCTCTTCATTTGTATAGCCTTTAATACAATATTAAGTATTCTACAAATATTTGTTAAAGGAAGGATGCATATTTTTTGCTTGCTTTATACAATGGCCACTGGACAGTCAAATTTTCTATCAAGATCTGGACGAAGGAAAAGGAAAAAAAAATCTAGTTGATATTAAAGCAAATAAAGTGAAATTTAAGGGCCAATAAAATGCAAGGAAAAGATTTGAGTGTTTCAGTGTACATTGAGCTTATATATTTATGGCTTTATATCTTTTAGTATAAGTCACACACGAAGAAACGGACTTATTTGCAAATTCTATATAGGACCCTCCCATCCTCCAAGTAATACTTGATTCTGTACTTAAAAGATAGCAATGTTCCAATTTTTTTTAAAAGACAGTAATGTTCAAGATAGATTTTCATCATATCTGCATCTCCCCTATCAGACTATTAATTCTGTGAATATACCCAGTTGCTTTTTATCTCCATAAGCATGTAAAAGGCACCAACTTTTGGTGGAGTACTGCCTTTTGAAAATGAGTCTTTATTACTGAAATTGTCTTTAAATTCTATTTTTCAACCGAATGTATTATTAGTAAGTTTAATATTTCTATTATCAAAATTTCTGCCTTCCCGTCCCCAGTCTTTTTTCTTCCCATTGTCACTCTTCTACATCAGCCTCTCATCCACTGCCTGGACTGAAACACGAATCTAATCATACATTCCCCAGCTCGGAAAACTGAGGGTTCCTCACTGTCTGACCAGTTAAATTCTAACTCTGGGCTCGTCGCTCAAGGCTCTTTGCCACCTAGCCCTCGCCTATCCTTTTCCTGCTTTATTTCTTGCCATAAACCCAAGCAAGCACCTTGTACTGAATCCTCACAGCATTACTTGCCACTCCTAAACTCAGCATATCCTGCAGTGACTCTGCTTATGTTATCCTGTCTGCATGAAATGCTCTTATTTACTTTTTCTTCCTTCTTCAAGTCATCCCTAAGCCCTTCAAACAAAATTAAATTCTTCCTCCACATTCCCAGTCCTTTGGACACTTGCACCTATGGCTCTGTCTCTCTCACTCATGGTGAGGTCAGTGGACACAGGGAGCACATTTATAGTCACCTCTGCGGAAGGCTGCATGGCGCTTAAAGATACCCAGGGCCTAATCCCTGCAACCTACGAAGCCTACCTTCTATCACAAAATGGACTTTGTAGATGTGATTAAGCTAAGGATCTTCAGACGGGGAGATTATCTTGGATTCTCTGGGGGGCCCTCAATGTAATCACAACCATCCCTATTAGAGGGAAGCAGACGGAGATTTGATTACAGACAGAAGAGGAGAAGGTGATATGACAACAAAAGAGAGCGATTTGAAGATGCTATGCTGCTGGCTTTGAAAGTGGAGGAAGGGGCCATGAGCCAAGGAATGCAGGAAATGCATCTCTAGAAGCTGGAAGGGGTAAAGAAACAGGGTCTCCCCTAGAACCCCCATGGGAGCATGGCCCTGACAACACCTCGATCTTAGCCCAGGGAAAATCACTTCAGACTTCTGACCTCCAGAACTGTAAGAGAACACATTCGTGTTGTTTGAAGGTACCAACTTGTGGTAATTTATTACAGCCGTAGAAAACTGACCCACCTCTATACCCCCGAGTGCCTAGGTACTCAGCAGACATGTTCATGTTGACCGCTATTGGTTTTTTTATCTCTTACTGTTTTTAGACGCTGAATCAAACTTTCTCCACACTTAACAGTCACTGTTTGCCATCCAGTAAATGTTTCCGCAAATAAGTCTTAGCATATATGGCAAGTGAGGTAAACCTGTCCCCTGTCCATAAAGGGAGCCAAGGGTAAATGCATTTCCCTCCCACGGTCTCACCCAGCACTAGCTGGTGGCCCAGACAGACCACGCTAGCGACACCCAGCTGCTCTGGCACTGGCTCCTGCTTTGGTTAGAATCAGAAGAGGATCGCATGACTAACCTGGAATCCCTTCCTACAGCCGCACGTGGGCGACCACACATTCACCGGTGGGAAAGGGAGAACCATTCGCTCACCCGCGAAATAACTGTTGGTATAGGAACACAAGCCTATAAAAGTAAAAATATGAACACAAGCCTATAAAAGTAAAAATATGATGGGTATTCTGAGCAAAAAATGTCCAAAGCTCATTCACACAGAAGGATAAACAGAAAAAGTTGACCTGAGCTTATTTTCTTTCTTTTTTATTGTGACTTTTAAGTTACATGAATACATTCTCCTTTAAAAAGTAAAAGAATGTCAGGTAATGCTAAATAACAAAGTCCATTTTGAGGACCAATCCCCCCCTCCCCCCACCCTGCCAGAACCTCACCCTCCGACCCCCCCGCAGTCTCCTCCCTGTTTTTTTTCACGCCACTTTCATTCATTATGTTTCTAATTTTCAGCACTGGATATATTATCCAAAAATGCCATTTCAGAATATCTGAGGAGCTCTGACACACTGCAGCCATACATATATTTTGTTATGCAAATGACTACGAACAATGAGACTGAGGATTGGGGGCTGGGAGGGGAACAAAAACACAAAGCTAAGTCATTCTGTCTACAGAGGTAAACAAAATCAGACTAAAAGTGGAAAGCTCTTTCCTTCTCGTAATTCATAATTCTGTCTGGAACTCTGCCTCTCCCCTTCAGCATCATTTTGTCAGGATAGACATGAACTGTGCCAAAAGCCTGGCTGTCCGGAGCTGTCTCAATAACCCCTTCCAGGTTGACATGGTGCACACCGAAAGGATCCTTAGAGTAGCCACCATCATGAGTGTGACCAGCAAAGAAACACACCACGCACTGGTGAGACCAGATGACCGCCAGGGCGTCCCTGTAATTCCAGGCCAGGCACACACTGTCAGAGGCCTCAGGGTAAATGGGAAGATGGCCTGTTAGTTAAAGAGAAGAAGAGTTACGAGTGAATTAAAAAATAGCTCTTTCACCAAAATAAATGGCTAAAAACTAGTACTCAGAAAAAAAAACTGTGTATTGCTGGTGTATTATGGACTGAGGACAGAGAATCCACACACATGAAGAACTAGGTGATCTCCAGCCACAACTCTGGAGCATAAAGAAGCTGAGGCAGTTCCCATGCAAAGGGAAAGAGGCCACCAGAGGCAGAACCCCTGAGATCACTATAGCCTAGAGTCTCAAATGAGAAAACATCAAGGGAAACCAAGGGCACGCTGTGCAAGGTGATCTGCAAAGGCAGCCAGGAATCGGGCAAATCCTGTTCTGGAATCCAGTCTCATTGATTTCCTTTTATGAGTGTCACATACACTACGCCTTAATAGAAGAACAGTTTAGGGATGGGCCATGGGTTATATGTCACATAAACACTCAATGCTGTAGAACTGACTCACGCCATTTAAACACACCTCTGTGAGATCAAGGCAGCCAGGAGAATTTCAAATTCCTGATGCCTGATACATGATGAAGCCACATCATATATCAGGCCAGTTTCACAGTAAAGTAGAGGTACAATAGTTCACTGGTCCTTGCTGCTTCCTATTAAATCACGTTCCTTTTTTCTCTCTGCTACTGTTCATTTTTATTATTATTGTTACTTTTTCTTGCTGAGGAAGATTTGCCCTGAGCTAACAACTATTGCCAATCTTCCTCTTTTTGCTTGAGGAAGATTCATCCTGAGCTAACATCTGTGCCAGTCCTCCTCTATTTTGTACGTGGGTCACTGCCACAGCATGGCCACTGACGAGGGGTGTAGTAGGTCCATGCCTGTGAACTGAACCTGGGCTGCTGAAGTGGAGTGCACTGAACTTAACCACTAGGCCACAGGGCTGGCCCCCCATTTTTAGTTTTATTCTGCTTAATATCTATTAGTTTATAATACAAATAAAAATGGGGGAGGGATTAACAGAACCCTAAAGCAGAAAGGAGTCATAACTTATGTGTGCATGTGTGTGCGTGCACACACATGCACACACACACTGACAACCACCCTTCAAGCTGTGATAAAAGCTAAGAGTCCAAAGACGCTCTGTGACTTTCCAAATCCAGATGCCATAATGGACTCATCTGTCAAGTACCTGCAGCATTTGACACCTTGCTCCCTTCTCCTTGAAATAGTTGGCTCCCAGGACACCACTAGTGCTCCTAGTTTCCCTCCAACCTCAGTGGCCACTAATTCTCACTCTCCTCTACTGGCTCCTCATTCCCCAGTGTCTTATTAGGAGCGCCTGAAAGCTTGGTCCTTTGGCTTCCCTTCTCGGTCTATAACTAATGGCCTGCTGATCTTAGTAATTTACAGTTTAAATGTCATCTGTATTCTTTCAACTTCCACATTTATGTACCTAGCGCAAACTTCCATTCTGAATTTCAGACTGTGCTTATTCAGTATCTCCAGTGATGTCTAATAGGCATCTGATATCTAATAGGCATCTGAAACTTAATATTTTCAAACTTGAACACCTGAACTCTCCACCCAAAACCCCCTCCTACTGCAGTGACCCCTCTTACAGCTAACAGCAATTCTCTTCTTCCAATTGCACAGCCAAACTCAAGCAGCAGGCAAAATGACCTCTGAGTAGCCAGAATGAAAGTGAAAAAACAGACAAAAACAAAAGAAAACTATTAGCCATTTTAAACTTTGCTAGAGAAAACCTGAGGCACTAAGTCGTGAAAGGCTTGTTCATCCAGTGTCTAAGCTTAGAGCAAAGTGGAAGAACTTTGAGACTGCTAATGCAGATAGGGGCACTGACGTAAGCAGAGAAATGGGAAGAAGAGAGGATAACTCGGGAAAAGAGACTGGGATACAAAACGTGGACTTTAGTCTCACTTCTGTCTGTCAGTGGTTATATGATTTAAGCTATGTAGTTTAATCTCTTTTGGTTCAGCTTCCTTATGTTTAAAATTAAATGGTTTGGCTATATGATCTCTAGGTCCCTTTTGGCTCCAGTATTCTTTAAAGCAAAGTACAGCCTGACAGTGGAAACTAAAAAGCAGAGACAAGTCAAGACGTATCACAGTTTTTGAGACCATTTATTGTAGAGCCAGATAGTGTCACATCATGCCGATAACCCCCAAGGGCACCTTCTATTTTCCAAGCCTTGAATGATATTTAATGTTCCAATGGTAGCAAAAACACCCCTACTCCATCTACATATTTTTACATTAGGGAAAGGTTAATAAGTAAAAATTACTTTTATAGAAATATAATGTTTATATTATCAACCATCTGAATAGCCTGCCATTTTCAAAGAGTTTTCATGTATACAATTTCACTGATACAATATTGAGAAAACTGCAGTTTGTAGGGTCAGCATTTGTCCAGTCACACAGCTCAGAGAAACAAGAGGCAGAGTGGCATCCCGTCCTGTGATCCTGAGCCCAGCCTTCTCGTCCATTGGGCCACATCCATTTTAAACCAAGGGATCTAATCTCAGCCCCCAAACCAAGTACGCCAGCCATACTGCAAATTCAAATTCAGTTCTTCATGTGTGTGTGTGCGTGTGTGCACACACACACATGCGCACACACCTGCATCTGAGTGTATTTTAAGCACCTCCAGATTCCTATAATCTCTGATGGCAGTACCTCCGTAAAAAATGATGCTAAATGAAAACAGCATAAATTTTATTTCCTTGCGATCACATGGTAAACAGAGTTATGGAACTGAAGTGCCCACGGCCAGCTGGGTCTCTAGCCGTGTCCCCTGTCGTATCAGCCTTGCTGCCATCTGGGCAGCAGAGGGCTCATTTGGTGGCCACTGCACTGACAGGCAGGTCTCCTGAGGCTGAGATTTGGTGTGGGGCCTGGACTGAATTTCTCATTTAAATATTACTACATAAACTGATCCCACTTGGGGAAATTCTACTTTGAAACCTAAAAGGCCAACTCACAGGCCCTAATATATGGCAAGGGTTTTTTGTTATTTTACAGTTCTTTCCTGACTCACCCTTAAATGTTAATCTTATATTCAGATTGTTTCTCAATAAAAATTTTTAAACTAAGCATTCATTTTCTAGAAAGAGGATATCACAATACAAATATTGTTAGTATGCTTTAAAACCTAACTTTTCCCATTCTCTAAAATGCTAGTGTAATCAAACAATTTAAATACTTACTCACAATCACCACCTTTTCTTGGTTTGTGTCAGAGAATGTAAGAACTTCATTCAACCAGTTCAGCTGTTCTTGGCTGAATCCTCCATTAAACTGGACAAACTGGGGCTCAGAAAGTCCTGAAATGATCAGTCAGTTAGACCCGTCAAATGTCATTTTTTCACTCATTTGGGCATTTGAACTTAGCTAATGTGGGGACACCTGTACTTTTCCTTAGGAATATTTGGCAGCAATTAACCTAAAACAGGAAACCATAAGAATTTAGAGCAACATACAAATGAACCAGTGTATCTTACTCCTCATCTTGACACCCTCTGCTTGCTTCACTAGCTTCCCAGTACACTGAAGACAAAACACAGACTCCCTCCTATGCCCACTGAGCCACGACAATCACCTGGCAGCCACGGGCCCTTTCCTGCGTCCTTCAATAATGCCAAGGTCGTCTTCTGCTCAGTGCCTCTGCATTTTTCTGTCTTGAACAATCGGCCTACCCTGCTCTTCCCAAGAATGACTCCTGCCTGTGATCAGGGTTCAACTTAATGTCCTTCTCCTTGGAGAGGCTCTCTGTGACCACCTAAACTAAGACGGTACCCCTGGTCCTTCTCTATACTTTTTTTGTGGTGGCATTTATTACTGTGCAAATAATCCTGTTTCTGTTTCATTTATTATCTGTCCTGCCCACCTAAGTCTC
This sequence comes from Equus quagga, assembly GCF_021613505.1. NCBI lineage: Eukaryota > Metazoa > Chordata > Mammalia > Perissodactyla > Equidae > Equus > Equus quagga. The sequence continues at coordinate 63,828,954 of NC_060277.1, forward strand.
TTGTTCCCTCCACTCCATCTACAGAAAAGGGGATAATGTCGGTATTGCCCCAAGCTCTGAATAACTAGCCCTAGAAAAAGTGCTCAACCCAGAAGAGGCATTCAGATCTGTCAAATAAACGATTCTTGAACCAACTGCAACCAATCCCTGTGCCACGAGATCTGTGAGAAATCCTGACCCTGAACAACAGCGACAATATATTTTTACCTTCATCGTCCATCCTCCTGCTGAATAAAAGGTAGCTGAAGAATTTAAAGACAATGTATTAGATTGTCAGTTCAAAGGAATAATTCACCTTGAGGACTATTCAATTCCGTATTTGGATTGTGCTCCCTCAGCATCTGCAGACACTGCTGGTATTTTGGAGAAGACTGATCCACACCCAAGACACTCAAGTCATAAGCATCGAGTAAAATGAACCGGAATTTAGGGAATGGCACAAAATGGTAAGCATAATAATCCTCTGAAGGCATAGTCTCAGGATGATGTACAATGTGATCTTCTAGAAACTTCGTGTTAAGTTTGGAGTTTGTTAAGTAGTCTCTGCTGAAGTTGTAGAATTCGTGATTTCCCCACGTATGATGGACTGGGGCTTTCAGCGTTTGGAACGTGCTCATGACAAGTTCTAGTGATTTTTCTGACGCTTTATACTGCGCGTTATAGCCATCGATGATATCTCCCAGTTGCAGTACACAACAGGGTGCGCTGCTTTCTTCATTCCAGTGTTCAATGGCACCCCGTAAGTGAAGAAGACTGTGTCTGTAGTACCTCCGTCTGCTTCCATGGAAATTATAGCCGTCTTCTAAGTCGGCATACTGAATATCTGCTATAACTCCAAAGGAGAAGAGAGGTTCTGAGCTCTCACTCAGGGTTCCAGGATTGGGCTTATCATCCATAACCTCCAAACAAGTTTCTAAATAAACTAAATAAAAGGAAAAAAGATAACTAAGTTATAAACATCCTACCTTTCTAAATGGACTAAAGAAAATGATAAAATGAATATTAAACTTAATAGTTAATCCACTAGGTAGCTTGGCGTAGAGAAAAGTGCACAGGCATTAGAGTCTGATGGTCTTATGTCCAAATTACCAAGTCCTCGAAATGCTTCAGTATTCCCATCTGTAAAATGGATGATAACCTCTATTCTTTAGAAGAGTAACAATTTATAAATACCCTATTAATGAACAGGCATTCTAATTCTAGTAAAGTCAAACTCAAATCTGGTATAATTTGTAATTATTAAGAAATATACAGGGGCCGGCCCAGTGGTGCAGCGGTTAAGTTCGCACGTTCCACTTCTCAGTGGCCCGGGGTTCATCAGTTCGGATCCCGGGTGCGGACATGGCACGCTTGGCACGCCATGCTGTGGCAGCTGTCCCACATATAAAGTAGAGGAAGATGGACATGGATGTTAGCTCAGGGCCAGGCTTCCTCAGGAAGAAAAAAAAGAAAAAAAGAGGAGGACTGGAAGTAGTTAGCTCAGGGCTAATCTTCCTCAAAAAAAGAAAAAGGGGAGGGGGCTGGCCCCGTGGCTGAGTGGTTAAGTTCGAGCGCTCCACTGCAGGCGGCCCAGTGTTTCATTGGTTCGAGTCCTGGGCGCGGACATGGCAGTGCTCGTCAAACCACGCTGAGGCAGCGTCCCACATGCCACAACTAGAAGAACCCACAACGAAGAATATACAACTATGTACCAAAGGGCTTTGGGGAGAAAAAATAAAAAATCTTTAAAAAAAAAGAAATATATACTAGTTTTAAACACACACATACGTACACATACATACACATACACACCTTAATCCAGAAACACCAAAATAATGCTATCAAAGGCTCAGGATTTGCGGGGAGGGAAGTTGTATATTACACTCATTCATTGCACTTTTTACATTAGATGCCTGCTATGGGTACTCTGTATCAGGCTGGATCTTTTCTCTTTGTTGGCGGTAGGTCACCTGAAATAACTTCCTCTTATTTTGTATCTGGAATAACAGAGAGAGGCAATTAAGATATGAGAGGAATAATTTTAAACAAGCAAAAAAATCTGGCACAAAAACTATGACACTGATGTGACTATTTTCATTTCTGTGAGTAGTGGTTCCTCGTTCTTCAACAGCTAAATTCTAATTTGAACCAGGTTTTTAATCTGGTTCAAATTAACTCCCCTCCCCTACAACCAAAACAGGAAATACGTAATCTTTTTTTCTTACACATGATTTCTGCCCTGCCTCAGTGGCCAAGAAGAGGTTTAGACTTGAAAAAGCTATTATTTTATTAGACTGATTACAATCTAAATTTAGAATCTCTTAAAAGAGCCAAGAACACTAAGGATTAAAATAAAAATCAAAGACCAAGATCCTAAATTATCAACTATTCTGGTTATAGAGGCTACAGCAATACATTGTGCTGTGGTATCTAGGTTTATTAAAACCTAGTTGTTTCTAAAAATTCATTTGGAATTTCTAAAATTACTTTCAGACTCCTGGTCTCCGGTCATTTGCCCAATGTACTTACTGAGTTCTTTTTAATCCTCTACAGACTTGTGAAATCCTAATTGTCAGTGCTCCTATCAGAGCTGAAGGCCACAACTCCACAACTGACAATAAGGGCCGGACTTCAACATGACTTATTTGAGAATTAGGGGCCTCTTTTTATTCTAAAACTGTTGTCACTAATGGCACATTTTTTATCTAATCCACCCAATTAATGAGCTTCAGCTACTTTCCTTTCTTCCTTAATCCAGTTGGGTATAATTAGCTCTAAAACAGGTAAAACAGCACCAGAAAAAGGGAGAGAAATCCTGGAAAATGACTTGGTGTTCTTATACTGGTTTTTCTTCATTTGCTCATTTTGTCCTGCAGGCCCCATCTGAAAATCCTACCAGATACCAAGTCAGTTAGTATGTACGAGGGGTGGCACAGATGAGACATCTGATTGGAAAGCTGAACTCAGATATAATCACAATAAATACAAAACAACTAAGTTAGCTGAAAATCTCTAGTCTTACTAGGTTTCAATATTTGCCATTCCAAACACAGATTAATCAAACCAGAAGATAATTTAGCAAGCGTATCACTGGAATGTTATTACCAAAGCTTAAGAGAAAACTGTTTCTGGGAATGCTTTTATCTCCTGCCAAACAAGCTTGTTCGTTTTTATCTTTAAACTCAGAGACTTTCGGGTGATAGCATGTACTGTGGATCTCCTGGAGGGCATTTAGTCCCAATTAACTTGATCTTCTCCAGTAGACAGCTGCTATTTTGGTCTCCCCAGCATTCATTTCCTGTCTTCTGGTAACAGCCCCCTGTCTCTTCAGGCATCCACCCAATTCCTCATTCTTGTTTCATATGGTTTGACCTCTACCTACTGGCTGAGGAAGGAGAAAGCGAGACACGCAACCCAGAGCAGGCCTATAAAAGCCCAGTTTCTCCCTGGTTAGTTAGGGGTAGGCATATAAACAAGCAGGGTCAATAAGCATCAGCCCTGGGACTTTGGCTGGAACAACTTAGCAAAACTACAGAAAGTACTTCTGCTGAGAACTAAGATAGGAGTTGCTGGGGAAAAGTAAACTGAAAAAAAAACAATCTAGAAGGAAGCAGATCTGAATGATGGAAAGATGTCAAGTCCTGGAAGCATCAGCTGATTACCTGGATGCACCTGTCCCTTCTAGGACTACCCTCAGTCATTTAGTTATATCAGCCAATAAATACTCCTTTGAGTAAAGCCAAATTGAATTGGCTTTCAGATTTCTGTCCTGTGATACCAAAAGTCCTGTCAGATACACCTTCTAAGGGAACACAGGTCAGTTTAGGGAAACACAAGGGTATACCAAGATTTGCCAACTTTTTAAAGAAACTTACGCAACGTGGAAAGAAGCAGCAAGGGCCACACACTCCAAAACAGTAATGTGTTCTGGGGTAGAAAACAGATCCAAAATACTGAAGAGATATAGCTTTAAAAAATAAGGGTGAGAATAGGGAACATTCAGTTTTATTAAATAAAGAAATTATTTTGAAAAACAGAAACTTAAATTCATACTGGGATCTGTTAAGGAAAAGATAAAAGGCAGGGGAGGAGGACAAGGCCACCTTCAAGGAAAGACAGGATCAGGAGTAAGGCGGGGCAAAATGAACCAAGTGGGCATGGGGCTGACTCTCCTGACTAGTTGAGAGTCTTTTATTTGATGGTTCAGGGAGGTGGCAGGAGCTCAGAAAGATACCTGGTGGACCGAGGGATCAAAAACTCAAAGACACCTCCAGTGGGGAGCCAGAATAAGCATTTCAATGCCATAGAAATTTTTCAAAATACTCCCCATCCTCCACCAAATACACACAAAAATGTGGGTGAGTAGAGGATAACTGTTGAAGCTAGTAAGGGGTACCTGAGGTCTATTCTCGCTCAAAGTTTTTAGTAAACTTTGTTCTGAAAGTTTTGCCTGCACCATTTATAATATGCTAAGTTATCTAATTTTTAGTTAACAGGTATTATGATGAACTGCTGAAAGCTCTGAAATTGAAGACCTGGAACTCAACTGTAATCCCAGTTTTTCCTAGAGCAAAATAACCCTCACCAGCTGTTGTGAGATTCAACAGAGTTATAAGACACGGTAATCTACTTTGTAAATCATAAAGCACCATATGCATGTTAAGAAAATTATTTTTTAATTACACATCTGACACTACATCTGCCTAGTGAACCTTGAGATAACTGAAACTACTACAACTTTTTATACAACAGAATCATGTAGAAAACTTTACAAGATTTTCTCCAGAAATTCCTACAAAAAGTCATGGTGCGGGATAAGCAGCCAGCATTTTGTGAAAACCACCTTTCATCAAGATTTTTAAGAAAAGGAAGAAATACCCAGAGATGGTTACTTGCTGAAAACTTGCTACAAGGTGATACTAATAAAATTTCTGTAATAAGACTGGCAGAAGGCTGAAGTTCCTTTTAGACTATTGTCAAAGGCAAAAACAAGGGTTTGGGGGGTGACAAGTCTGGACATTAGTAAGGGGAGACCATTTCAGGGAACTACTGCAATAGAGAGGCGCTCAAACCCAAGCCAGAAGACTCTTAGGCAAGCTGTAGGGGAGCCAAGTTTTTATATGCAGAGCCCATATAGGCAGCTGTGGAAAGAGGAACGGGGTGGCTTTGAAACTTCACCATGCTAAATATTGCCCTAACAGCAAAGGTGAGGCAGGAGATGTCTGTGGCTGGGCACATGGGGCAGGAGTCTAGACTGGGGATGAAGCAAACAAGCTGCAGGGCTGGAAAGGTCACACACAGTTCGGCCTACCTGTCCTAGTCAAAACAGCCTCAAGTTATGTCGAGCACAAAATGTCATCGGCCTTGTCACTACTGAGAGAACAAATATTAGATATTATCTATGTCCTGTCTCTTTCAAGAAATCTAAACTGAAAGAGGGAAAAAACCTCATTTGGTGATCTTGGTGGTTTAATGGTAGTAATAAAAGTGCTAGGTTTACACTAGATAATGTTTCAGATATCTTTTAACACTAAAGTTTCATGGGTCTGTAACCAAAGGCCCTCCAGGACCAGTTCAACAGACCCCATCTCTTATCAACAGAGTGATTAAGAAGTGTCTTTCAGAAAAACTGCAAAGTCAAGTAGCCAGAGCATGCGTAAAAGAAGAAATCGTGACCTGAAACGACCTGGGAACTAAAGATCCTCCTCCCCACAGAACCCAAGGACCGGGACATGACCAGAACTTGAAAGTCGGACTCTTTTATCAGAAGCGAAGGGGTCCCTCACTGAGGAAGATCCAGTATTAAAAGTCCTCCCCCGCTTTACCATAGAAGTTTAGGAACTTCATCATAAATGTTTAAAGCCTTACCATAAATGCTTGAAGCCCACCAATCAAAACCTGTCTCACCAGCATTTCTGCAAGCCAGCCAATTCTCCCTAACCTATTAAATTTCGCCCCAAATCCTGAATTGGGGAGACAGATCTGAGGGCACAAACCCCCTGTCCCCCTGCAGATCAATCTCGCAAAATAAAAGCTGATTTCTCCCCAAAAGCTGATGCCATAATTAAGTGGCTTGTTTATGTGCATCGGGCAGAGAACCCCAATTTTATGCGGTAACAGGTCCATGAAATCAGGCTCAGAGGTGTTGTTAGCAATTCACCCAATGTATAGTTATAAAACCCCTACTTTGAGTCAGGAACTGTTTTAGAAGCTAGTATTTTATTTAATAGTATAAATTTAATATGAAGAGGTATAAAAATGCTTTGATAAATAAAGGGTCAAACTATTAAAAGAATTACTTTGGCAAATAAAATTTAACAGATCAGCTGAAAACACTGAATTCAATTTTAATTTATATGACATGTGTTCAATCAATTAATTTACAATTGAGCAAAGAGATGAACAATAATTTTATATGCTCAGTGCCTCAGTACTTCTGTGTCTTTTGTCAATTTAAGGAATAAGTTCTCCCTAGGCAAACAGATACACAGAATTAAGAGAGTAAAAAGATCTTACCCACGGGCAAGCGAAGACAGAAACATTAGTTTGATTAAGAAGATTTAAAGTGCTGAGCAAACATTTACTTCGAGCAGGTATTTCAGAAAATTCCAGCTCAACTTCGAATCAAGAACCATGGGTAATACTCGACTACAACTTTACTGCCTTAAACTGCAGCAGCTTGGCTAATTATGCTGGCTCACAGAAAATACACACGCTCCAGTCCCACAATCATAATCATTTCCTTTTTCTGTATTTTGCAAATCCACCACGGAGGTGAGTAGGGGTTAAGACTGCAGCTACTGAGACAAAAACAGAGGCAGGACAAATGAATGCGAGTTAAACTTTCACAAGGAATGAAAATAAACCCACGAATGCTCTTGGCCTCATTAATATTCTAGGGCTGTAACCAACAAGATAAGCAGTCCCAGAGGAGGAACTCATCAACAAACTTGACATCACAAAACTCAAGGGGGCAGTGGAGTCAGCGAGAGCATTTTAAGAAACTGGGGCCCAGGGAGACTAAGTTAAGGGATGGATCTGACGCAGTATATACTACTTCGTCCAGTGCTGTTCTCTATAACTAAGTTACATTATAACCTGGGAACAACTAGAAGCACCAAGCACTTCAGTCATACTTGTCTATCCACCCTCATCACTCAAATTATCCTTATTAGCAATTTTTCTTTTTTTAAGTCAAAGACTGTATCAAGTGCCACGGATCCGCTTCTATGACAGGCATGCAAAGGCATTAACAACCTTGCACTTCCATTTGACCGGCCTCCAGACTGGGCTGCACGAGGGGGACAAGGGTGGGGATGGGGGCTTCCCGGCCGGGCGGGTCTCCGGGCGGTGCTGTCTTGTCCTCGAGGCTGGGGATGCCCGGCGGAGCGAGGAGCCGGCTGCAGGCGCCGAAGCCCCGAGCCTCCGACCGGCGCGGGACGTCCCCAGCGCTCAGGACCGCCCGTCCCAGCCGCGCAGCACGGACCTCGAGGCAGCCCCTCCTCGGGGCCCTGCTGCCCATCCCGGACAGCCCGGGCCGCGCAACCCCAACCCAACCGCGAGGGACACCTACCGCGCGCCAGCTCCTCGGCCAAGGGCTTCCTGACTACAGGCTAAGCAACCGCGCCACCATCGAGTGGAGCGGAAAGAGCGGCTCCTTCTGACTTCCGGAGGAAGCGGAACCGGCCCCGGAAGTCGGGGGGCGGGCCGAAGGAGGCGCGGTTTCCTATGCTCATGGCGAGTGCGTTGGTAGTACGCGGCTGCATCTTGCAGCTTCCTGGTGGCCGATTGTGGCGTCTCTTGCCCCGCGGACTCGGAATTTGGGGCCCGGCAGAGGGGACCGCCAGGGTCTTGCTGAGGCAACTCTGCGCGCGGCGAAAGGAGGCATGGCGGGCCTCGGGGATCGCTGGCAGCTGCCTGGGAAGCCGCCAGTTCACGGCGAGACCGCCCCCGCCGGGCTCGTCGGGGCCGGGGCCGGAGGGCCGCAGAGACCCCACGCGCCCCTCGCAACCCGGGGTGAGTGCACACCTGGAGCCCTTCCTCCGCTCGTCGTGGTTGTGGGGCAGGCCTGTGGCCTTCCCATCCGACTTAGTCATAACCTCTGAAACCTCTCTGCCTGGCCGGAAATTGCCCTCAGCTCCGCCGGCTCGCCTGGATCACAGTGTCTCCTCTCGTCTCCCTTGGTTTGTCGGTCGTCCCAGCCGTAAAGAGAGGACTTGAGTCTCTCCACGTGGTTAGATACCCCGGCTTGGGTTTTACTTAGCTTTTGCGCCAAAAAGTTAAGTTTCACGATTTCTTAGGGGGTCTCAACCTAAAGTTTACCGTGATTGAGGAGTCAGAGCATTTTTATGATGTCTGTCTCTGGAATCTGTCTTCAGAGGTTCGGTGTATATTTTGAAATTGAGCAAAATGTGGGTCATAGTTGCATGCTGGTTATGCCTTCTTTGGTTTCTCTCGGGTTCTAGTTCTGACCCAAAAAACTTAAGAGCCACTGCCTTCTAGTGATAGGTGATGGAAGTGGTTTTTGGAGGTGGGGGAAGGTTAATGAGTTGGGCCTAGGTGGTCGACATCCTGCCTTGGGACTTGAAAGGGAGTACAAAGAAATAACTTCATGCAATTTGCAAGAAGCTCCGCTTTTAGATCTCCTCTACTTTGGCTTTGTTACTTCTGGAAGCCAGAGTTAGTTTAACCTCCCAGATTTTATTTGGTTTATTTATGTTCTCAACATCGGCACAAGCAGATAATTAACAGGTTTTAAATCAGCAGTTGGGATCAGGGTGACACGTAGTAACATGTAATAACTTGAGCTTTGGGTCATTTTTTCACCTGAAAAGAAATCGACTCAGGGAACTTTCCCTTGGCAATAAGTGCCTTTGTAATTGTGTTAGGAGCCCAGATGCAACTGCAGCCACAGAAGCTTTCAGTATTTTCTCATCCCAAAGTAACATGAAGCAGTCTACACAGTTAACAAGATCAAGGCCTGTGTGTGTATATTAGAAACTAGTATAATAAATGTCGTATGATTAAATGTTTGCATCTTACTAGAATTTTTATTTTTGAATTCTGCCCCAGTAGCCTGTTTCCTGGAAATCCTTAGCAGTCACATTCGCTATTGGAGGAGCCTTATTGGCTGGAATGAAGTACTTCAAGAAAGAAAAGACAGAGAGTAAGTGGATAACATCTGGTCAGCCCTGAATAAAATACTTCCTGCTATGGACTAACGTCTTTTTTGTTTTTTTGTTTCTAAACTATTATCTTCAAATAATTTTAGATTAATACAAGAGTTGTAAAGATGGCATGGAGAGTTCCCATATACCTTTCACCTAGCTTCCCCAAATGTTAACATTTTATATAACCATGGCTCATTTATCAAAACTAAGAAATTAAAATTGGTACAATACTATTCATGAAACTGCAAACTTTATTTGGCTTTCACCTGTTTTTCCATTGTCTTTTATCTGTTCCAGGATACAATCCAGGATACCACGGTCTAACAATATGAAAAGACTTATTGTGGGCAGAGTTGAATGTGGGTAGTATGAAGTCCAGAGGGTACAAAGATGACTGAGACGCAGTCCAGCCACCAAGGTGCACATAGCAGGGAAAGAGATACAGAAGTAAAGGGTTTCACTAGAGTTTCGGCCAAGCCAGAGAGAAGTTCAGGGTGCTCTGAGGGCCACAGGCAGGCTCAACCCTTACTGCAAACTACTGAGTATCAGAGGGAAAGGCCAGAGGCTGACCATGGATGATGGAGAGAGAGAGAGCAAGAACCGGGGCGGGCAATGCCAGGAACTGCACAGGATTAGCACTTGAAGTACTTAGAAACTGTGTACAAGAACTTGATAGTTTAGTGAATATTCCAGGACTTTTAACATTTGGTTTAGAAGTTTCCAGTAAATCTTTAAAGTATTGCTTAAATCTGTTCTGATTCTTTACTTTAGTCTCTTTTGATGCCATTATATAAATGGTAATGTTTAAATCTGGGAGTGAGAATTCATAGGCTTTAGAACCTTAGCCACCATAGGATCCATACTGATAGATAGACATATTTCTTTTGTATAACAAGCAGTGTTTTATTGATAGGATTTTCATATTTTAATAAGCAGTGAAGTTCCCTTAGTTTCACAATGAAATACAGCTGAGAAGCTAGCAAAGTAGTGGTAGAGACAATTCTAGAAAATGCAAGCTTCTTTTGACTTTGGTTTGGAATTTCACCTGCAATTAATAACATTTTATTTTATTAAAAAATGTATTATGAAACAACATTAAAAGTGTTTGTAAATTTGCTGACATGGTGCCTCATCATCTCCAAATACTGGATTGTGTATTTCTTACAAACAAGGACATTCTCCAACATAACCACAGTACAACCCTCAAAATAAGAAAATTAACATTGATAGTGTTAGTACCGTTCGATCTTCAGACCTCATTCGTTTTTCAACTTGATGCCCTTTATTATAGCACAAGGATCCAGTTCAAAACCACACCATACCCAATTATTGTGTCTTTAGCCTCCTTCAATCTGTAACAGTTTTTCAGTCTTTATCTGACTTTCATGACCTTGACAACTTTCAATATTATAGGCCACTTATTTTGTAGAATGTCCCTTAGTTCGGGTTTGTCTGATGTTTCCTCATGATTAGATTCAGCTTATGTTCTTTTGGCAGGAATGTCACAAAAGTGATGCTGTGTTCTCATTGCACCTCTTCAGGTGCCACATGGTTTCACTTTATCCCATTGCTGATAATGTTCAGTTTGGTCATTTGATTAAGGTGCTATCTGTCAGGCTTCTCTACGGAAAATGTAGGTAATGTGTATTTTTGGATGTATATTTACATATGTAAACATTCTGTTCTACATCAAACTCTCAGTTCATTTATTTGTATCAGTATGGACTCATGCTTTCCTATATAGTCAATGAGTTGTAATCCATTATTCTCTTTATTTATTTATTTATTTTGTGGAAGATTAGTCCCGAGCTAACATCCACTGCCAGTCCTCGTTTTGCTGAGGAAGATTGGCCCTGAGTTAACATCTAGGCCCATCTTCCTCTACTTTATATGTGGGAGGCCTGCCACAGCATGGCTTGATAAGCCATGGGTAGCTCGATACCCGGGATTGGAACCGGCGAACCCCTGGCCGCCAAAGCAGAGTGTGTGAACTTAACCACTATGTCACCCTGCCAGACCCCCGTTGTTCTCTTTATTTTGATGCTCAAATTGTCCCACATTGGTTAATGGGGGCCTTATTGAGCAGGCTTCTGTTTCTTTTTGACATGTCTCCAATATTCTTTGAGTTCTTAATTCTCACACAGCAAGATGTTTCAGGCTCATCTTAGACTCTTTCTGCCCCAGCCCTGAAATCAGCCTTTTCTCTAAAAAACCTGTTTCCTTTTAGTGGAGGATGATATTTAGAAGTCAGGATATGAACTTTTTGCTGTTGGGGTGTGTCTGTCTCCCGGGTCCTGTCAGCGGCCAGAGTTAGGAAAGATGCATGTATGTGTTTCTATATCTGTATACATTGACACCATAAGTTCACCGCATCTCCAGTTTCTTTCTGATACTGTAAGGTTTATTCTAGTTTCTCTTTCTGTCATTCTAACACCTTTTCCATTTATAACTCTCTTTGTTTTTAGAATGTTTACTTATTTGATCAATCCCCCATATGTAACTGAGGTCGCATCACTGCCCTCCCTTCCCCACGCTGCTGCCTTCTTTGGCACTCTCAGGCCCGGACTCCCAATGCGGGCCACCCACCTTGCCCACTTGGGCTCAGACAATGTGCTCTGCTGTACCCTTTCCCCCACCCCCATCGTGGCCACACCTAATGGCTTAGGACCGAATTGTTCTGGAAGAGAAAGAAATATTTTTACCATTTTCTTTTCTTATAGTCCTTACTACATACCATAGCATTTGATTTTGTTCTACTGTTTTATGCTTATTTTTCTTAAAACGTTTTTTAAAGTTCTTGAAAACTGAGACTGTTTCTTCCACATTTTGTACCCTCACAGTCGTTATTATAGTACAGATCCTGTATCAGGCATTTGAGTATCTGTGGTTAGATTGACCTTTTTTTTTTTTTTTTTTTTGGTGTGTGTGTGTGTGTGTGTGTCTAAGAGCTGGAGAAGCAACGGCAGCGAAGCATCGGAAAACCTTTACTTGGGGGCCCGTTTTCCCTCACAACTCATACTGGAGAGTCCAAAACTGATAAGGACTACCTGGGTCAGTGGGTATTGATTTATTTTGGTTTCACTCATTGCCCTGATGTCTGTCCAGAAGAACTAGAAAAAATGATTCAAGTCGTGGATGAAATAGGTAAGTGCCATCACTTGCTATAAAAATTATCTGTTTACTTAATGTTACTATGCTTTTCACATCCTTATGGTACTGATGGAGGAGGGTTGTAATTATCTGGTTTACGAGAACATAAAATCTCAGCATTAGGCTTGTTTGTTGCTGTGATTCCCATGATTCCATGCTTATTCTCCACCAAAAGAAGCTTATTTTGATGCCAAATGTTAGATTGCTTAAAAATATCAGTGTGGTCTGGGTTTCCCTTAACTCTGCTTTGTGTCCCTCCCTTTACTGTGGCCTCCCATCACTGACACTGCCATTGCCTTTTCCCTGGTAACTGATGGTTAAGCTGGGAAATCTGTGGTATGGTCTGTGATGTGCAGTTGGTGGCATTTATTAGTACCAATGAAAAGGGTACTGTCCTTCTTAAAATGAGTTGTTCCAGGGTATTCAGTCCTTGTTAATAGTTTGCCTTGCCCTTGAGATACGATGGGGGGTTGGGAGGGGACTGCAAACGTTGGATTGGATTAGGAGAGAAGATAGTCACGTGGTGTGATCTGGGTAACAACGTGTGCACTGGTGCAGGTATTCGGTAGGATATACATCTGATTTCACCACAGGTAATACATAGATCTGCTTCTCTGGGAGGCCATCCCATCCTCCTCCCCGTCTGCTCCATGCCAGTGTTAGATGTTCCTCCTTGTTTCCTTAACACCTGCTGTAGCACTTACTACACTCTACTGTAGTTGCTGGTTGTCTTTGTCTTTTCCGTTAGAGTTTGAATACGGACTAATGAGATAGTATTCCTCCTTTCTTTCAGACAGTATTCCAACTCTGCCAGATTTAACTCCACTTTTCATCACTATTGACCCGGAGAGGGACACAAAAGAAGCCATTGCAAATTATGTGAAAGGTGTGTTTTATTAATAATACTTTACATCTGTTTAGCTCTTATAGTTCTTGAAAGATCAGCTTACTTGAATCTTACAATGTCTTATGAAATATCGAGGACAAATGGTATTATCACCAATTTTACAGACGAATAAAAAGATGAGGCTCCGAGTTGTCGCTGTGGCTAATAGGTAAATAAATAAGAAACAAGTTTCTCAATGCCTGGTGCAGGACTCTTACTGTTTTGTCACAGGAAGGCTTGAACTTGGCCTTCACATATCAACAAAGTTCACAGAGACTTGAATTGAAAATAAGGCCAGCTTCTAATTCCAGCTCTGTACATCATTCTCTCCTTTGTAAAATTAGGATAAACATACATTCCGATAGTATGTACGTTGGGAGATTAAAGATGAATTGTTTAATGTAAACTCATTTTGAATTCATAGGACATATTTTATAAATTCAAAACATTTATTATGACACATTTATGACTTTTAATGGAAGAATTTCAATTCAAACATCTGAACGTGCCAGCTAAAACTATTAGAAAGTACTTATAAAGGCTGTAAATTATGGTAGAATTAAGGTTGAATACTTAGGTTCTGATGAGCTTAGGTAAGTTGCTTAGTTTGTGTGGATTCAAGTTTCTTCAGCTGAAAAATGTAATGAGAATAAAAATTGATCAGATATGTTTTGTTATACTAATGTCTGGAACGTGGGGGCTTAAAGATCAGGAATTTAAATTTTAATTATGGTGAAATTGATTTTGAGCTACTGGTCAGAAAGATAATGAATAGTTTTATATTTATTTTTGTTATATGACACATTCTAATGCATATCCTCTAAAACTTTGAGGTTATTTAAAAATGTGTTCTCTGAAGGACCTGCTATATATTTTTATTATTTAACAGATTTATTGAGATATAATTGATATACAGTGAAGTGTACGTATTTAACAGTGTACAGTGTGTTACCGTTTGATGCATGTGCACTTGTGAAACCATCACCACAGTCAAAATGAACACTTCATCCCCCCAGCACTTTCCTCGTCCCTCGTTCCTCCCTCCCCTTCACCCACCTCCTGTCTCTAGGCACCACTGCTCTGCTTTCTGTCAATGTAGATTAGTTTATATTTTCTAGAAGTTTATGTAAATAGAATTATACACGATGTTCTCTTTTTTTTGAGTGGCTTCTTTCAGCATAATTATTTTGAGATTCATCCATATTGTGGCATTATCAATAGTTCATTTCTTTTTATTGCTGAGTGGTATTCCACTGACGGACGTTGGAATTATTTCCAGTTTGGGGCTATTACAAATAAAGCTCCCAATATGCAAGTCTTTGTATGGGCACATGCTTTCATTTCTCTTGACCTAGGAGTGGAGTGGCTGGATCATGTGGTAGGTGCATGTTTAACTTTTTAAGAAACTGACAGACTGTTTTCCAAAGTGGTTGTACTTTTTTCCATTCCCACTAGCAGTGTATGAGAGTTCCAGCTCCTCTCCGTCCTCACCACGCTTGATATGGTCAGTTGTTTTCATTGTAACCACTTCAGTAGGTGTTTAATGGTATCTCCTGGTGGATTTATTATGCGTTTCCCTAATGACTGTTAACGTAAGCATCTTTTCATGCTCTTATTTGCCATGTGTGTGTCTTCTTTGGTGTGAAGTGTCTCTTCACGTGTTTTGCCCATTTTTATGAGGCTGTTTTATTTTTTAAATTTTTTGCTGAGAAAGATTCTCCCTGAGCTAACATCTGTGCTACTCTTCCTCTATTTTTTATGTGGGTCACTGCCACAGCATGGCTGACGAATGCTGTAGGTCTGCGCCTGGGATCCGAACCCAGGCTGCCAAAGTGGAGCACATTGAACTTAACCACTAGGCCATGGGGTTGGCCCCTTTTTCTTTTTATTTATTTGTTTATTGTTTGTATTCCTGATCAAGTCTTTTTATCAGGTGTGTGATTTGCAAGTATTTTCTCCCAGTCTCTGGCTTGTCATTTCAGTCTCTTGCCAATGTGTTTTGTAGATAATTCTTTCAGTTTCATGTGTAAGAAATCTTTGCCTAACCCAAGGTTATAAAAGTTTATGTTTTCTCCTTGAAGTTTTAGAATTTTTGTTCTATCTTTAAGCAGAATGTATGTCCACAGTTTGCAGGGTTGGCAGACACTTAAATAGCATAGTTATTTCCCAAAGCAGTAAAAAGCAGGTATAACTCATTGGATGATAAACAATCCCCAATTTAAATGTGTGTTATATTGGCAGTTATTTTTCACCACGTATTAACCAAATTCTAAATATCCCCAAATAAGTAGACATCTGAGTTCCTATACCTAGCTGAGATACCAAATCCTTATGGTAATATTCTTCAGCAGCACATACATAGAGTGATTGGTGATGTGATCATTACTAGTTACATTTGGGGGGTATTTAAAAATATTTAAGTTGGTATTTAGAAAATTATATCAATTTCAAAAATTAAAGAAAAGGTTTGGGTGTGCAACTAATTCAGGCTTCATTCACCTTTCGCTTTATTTACTCATACAGTAAAAAAGAAAGACAAGCCATCTTGCTTTTTCAGTATCTGGACAATTTTTCAATTTAGATTGAATTAGTCCAAGGAATGAAAATAGGTTTTCTCTACCTTTGGAAGATGGCACTGCTGTTAAATGTTGGGCTCTCATCTCAGTATCCTGATGAATCCAGGTGTTTTAAGTGACTTCCACCAGCTCACTTAACATAAATTACAAAAACTTAACAGCAAATACATGCTTTGAGATTATTTGCTGGAAAGTGAGATACAGATATTTTGACCTGGTATGAACTAATTGTGAAGCAGACTTTTTTCTCCTATGATTCAATGAAAAACAGTAGTGCTTAATTCCTGATGATAACTTTAAATTTCAACATATTTCAGAACTACGTCTAATTATTTAAAAACAACTAATTAATAAAAAATATGATTTAAATAATTAGAAT
The DNA here is from genome assembly GCF_021613505.1 of Equus quagga. Taxonomy (NCBI): domain Eukaryota; kingdom Metazoa; phylum Chordata; class Mammalia; order Perissodactyla; family Equidae; genus Equus; species Equus quagga. Next base: position 63,845,094 of record NC_060277.1, read on the forward strand.
ATATTCTCTCCGTATCTTCCTAGATAATCATGAAAGGGTTTGACTTTTATATTATGAAGAAACAGCTTTTGGTTTCATTGATTTCTCTCTATTAATTTTTCTTTTCAGTTTCATTGATTTCTGCTCATATTCTTTTCTCTTGCTTGCTTTGGATTTAATTTGCTTTTTTCTAGTTTCCTAAAGGGGAAACCTAGATTATTGATTTTAGATCTTTCTTTTTTAATATATGCATTCAGTGCTACAAATTTCCCTCTAAACACTGTTTTCACTGCACCCCACAAATTTTGATAAGTTGTCTTTTCATTTTCATTTAGTTCAAAATATTTTTTAACTTCTCTTGAAATTTCTTTTTTAATGGTGTTTAATCTACGTGTTTTAGGATTTTCCAGATGTCTTTCTGTTATTGATTTCTAGTTTAATTCCGTTGTGGTCTGAGAGCGTACACTGTGTTATTTCCATTCTTTTAAATTTGTGAAGGTGTGTTTTATGGCCTTGGAGAATGTGACTTATGTATTACAAAGGAGTATTGTTCTGTGTGAATTTCTTTTCTTTTGAATCGTGAGGAATTATTTAGGAACTCACAGGAAGAAACTGGCAATAGGGCTGCTTTATAACTCATACTGGTTTTTGAACTAAGGATGGTGATTTTGCTTGGTTCTCATTTTTCATTGTCTTTCTCATTTTTTATTTAGAATTTTCTCCCAAACTGATTGGTTTGACTGGCACAAAAGAAGAGATCGACCAAGTGGCCAGGGCATACAGAGTATACTACAGCCCTGGTCCCAAGGACGAAGATGAAGACTACATAGTAAGTAAATGCTCAGGCTTCAGCCCATGGGCCAGTTCCCAGGTCCCAGACATTCATATAGCTTTAGGTGACCGCTGGCTTCAGAGATGAAAGAATACCTGAGATTATTGAAAATTCCTTAGGAATTATAGATGCTTTAAAGGATAGTAGAAGTATAATTTTTTTTAAGGATATTTGTTTAATTTATATTCACTCCTATAGTTTAATTGCCTGCTTTTCTTTTCTAGTGGTACATAAAATTACGGCACAGTATAAAATGAGTGGTATCTTAGATTCAGTAGAATATAATACTCGGGTACCATGTTGGAAATAAAGAGACACACTGGGGACAAACAAATTGTGTCCCCAGTGAAGAGGTGTAAGAAATGTGTTCCTTTTGAGAAGCAGTGTTAGGCCACAGTGAATTGCATTTTGGGGTAGAGTGAATAAGACTTCATTCTGTGCCATGACCAGTTCCCAGTAGCGATGTGCAGAGGGGACATCTCACTGTGATGCTTGGTCTCCACGGCCCACTGTGACTTCTCCATCGCCTTTAAACCTGGAACACATGTGCCCCTGTAGCCTATGGCCTACATTAAAGGCAGGCTTCTGGTCCCTTTGCTTTAAGACCACACAGTAATCTTATTTTCCAGTTCTGGTGCCTTAGAGAGTTAGGGAAACTTGGATTCATGGGAGAAAAAGATGAGAAAAATTAGCATTTTTCCTTAAGCCCTAAGGTTAAGAAAAGTGGGGGACCCTACTGTGGTTTCCTCTTGTTGCACCAGCAGTATGAGAAGAATGAGAGAAGAGCAGAGGGGAGCAATGGCTGAGAGAGGGAGCCATGGAAAAAGAACTTTTCAGACTTCTTCACCCTTTGTATACAAGAAAGTTATATTAACTGGTTTTAAGTTTAACTTATGATAGTGGGAGCAGGTGAGCTGATCAGTCTGACGTCGGTGTTAAATGAGTTTTATTAAATTCTTTAAATATATATGATTGTAAATTAGGTAACACTCCTTAGTCTTTAGTCTTATGAGCTTATAGCTTGTCATTCTAAGGTCAAAAAGAGGTTTTACAAATAAAACCAAACAACCTATAAAATTCAAGTAAAACTTTCAGTTAATGTAGGGCGAGGCACTTGCGTGAAGCCAGAGCGCTGCTCACCACGACAACGTGCTTTGGGCCGACTGCTCTCAGACACCCAACTGTACCACCACCTGCCCCTCGGGTTTTCTTATTTAAAATATTTTGAAACCTTTAATCGTGTAGTCTACCTTGACTGGTTGGTCTTGACTCAGCAAGAATATATCATTTTCTTGTTGTCTGCCTGTAACCAGCAGTGTACAGCCAGGTGCCAGTAAGCTCATAAACACAGGTTTGGGCACTGAGATTTGGACTCAGTTAAAAAGTAGTCATGCACATAATCCAGAATATAGACATTAATTTTTTTAATCTTAAAATACAAATATTTAAGTCTTATGAAGACTTCTTGGACCCTCTAGAATACATCCTAGACGCCATTTTGAGAAATACTGGTCTACTACCAGAAGAATTTGGTAAGAATCAATGAGTTCACTGCTGTACATTTGCTAAATGAACCAATAGGGGGAGACACTCTCCAGCCTCTTGGGTTTTTCATTAGTGTGACTTCTATCCCTTGAGGTCACAGATTCTCATCCACAAGATGGTATGGGCAATTTCTTTTAAGATGTAAGGACCTGCGGGGAGTGAGAGAGTGCCTTCAAGGTTGAGATGTAATGCTGTGAGGTTTTCTTAATCTCAGGCAACAGCAGCAAAAGGGAGGCTTCTTGCTTTTGAATGCTAGTAGAATCCTCAGACTGGTAGTTTATGTGAACTGGGCCTGCCAAACCTGGAGGACTCCATGAAAGCTAAATGCACATGTCACTGCATTATATGTAGAGTGCATTATTTTGTAAGTATTAATTAGAAAACAATTCTAAAAAAATACAAATGGCTTTCAAACTTAAGAACAGATGTTCAGTTTCACTCATAATAAAAGAAATGTGAATTATGTAATGTGATGCCATTTTTCACCTGTTAGATCAGCAAAAGTCAAAAGTTTGAAATATATTGTCAAAATGTAATTTGGGAAAAGAGGAGATTACACTGTTGGAGTGAAGTGGAACAACAGACACATTGATGCACTGTACGTAGGAATTAAATTGATATACACTCTTCAGAGGGCAGTTTGTCTGTATCTTACCAACACTTAAAGTGGACTACTTGTCAGCTTAGAGATCCTACTTTTTGGAATTTGCCCTGCAGATATACCCTACAGCATTGTTTGTAAAAAGACTGAAAACCAAGCAGACATTTCTCAAAGGACTATTATGCATGTACTGATAAAGAACAATATCCAACATATTGTTAAATGAGAAAACAAGTATAGTATATACTTCTGTAACTTCTGTTTAAAAAGAAATAGATGGAGGTGGTAAAGGAAATCAGTAGATGTACACATACTAATAAATGCAAAGAATTTCTCTGGAAGAATATAGTAGGAGCTGGTGGCAGAGGTTCCCTCTGAGGAAGAGAACTGAGAAACCCTGGGAATCTGAAAGGGGGAAGACTTTCATTGTATAAGTTTACTGCATATTCTTTTTGTTTTTTATGTGCATTTTTTACCTTTTCAAAAAATAAAAATTTTAAATAGAACTTGCACATTAGAAAAACTGGATGGTTCTCCCGTAGAATTCCAATAGAGGTGGTGGCAAAATGGGGATATGAAAAGATTGTGGACTTGAGAATTGAGCAGATCTGGGTTCTAAGCTTAGGTCTGGGACTTACTAATTACGTGACTTATGTCTGTGTAGCTTAAACTGTTTTGTGGTTTGTAAAGGAGTATGACACCTGCTTCCTGGGTTGAGGTGACACATGGAAGAGCCTGTCAGTAAACGCTAGTGTTCTTTTTCTGTACTAGGATCTCTGAGAACATTAAAGCACTCTGTATTAGAAACAGATGGACATTTGCTCTGCCCACAGCCCAAATGAACATTGAGACCTGGCCACTGATGAGTTTGACAGATAGGGATAGAACAGTATTTTTATTACGTACTAGAAAGTCATTTATATTAAGAATACTCATAAAATAAGTCCAACATTGGAATTCTGCTTTTGAAGGGAGAGAGAGAACAGGGAAGAGAAAGAATAGAAAAAAGGAAGAAATAGGGAGAGAGAGAGGTGTAAGCTGCAGGGTATGGTTTGGAGAGCCATCAGGAGACCTGATTGTGACTCTATCAAATGTGTGGCGAGACAGACATAGATCCCCTCTCCTACCCCTGCAGTAAATTCTTCCAAGATGCACGAAGTCGCCAGCTGTTTGAGCCCTTTGGTGTACATTCTTTCCTTATGTGAGTGGGCAAGTGGCTCTTTCCATTAGCTATCTCCTTATGAATGTGTGTGTATAAAGAAATGACCTCATAGCCGTATAATGTGTGTTTGGGTATATTTGAGGGTGTCTCCAGTTTGGTATGTGTGATCACATTCCTGTCTTGTTGTCTTGCCAAATAGCAATCAAGTCTGCAGTAAATTCCAAGGACTGTTAAGTGCCAAGTCTTCTGCTCATTCACAAGTGGATTTTTTGGAGGCACATAACTGAAAAAAATTTGATGACTAATCTAAACTTAGATAGAGCTAGGAGTGTTTTAAGAACTTTGCCAGGAAAATGGATAATGGATTTAAGATGAGTCCTGGGAGGCGTAGCATTTATGGCTCCTGAGGAGTTTCCAGGTCATTTCCTTCAGGCAGTATTGTTCAGTGTAGTATAAAAATTTCCCAGGGGAAAAAACCATTTGTTTTCATGTGTCCATTTGAATCACTAATATCAGGACTAAGTACTGTGGTAAAATTTATAAGTTACATATTTAGTGGTTAGATTTCTTCTCATAAAATGTGGTAAACAGAATTTAGGTACTAATGAATGATAACCAGTTTTTCTTGAAACATGAAGGAATACACCCAAGAACTTTTTATTAAAAAAAGTAATTTCTCACCAACATTTTTAATTCTGTGTGACATGTCTTTACAATCTGGCTAAGGGGTTAGATGAAGTATTTCACTGAGAAATGTAAGCTCTTTCCAAGTCAGCCTGTTGTTCCACAAGCCTTGACTGTTTCAGGAAGGCCAGCAGCAGCCGTTTCATACAAATGGGTTCTTTTCTCAGGGATTATGTAGATGAGTATGTTAAGGAGTGAACCGAAAGAATTCTAGGTTCTAGCTGATGTATCAAACAATAGTCAGTGCAGATTTCTGGAACACAAAAGATTTTAGATAATTTGCCACTGAATTACAGGCTTAGGCCTGTAAGAGTAATAGATGTTACAAAGGTTATTTAACCATTAATGTGAAGTTCTCTTATCCTGCAGTATTTATACAGTAAGATAAGCAACTTATTTTGGTAATCCTCTTGTCATCTCCACCCCACCCCTGTTCTCTGCAGGTGGATCATACAATAATAATGTACTTGATTGGACCAAATGGTGAGTTTCTAGATTATTTTGGCCAGAACAAGAAGAATGCAGAAATAGCTGGTTCAATTGCTGCGCACATGAGGGAACACAGGAAAAAGAGCTAGCCAAAGCAGCGGTGCCGGGCGCAGTGTTCCCCTGCTAAAGAGGAAGGAAGCTTTGTCTCCCATGGTAACCAATATCTGTTTATATGTATGTATATAAAGGTGTAACCCACAGAATGGCCTTCATACCGTGAGAACATCTGTATTTTGCACAGGACATGTTACCCTTGGCTTCAGCCGAGATAGATTCTTGGAACTGTAAAGATTGCAACTAAAAGACTTCCAAATAGTCACCTTGAGACCAGTGGACCAAGTCAATGTGAAGCCAGAGGAGTGGACCTCAGGGAAGGATACAGCCGGGAGAGGCACAGCTGGTGCCTTTCCTCACGGGAACAGGGCCCTCTGATCGGCGTTGCTACCTCTGCAGGGTGTGGGGCTGAATTTCCAGGAGGAGTGTAATTTCTGTAGTGCCTTTGCTTTCCTCTTCGAGTTCTTGGTAGCTGATACCAGTCACATTAGGCTCTCTGGCATTCATATTTAATCTTTAGACTTGAAAGACTTTATGAATGTTTAATTCATAGTTAATAAGTACAGTCTTCCTTGTTAGTGAATATCACTGTCAGGTTTGCATGATGTTTCCTGTCAGCAGGTGCCAATCTTACTAATGAAGAGGAAATCTATTGTTTGGGGAAAACCATCAGATCAGTTTCTCTGGCATCTTTTATGTGATTTTTATCTAAATGACATGCCAGGTTTCCAGTGACATACCAAATGGATATAAGAGGATATTGGTCATGAGTGTGATGCAGAGTACTTTTCTGCCTCTACTAGACTGCACTGTGTATGAAATAAAGGCATATTCAGTTTTGCAACTCAGACAAGCATGACCTTTCTTGTGGGTGAAGAGTGGGTGCGTAGATGGCAGGACACAGCTCTCAGGGCAAGACTCACAGACTCAAGTGGGTGGGAAAGTGGGTGCTTGTTGAAGTACAAGTTCCAGAGCCCAGAGCTGGATTCACTGAGTCTCAGTGAGGTAGGATACAGAGACCTGCATTCATAGCAGACATCCCAGGTGCCTCAGACGCTGGCGGCCTGGGGACACACACCTTGAGAAACTGTTTTATGAGGAAACAAGGTTTTGTTCTGGAGTTGACCCATCTTCTGGTGTGTCAGTTGACAAAGTGATGTGCACATAATTAGCCATTCAAGAAAATGATTGTCGAGTGATGGAATGAATCTCGGCTTTTATTCCTGAATTTCACTTCTCTCGGTGCCTGGGCTTGACTACACCTTTTCCCCCTGAAGCTGCTGCCCGGGGCAGAGTTCTCTGAAAGTCGGTCAGTAGATCCTAACGCACAGGTGTAGTGCCTGGTGAGACACAGATTCTCTGCACATCTGTTATGTTTTACATGTACGTGTTACAGGCCTATCTTTTGGTTTTTAAATTCTCTTCTCAATACTTACGTTAAACCCACTCTAAATACATATGTCAAAGTATGTGAAAGATAAAAATCATAAACTGTAGCGGTTATGGGCTGAATCCTGTCCCCCATTGTCCATATGTTGAAGTCCTACCTCCTAGTACCTAAAAATGTGACTGTATTTGGAGATACGGTCTTTAAAGTGGTAATTAAGTTAAAATGAGGCCCTTAGATTGGGCGCTAACCCCAATATGACAAGTGTTCTTCTAAGAAGAGGAGATTGGGACACAGACACCCACAGAGAAGACCACATGAAGACATGGAGAGAGGCCTCCAGAAGGAACCAACCGTGCTGACACCTGGCTCTTGGACTTCTAGAACTTCCAGAACTGTAAAAACATAAATGTCTATTTCAGCGGTCCAGTCTGTGGTGTTTTGTTACAGCAGCCCCAGCTAACTAATACAATAGCCATCCTCCTTTCTTAGGATAGTCTCCTTAATAACAACTACAAGATTTAGTTCATATAAACTTCAACTCAAGATGTAGTTGGTTTGGAATGACTTTCCTAGGAACCTTGTCAAGAAGGTGAGGAACTTACTAAAAAACTAGTCTCGAGGCTGGCCCCATGGCCAGGTGGTTAGGTTCACGCCCTCTGCTTCAGCGGCCCAGGGTGTCACTTGTTTGGATCCTGGGCATGGACATGGCACCACTCATCAGGCCATGCTGAGGCAGCATCCCACATAGCACAACCAGAGGGACCCACAACTGGAATATACAACTATGTACTGGGGGGCTTTGGGGAGAAGAAGGAAAAAAAAAAGAATGATTGCAACAGATGTTAGCTCAGGTGCCAATATTTAAAAAAAAATAAAAATAAAGCCTTGTCTCATGTAACAAAGAAGATATTAGGTATCTAAAATGCCGGTCATTAAAAAAGATAGTCTGTTTTAAGCCACAGAGCATTTGTATGGATCACTTTGCAGTAAGCTTGCTCTAGATAAAATTTAGTCTTCATTCTCAGCTGTTGCAGGTTAAAGCTGTGTAATGATCCAGAAAGGGAACAGCAGCTTTGGAAGAAACCTTTTATTTGCTCTTCATTGCAGTGTCAAGTTTAAAGGCCCAGGATCAGGATGTTGGAAGCAGGGAGAGAGGCCTCAGAGATGATGTGGACATCTCTTTGCACGTGAGGAGACAATTCCAGAGATTACGATGTTTCGCTTACTTCTGAGTCTAGGTTAGAACTTGGATCCCACTTTCTCTTCAAGCCTCTGCTTGTGGGGTGTTGATATTGACCATGTGAATCCAACCAAAAAGGGGGGGTCCTGCGTGCCGGGGGAGCAACCTTTCAATTGTGAATCTTGGGAAATCGAAATCAAGACTGCCTTTCAACATAGTATCACTTGCAGACCTTTACCTGGGGGGGTTACAGTGTTTTCACTGGACTCTTCAATGCAATTAGTATTTTAAGAAATGCTGTTTATTTGAAAATTCTAAGAATCTTGCCTGTGCAGTAGGCGTGGAAGTACTTAATGTGTCCGGCTGTCTATGAGGCAAGATTCACTGGATACCAGTAAAACACCCCTGTGAGTTGGGAGGTTAATGTGAACCCAGTAAAGTGATTTCAAATTGTATATGTATCTGCATAAGATATTTTAAAATACCTTTTATTGTTCCTTATAAGGTTAAAAAATTTTTTCGAATCACCTAGAACCCCTCAAATAACTTTTTTCTTTTCCTACATTTAGTGCAATTTAAATCTCTGTATGTGTATGTGTGAGTTACCTTTAAAAGAGCAGTCACCACACAAGCATTTTTCATCCATTTAGCTTATATTTTTTACTCATAGTTAGGAGTTATGTTACTCTCTAACAATATGGTGGTTATTCCTATTTATTAATGAGGTGCAGTTAATGACCTCTTTAGCCATGTGTTCCTTCATAATACCTTTAGCACTTAGGAGATAAGTTATTTTCTATTAATTTGAAAAATACATTTTATAGTTTATGGGTTCTTCCATAATTATACCATATCCTCAGTAGAGAAAATTTGGAATATATGGAAAAGTTGGAGGAAGATATTTTAAAATCACAATTGTTCCACTACCAGGAAGCAGTATTTGGTGGATGCATTTCTTTTGAGTCTTCAACATTTAAAAATTTTTTATTATACCATACCAGAAACTCATCCATGTATTTCTTTTAAAAAGTTAGACATGACACATAAAGCTTAGTTGTCTTTTGCACACCACTTTCCCCCTCCCCACGGTGCTGGGTGGGTCTCTTTCCAGAGTATTAAGCATCCACTTAGGCTGTGTTTCCAGCTCAAGTTATGAATACTAAGTTAAAAGTGTTAGTACCATAACTAGCGAAGATACTGCTCAGTTTTTATGTGACTTATTTTTGTTACATTTTTGCATATTTGTTACATTATTGAATCTGGTAAATATTGAATTTAGCCCAAAATAGCTCCCCCCTTCTCTGTTGCCAAGGTTTGGTCATGGAGCAGCTAGAGAAAAAATTAGTTTGCAGGGTGAACTGCAGTTGTCCCCTCCCCACCACACACACGCACACACCTCCCATTACTGACGGATGGCGTCGTTTGGAGTGTGAGATTGGATAAACTTCCTTCTCGGAATGGCGATGTGAAGCTGGGGGCCACATAGCAGGCCTCAGATGGCGGGACGCGGGCTTCTCCCCGCAGGTGCTGGGCGTGCAGCTGCGCACGCGGCCTGCGCTCAGCCCTGCTGCTGATGCTCCTCAGGAATTCACTGCACTGAAACCAGCTTGGTCGAATCCTGATGCTGCTGCCTTTTCTAACCTGAGAATCCTAGTCACTGGTCAGTTTGAGGTGAGAGTTAAACGAAGCCACGTAGAAGAACACCTGCGCACCCTCAATAGGTGGTGGCTGCCGTTATTTTTGGTCCCAATGAGGGTGATGACTTGGGGCTGACTTGGCAGAGGTTGTGGAAACAAGTGGGTTTGATTCTAAGTGTTTTCCACCCTCCCTCCATCACCTTTGCACTTCACCCTGCCTAGAGGTATGCTGATTTCTGGTAGTCTCCCACATTTTCTGCATCCCCACCCCAGTACACATAGCTAGGCCTGGAACTGTTGGCCATCTTGCCTTAATGAACTATTCAAACCTGCTTTCTTATATGGCATTTAAATTTAGAGATAAGCTTCTTGAAAAAACATAAGGTTCAAACCAGAAACTCAGGGCTTTTTGTCTCAACACAAGAACACCAGAGCATAAGGTATGAGCAGACACCTTGACAGGGTTCCTTCTCAGGAGCTTGGTGGGCACAGGGGCCGCGTGAAGCTGTTGGTTTTCAAGCAACACAAGTCTGTTGAGGAGGGTCACCCTCACAGTCCTCAAATGGACTGCTTGGGATGGCACGTTGTGTGGAGGGCTGTTGGTCTGTCCGGTCCTGGTCATTTCTGTAAGGATTTCTGGCTTCAGCAGTGCAGCATCCCTCCCCCTTTGACGTCAGGGACCAGTTGCTGGCTCTACTGCTCTTTTCATGGTTAGTTTAGTTCTGCAGCCACCTCTGCCTATATCTGTTGGCTCACAAGGTGGTGGGTATCTTGTCTTTGGTAGGTTCAAGAGCAGATCGTGAGCAAGAGTTTTTCCTTCCCTGGGCCCCAGGTCACCCAGCCGGGAGACCAGCTTTGCTCAGCAGCCTACATGTCCGTGCATTCCATGAATATTTCTTGCATATTTACTACCTGGCTGGGGATACAGGAGTGAACTGAACATAGTTCCTGCCCTCATGGAGCTTACCTTCAGTGAAGTAGACGGACTGTAACCAGATAAATATGTTGAATGGCGTCAGATAGTACTAAGTGCTATGAAGAAAAGTAAAAGAAGGTAAGGGTTTGGAGAGTGATGAGGATGGGGATTAGTGTGATTGGTCGTGGAAGGACTCCTTCAGGAGATGACCATTTGAAAGTTGGGAGTGAGCTATGTGAGTATCTGGGGGAACCTTCCAGCACAGGGCCTGTCCCTGGAGTGTGCTTGGGATGCTCAAGAATGGCAAGGAGCCCAGCACGACAGCTCGGTGAGTCAGGAACGGCGGTAGGGAACAAGGCCCGAGAAGGCCTGGAGCCACATTCCCTTTGCGGCAGGGGCTCTGGCTCTGTTGTGAGTGTCCTCGCCCTGCAAAGGCGGAGAGCAGAGCCTGATCTGATCCATCCGCCCACAGCGCCCACTGTGATTGTTGCTTGATTCACATAGGAGTCTGAGAGTGCGAATGTCACCGCACCTGGGGGTCAAAAGTCATTCACCCTGTGTGCTATTTCAGGAGAATTCCGTGGATATTTAATTGAAGGAAAACTTGAGTTTTCTTTTTTCTTTTTATTATGGGAATTTTAAAACCTATTCAAAGAGTAGAATATTTTAATGAACTTGATATGCCTATCACCAAGCTTCGATAATTATAACGTAGGGCTGATCTTGTTTCACCTGTACCTCCGGCCACTCCCACCCGCCCCGGGTACTGCATTTGTAAGTATCTCTAAAAGAAACCAACTTTATCTTTTAAATACGTAACCACAATCCCGTTATTACAACAAAAAGAGATTTTTGGTTTTTTGGCTTAATGTCATCAAATATCCAGTCAGTGAAAAATCAAGCTTGTAATTGGGTCTTTTGCTTTCAAGAAGCCACGAGACTGTTCATTGTGGACATGTGTTCTGTCCACATCGTACCTGTGACTCTGTGTCCACGTTTGCACCCAGTTCAAGGAGGATGTGGCGGGTGTAGACAGAGACAGGCCCTGCACGCCTTCCGCCATTCCCACTCACAGATGCTCAGGTGGACCATGTTGGAACGACCAACCCACTGGTCTTGGTTTTTTATTTGTAAAACAGGTGTAACTGTGAGGATGAAATGAAATACTGTGAGAACAGGGGAAACTAATGTATGGTCATAGAATCGTGCTTACCTCTGGCAGGAGTTAGGTGGTTATTAATTGAAAAGCCCAAGAGAACTTTCCAGAGCCATAGAAATGTACTATGGCTTGATCTGAGTGATGACAATATATCTAAAAATGTATTAAACTATAAATAAGATTTATGCATTTTGTTGTATGTCATGTATAATAAAAAAATGGAGGAAAAGCGCTCCTGGGAGAGGCAGGGTGAGGGGAAACTGCGTGATGTGGGAAGGCATAAGACTACACTTAGCAACTGGCTCCGGCTTGGACAGGAGGATGCAAGCTACTACTGACATTCTCACCCGCACTCCGAGGTACGGGAAATAAGGAGCTCCGGCGACCCGCAAGCTGGAGGACAGGGGCTAAAGCTGGCACAGCTGTGAGAGGCAGAGAGCTTTGCTCAGAGGCTTTGGGAGGCTTTCTGCGACCCGGGACACTGAGCAGAGAACAAACTGGAGGAGACAGCAGCACAGTGAGCAGCAACTGGGCGTTGTTAGTCAAGCTGTGGGGCCGCTCTGCTGATTCTTGTGCTGATTGCGTCCCTTTTTATGGAGTAAGCGGGGACACTGCCCTTACACTTGAGCCATCTGATGTGTTCTTGGGCGGGTCCACAGTTGACAGCGCATTACCCATTCTTCATTCAAGATGACGCAAAGACGCGGGGCCAAGCTGAACTTAGATGTGTGAGAGCCGCCGAGTCTCGGGAGCTCATACTCGGAGCCTTGGGCTCTGCATCCGCGGCATCTCTGTGATGACGTGAGGTGGTCTTCCTTCACAGTGTCAGATGTGGCGGAGACCATCTAGCATGTCCTCACGGTGTAGGAGAGGAAGGGCCCAAGCGGGGCCTCGTAGCCAGTTTGCTTCAAAGCTGATAGCAGAACTTCCTCTGCAGCCTTGCTGCCCAGCTGTGCTCCCTGGTCTAGCAGTGTCACGTCACCTGGGAGCTTTCTAGACATGCAGTCTCAGGCTCCACTCCAGATCTCCTGACTCAGAAGCCATATTTCAACAAGATCCCCAGGTGAGTGTAGGCAGGGTGAAGTTTGAGAAGCGCTGCTCCACAGCGCGTTGACTTTTGCCCTTTGGTACCACAGAGCCTACTAAGTTTTCCATAGTAGGGAAGGAAAAATAAAAATAAGTGATTAATCTTTCCCCACAAGGCAGCTCTTTAATTAATTTTGCTTCCATGAAACACATACTTTGAAAGAGTTTCTCAAGTAAACAAATTCCATTTCTGATAATTTGATCACCCCATTTTAAAAATTTTAATCAAAGACATATTTCCTGTCAGAACTTCTCTTCGGCATAGGATTTCAAGGGTTTCTCCATTGAGTTGATGTAATTCCAGCAAAAATCAAGGCGATACGCTGTTTGGTTACCCAGTGACACCTGGTCAAGGCTAAATGCAGTATTTCCATTTGGCCTTTTGAAATTTGAATTGAAACTGGACTGAGAACCATGTGACCTCCAGTCGGCCCTAGTGCAGCCCGGCTGAGGAGAACGACTGACACAACTAAGTGAACCTGGGCGAGGTGAAGTCTGCCTATTTCCCGGTCCGCTCAGGCTCTGGTGAGGCTCTTCGTTGCAGAAAACAGTGGGGCCTTGGAGCTCCGCAAGGATCGCCCTCCATTCCTAGCAGGGACAGGCATTTAGTGTCTCGAACAGGCCAGGCCTTTGGGTGGGTTGCTTTTCCTCTGCTGCTTTTCTCTCTGCTGCCTCTGGTGGGTCTCCCCTAACTCCTGGGCCCCTCACCCTGCAAGTGCAGAGGGCACCACCCCGAATCATGCAGAAAGCGCTGGAGCAGGAGGGACCACAGCTGTAGGGCAGCCATTCACTGAGGCATTGATTAAGCCGCCATCTTTGGAATGCCTAAGCACGAGGGACAGATAGACAGAGATCTAGATAGAGATAGAGATCTAGATAGATAGAGAGACTCAATCCCTGGACGGTGCCTCCAGGATGCAAATAACCCCACCAGAGATAAACAAAGAATAGGACAGTTTTAGATCATTCTGCCGCAACCGTTTTGCCAACCAGTACATCTAAAATTATCCCCTCTTGTGAGTGTTTTATGTATCTAATCAGTGTCCAGTTATAAATAAGCAAAAATCAATAAATTTACTATATATCATAACAGCCATGTAAGAAATATAATGAAAAGATTATTAAATTCACAATAATCACACAATTTGTAATAAATAGAATAAATGTAATAATGATTCAGGATCCATAAGAAGAAAATTATAAAATTTTGGAGAACAGTTTTAAAATGTCAGTGTATAAAAAGGCACAGTTCGCTCCTTGATGAGAAGACTCAACGAGGCAAATATGTTCATTTTCTCCTCCTCAAATCGTCGACATGGTTTCAATAATATTCCAATGGCGAGTGATTGCCGAGGCCTGAAGGACCTGTGGAGGGCAGTGGAAATTATCAGCGTGTTGATTGTAGCTGTGGCTGCACAGCTGCATATATTTGTCAAAGCTCATCAAACTATATTCTTAAAAGGGTGAATTTTAATGTATATACCTCAATAAACCTTAGTTTTAAAAGTTTCAGTGGCATTTTTTGGGAGCTCAACAAAAAAAGCTTCTGAAATTAACCTGGAAAAATAAATGTAAAAAATGGTTGTAGGAAAATAAAGGATGGTAGTAGAAATAAAACAAGGTGGGAGGACTTGCCTTACCAGTATTAAAATATATGGGGTCGGCCCTGTGGCCTAGTGGTTAAGTCTGCTTTGGCAGCCCAGGTTCAGTTCCTGGGCACAGACCTACACCACTCGTCAGTGGTCATGCTGTGGCAGCATCCCACATACAAAATAGAGGAAGATTGGTACAGATGTTAGCTCAGGGCAACTCTTCCTCAGGAAAAAAAAAAATATTACTAAACCATAATGTAATTTTTTACGGGTGCAGTGCTTACACAGCATTTAACAGATCAAATCAGAAGTAAAAGTATGGAAACATCCATGTCATATAAAACTTTACTATATAAAAAAACACTATAAAACTTTATAACAAAGATCAAATCAGAAATAAAAGTATGGAAACAGATCCATGTTCTAAGAAACCTACTGCCTGACAAACAAAACTATATTATATTGGTGAAGATTACTAAAAATTAGTATTGGAACAATAATTAACAAAATGGAAAAAAGATTCTTTCTGCATCCTTCATTAAAATAAATTTAGATGGATTGAGAATTTAAGTATAAAAAGTAACAATAAAAGCACCAGCAGGAAGTACATGTGAACAGTTACCCTGTTTGGGATAGGTTTCCCTGCCCACGTGCGTAGGGCCGGTAGCTCACTCACACCCACTGCTGAGGGGCCATCGTGGTCTGTTGTACCACGTGGTCATCGCACCCCCGCAGCCGGGGCTGGCCAGTTCATAGGCTGGACCAATCAGATCCTCTCTCTGGAATATGAGGAGAGGAAGGCGGTGTGATCAGCAGTGGGAGCTGAAGCAAGAAGGTCATGATGAAGAGGAGCCAGGGCCAGGGCCAGGCCAGAGGCGGCCACCGCGAGCCACAGGCAAACTGAGACGATGAGTGCAAATCAGTAAGCAGAGGAAGCCTGTGGGTAGAGAGAAGCAGGCAGCCAGGGATAAGCGGGCGCCATAGAAGAGAGATGAGATCCTTGAATGGCCATCTCCAAACTTTTGATTACAATTGATTTTAAAAAATTAAAATTAAAAATTTGACATGCATCCTCCAATATATGTATATTTACTTATTTATATATTATATACGTGTGCTGCTGCACAAATATATATGGCAAGTGGTTGCCAGGGATAGCACATGAAAAAAAAGCAGAAATGAAAGGATGAGGTAGCAAATAAATGGTATTATTAGTCCAGGTGATGGATACTTGGGTATTTGTTTTATTCTATAAACTGAACATATATATTTTTGTATGTCTTTGCTCTATTTTCCTATAAAAATGAAAAACATGCATATATGTAGAAAGGCTAATATTTTCTTCCCACACTCCACTGTTGTGGGTGCTGCTGCCTCTGGAGACCAGTGCTTTAGAGCTCCGGTATTCCAGTGTTAGATCTAAGCTGCATCTATTCTTACAGCACCCGCCCTCCCCATCCCACCTCCTTTCTCTGGAGGTTCCGAATGAGCATCTTTTTTGCAATCATAAAAAGCAGACGAAAAGAGTAGAGAAAGCTTTTGTAAACATTAGACTAAAGGCAGGAAGCACAGAGTAAGTCATTGCTAGGCTTGATCAAAAACATAGAGTTGCTATCACTAATATATAAGGAATGTTTATAAATCCGTAAGGAAATAGATGAACACCCCAAGAAAAACCTGGGCAAAGAACATAAACAGGCAGTTCAGAGAAGAAGAATATCAAATAGTTAATAGCCATACCAAAAAAAAGCATGACTAGTGATCGAATAATGCAAGTTCAAAAAGTAGAATTTCTTTCTCTCAGGTTGGCAAAACGCTAAACAGAATGATGTTAGGCATCGAGGATGAGAGATGGAGAAATGGACCCCCACATAGAGCTGGTGGTATCTGAAATGTGGCAGCATGTCTGGACGGCAATTTGTCAATATATAGCAAGCCCACTATTCCATCTTTGTGGATATAGGCATGGAAAGAACCATAGTGCACAAAGATTTGTTCACTTCAACATTTCTGTAATAGTGGTTCATGGAAATGGTAGATAAGGATAAGCAACCTACATGCCCAATTATAGGGGATCTGTAAGATACCCAACTACAGGGGAGAAATAAACTGTGGTCCATTCATAAGTGGAGTACATGGAACCATTAAAATTGAGCAGATAATATTTAATGATATGGAAAGATATCCAATATCTACTTAAGTGAATAAGCTACAAAAGTTTATTCTCATTTTTTGTATAAACACAAAAAGTACACATGAAATTGTTGTTAATGATGATATGTTTATGGATGATTTTTATTTTCATATTTTTGAGGGTCTATTTTCGAAACTGGTCTAAATGAGCATACATTAGTTTTGTAGTAAAAAGTCATTATTAGGAAAAATATTCTAGTAGCAGGAAGACAAATAGTTTATCCCTGTGTCAATTTTAATCAAATAATAGTTGCTTCCTGCAACACAGCACTAAGGAGGATTATGAAGCTGTGACCAGGCTCAGGTGGTGTGTGCTGTGATCCACTAGTAATGTCTGCATGGACCATGGGAAGAGGTAATAGCTACCTTGATCTAGAATTCTTCAGCAGTGACACAGAAATGCTGGAGTTTCTGTGCCTTGTGCTTTTGATTGCTTTCCACTGGGGAGCGACACGGCTAGACTGAAGCTCCTGGTTCCAGCCTGGGGAAGTCTAGGTGGAAATACTCTTGATAACTCACTGTCATGGACACTCACCCTGCACTTCATACATAGAGAAGGACCCAGCCGCCTCCTGTTCCCTGCATATGTGCTTTGAGGATACAGACAATGCTTTCATCCAAGTGGATCTCTCTTGTGCCTGAAATCAGAGAATCAGAAGACAGTAGAACTGAGAAGGATGTAGGAAATCATTTGGTTCAACTCTATTTTCTTACAGAAGGGGAAACTGGGGCCCAAATATTTAAGACATTTTAATTTGCATAGGGGAAAAGTTATTTCCCCCATAATCCTAAAGGACGCGGTCAGGGCCCTGTTGGAGTGGTAGGACAGCTTGATGCACCACGCTCAGAGCAGGGAAGCCAAGGTCTTCCCGTGGCCCCCTTACCATCGGCCAACATTCCTGACTGAGTCATGGTTTCTACTCAATTAAGTGGGGATAATTGCACCTGCTCTGCCTACCCCCCCAGGATTGCTGTGAGGCTCAAATGAGATAAGGAACGAATGGGGAAAACATTTGCAGTATACACGAGAGATTACTAAAATCTCTGATAGATGAAAGTTCTTAAAATAGAAAAATATTAACATCTCAGGAGAAAAAGGACAAAGGACGCAGAGACTCTTCTCAGAAGATCTGCAAATGACCAGGAGCATTTATGATGAGATTCAACCTCACTCATAATAGAAGACAAGCAAATTAAAGCTACCTTGTTGACCTATAAAACTGGCAAAAATTAGAGTGATACCCAGAGTTGGCAAAGATGTGGGGAAATAAACCCTTCCACAGTCGGGGGGAGGAGGGTTGTAAATGGATACGATCCTTCAGGAGACGGATGCGGTCATATGTACCAAAGGTACAAGACTCCGCGGTCCCACTTCTAGAAATGTATCCTTAGGAAATAATTGGGTAAATGCTCAGAGACCAGGACGCTCTTCACTATATTTTTATAAGTGGGATTTATTAAATTAATTATGCTACATAATGGAATTGTGTGGCGCCGTTAAAAATGATGATACAAATCTAAAGTCGCTGATGTGGGAGGATGTCTACAATACATCAAGGAAGAACAAAGTTGGTTACAAACACATTTTTGCATGATATGATTTTATTTTTACGGGGAGCATGTGTTGCCTTAATAAAAAATAGGTAAATATCTCCCCTTTTTATTATGAAAAGACAAACGTGAATAGCATATAAAAATGTTTGGAAGTGATATATTAGTGGTTGTTAGCTCTGAGTGGGGAGATGATGATTTACCTTCATTATCTTCTATTTTCCTATAATTTAAATGTTATATGAATATTAATTTTATAATCAGAAACACCTCGGGAAAGGGAACATCTGCCCACAAGGTCTGGCTGCTAAATCATTTTTGAATTGACTCGTTGCTCACTGTCATTCCCAGTTTTCTGAAGAACCCATAATTTGCTTTTCTAGAAATGGCTACTCTGCTGGAGGGGTGATCCCTGTCCTGGACTCATGTTTTTGGCCGGTGCCTCCATCCCCAGCCCATCCCAGTGCTGGGAAAAGCTGCGGTGCTTCCACAGTTTGGGAAGAGGGATGCAGTAGTGGGGCGAGAGGGACACTGTACCCCCCTGGCAGAATGCAGTCGAGCACAGGAAATGGCAACTGTGGGCCTCCCATGTTAGGGAGAACGTGGAGTCAGGTGTGTGGGAACCCTCGAGATTACGGACAAATGAGGTGGCAGGAGGGTCACGGCAGGGGAGAGGGTGACAATTTACAGGTCCCCTAGTGCCATTTGCTGCCAGAGGGCAGGGCAGTGCCCCTGACAGTTGTGCCTGGAGTGTAATGGGCAGGTGCGAGTGGGGGTGAGGTGCCAGGGAAAGGAGAGAACGTTGTTTTGGGAGGTGTCTGGGGTGAGACTGTCTCAGAGTTATCTTGGGAGGAAATGCCTCACTAACCCCACCAGGGGAGAATCTAGGCCCCAGGGTGGGCTTGCATCCAGGCTTGAGATAACGAGAAAGCTACCCGGCATGGCCAAGAGAAGAGTATTTTAAGCTCCTGGTTGGAGGGTAGGGAGTGGGATCTGGAAGGAGGGGGGTAAAATGGAGAAAGGTGATGCGTCCCCGCCCTTCCCCTCCCATCTGTAAGAAGCTTCACGCAAACCGTAGAATGCCCAGTGCAGTTGGATTTCTCGCCAAAGCAGGGATTGGAGTTCTGCGTTGGCGCTGATGTGTGGGTAAACAAAGGCAGCACTGAGGTTCCAGGGGTAGGAGGCCTCCAGGCCTCGTCTGGGTAACTTTCTGAGCTCCCTGCATTTCCACTTTGCATTACGAATCACAAGGGTACATAATTCCTCAATTAATTGCACAATTTGTTCATCACTTGTCTCCTGTTGTCTGGCACAAGCCTGAGCACATCCGTGGAGGCCTCTGTTTCAGGCTGGGGTGGGGGGGCGGGCCGTGTGTCAACCAACCTGGAGGCTGGAGGCCACAGTGACTGGACAAGTGGGGTCAGGGCCACTTCTCAGCAGAGACCGCCATGGACAGATGACAAATGTAGACCAGAGGCCCCTTCTCCCATCTGCCAACATGAGACCTACGGTACCCTCTCCCTGAATTTAGAGCAGTACTGCGGAGACGGGGAGGAGAAGAGCAGCAGACAGCTCCTGAATTTCATGTTTATCAGAAGATACTGGAAAAATTCTGGAAGAAACTCACTGACCTTGAAGTGGCAAAATTTAGTCTTCTCTTGAGGAAGTGGAGATTTGAAAACAAAGATAAAATCGATTAAAGAGAAATAATGGTAGTTACATCTTCACGCACTCCTGTGGTCTGGGAAATTGGTACCTGCTTCCCAAGGGCGGTCTTGCAGGGGGACAGCACTGGCCAAGGGCTCTCACAAAGTGGGATGTAACTGGCAACCAGACCCCCTCCCACCCACATTACTGTGGTGGGAGAATGAATATCATGACATGTCGCAGCCCAGCTCATCCTTTTTAGGTCGTGCTGGCTTGCTCTCCTGATGAGAATCATAAAACCAGAGAAAGTAGGGACCAGAGGGAACCTAGGAGATCAGAGAGATCCATTTCTCAGATGAGGAAACTGAGGCCTGGTGAAGGGAAAAGATGAGCTGAAGCCTAAGGTCAATGCAGCCCTGGGTGGGGTGGGGCCTGGCTCGCTTTCCCTCCCCTTCCCGCCCCTTGGAGAGCACAAGTGCCTTCTCTGGGCCTGGAGCTCAAGTGTTTGGCGGAAACTGCTTGTGTTTATTCTTTGCAACCTGTACCTCCCTCCACCTTTCTCCCCCATTTTAGACATTTTAGAATACAGACCCAACGTTGGGGACTCCAGTGGAAGACAACCATGCCACCTGCTTTCTTTGGAACCAAGGCCTCTGGGTTCCAGTTGCTGTTGTATCTCCTGAGGAACAGCATTGGTTAGGGGCAAGGCCACCCCCAGCCCTCCTAGATTTGGAAATGAGGTGTGTAAGAGTGGAGTCAAAGAGCTTCGGCGTGGAAGGAAATGAAGGATCAGCTGTCAGAAGTTCCTAACCAGGGTTCTTCCTCAAAATGACATGGAGAGCCTTTGGAAACCCCCGCACTTGAGTCTGACCCCCAAGATTCTGATTCAGTGGGATTTGGTGAAGCCTGAACATCCAAACCTTTAATAAACTTCCCAGAGGATCCTAAACCTGGTTAAGAGGCCCAAACCTGGTTAAGAAACCCTCCTCCAATTCAACTACTTTTACTTACAAAAGGACACTTGATCCTCCCTCGGCCTGTGGCTTCGGCTTCAGTCACTGTTCGAGGCTGCTCCTGAAGGCTTTCCCTCCACAGTCATCCCCCGACACCTGCTCAAGTCTGGGGCCTCTTCTTGCCATTTCGGTCACTGTTTGGGGGAGTAGCTGTATGCTTTCAACTTTATCTTCTCACTTTAGAATTCTATCATTCTAGGCTTTGAGTCTCACCTCCTCTCCTCTCAGCCCCAGCCAACCCCACGCCCAGCCCCTGGAACTCCGACTGCTTAGTTTCAGCTGTGGACGTCCCTTAGGATCCCGGGGCACTCCAGAGGGGAGCTTTACACGCCATGCCTGAGCCCCACGCCTGGAGATTCAGATGCCGTTGGTCTGGGGCCGTGGCAGGGCTAGGGATTTTTTTTTGTTTTCGTTTTTATCGTTTCCCCTCAACTTTTTATTTGAACATTTTCAAACCTATAGGACACACATTTACCCTTCTCCTAGAGTCATCTATTGTTGTTTTTGCCATATTTGCTTTATCTGTGTGAATATATTATTTTTTTTGGCCAAACCATTTGAAGTTTGTTGTATAAGTTAGGGTGTTTCCCTAAATATCTCAGTATGAAACTCCTAGAAATAAGATCATTCTTCTACATAACTACACTCGCATTTTCACACCTAAGGAAATTAACAATAATTCCATATCATCTGATATCCAGTTTATATTCAAATTTCCTCAGTTTGTCCCCAAAATGCCTTTTCAGATTATTCCTTCTTCCCCCCCTCCCTCCCTTCCTTTCTTTTTTTCAATCTAGGATCTAACCAAGGTTCATGTATTGCATTTGGTTCTATCTCTGCGGTCTCTTTTAACCTAAAACAGATTTTTTTTTACATAACGTTGATTCATTTTGAATGATCTGGGCCACTTTTCTTGTAGGATGCCCCGCAGTCTGAATTTGACTGATCATTTCTTCATGGCATCACTTACTTGTTCTCTCTCTACTTTCTGAAAGCATGAAGTTGTGCCCAGAGGCTCGAAAAGATTCAGATTAAACATTTGCAAGCCTGTTGCATAGCAGATACTGTGTGGTCTCTCCTGCACCATCCATGTCAGGATGTCAGGTGTCCATTATTGGGGGCTAAGTTTCATCATCTGCAGTTCTCTCTAACGTCCTTTCGCCCAGGGGTTTTAGCATCACTGGTGATCCTTGCCTGGATCTATTATGATATTGTTGGTGGCAAAACGATGACTTTTCTCACTTCCTCACTCTGTCCGGGGTATTAGTGGCATTCTTCTGTAAAGAAGAGGGGTTTCCTTCCTCACTGTCCCCACCCCTCTGCCCTGCCTCACGATAGGACTCCGGATTATTCCCTATTCCATGTGTCGATATTTAAACAGCCATTACTCTTTCAGATGCTCAGGTTGATTCATACTAATAGGTCCAATTCAAGTTAACATTCTGGGGGTTTTCTTACCTTCTTTTACTTTATACTTGTGTCTTTTTTTATCTCAGAGTGAAGATCTTCGTTTCTCATAAGATGAATATATTTACTTACTTGTATCATCTAAAAGCATATACATTGTTTCAAATTACAATCCAGTATTACAACTAATAACAAAACTACTTAGAAAAGTTCCCAACTTCCTTGTGGTTCTTTTTATGCTCTGCATACATCTCACTAAGAATGTATAGTCAGTGTACTTTCAAAATTGACAGGAATTAAGTCTTTTCGTTAATTTGTCATTAATTTGATATACATGAGGTTTATTTGCTCTGTTTGTATTCAATTTTAGGAATTGTTTTTCTCTTCCTTTTCTATTTAAGTTTATTTTTGAACATGTAAATCATTTTCATAGTTCAAAAGTCAAAACCAGGCACAAAGACATAGCTGTCCCAGTTCCCATCCACCCCCTATAGGTAACCATTTATATTAGCTTCTGGTCTATCTTGCTTGTGTTTCCTTTTGCAAAAATGAGCAAATATGTATAGATATTCTTATATCTCCTTTCTTCCACAAAAGGTAGTACTCTGTATACCTGTTCTGGACCTTTCTTTTTTCACTTACAATATATCCTGGAAATTACTCCATCTCAGTTCATTAGCGCTTGTTCTAGTTCTTTTTTATGGCTTCATAGCCATATATCCACATATTCTGCCATGTGGATATAGCGTAATTTATTCACTAAGCTTCCTATTGATAAATACTTGGGGTAATTTCAACTTTTATTATTATAGTAGTTCTACAGTAAATAACCTGGTGCTTACAAAGTTTTAGTATTCGTGGACATACATCTTGTGAGTAGATTCCAAGAAGTGGTTTTGCTGGGCCAAAGGGAAATTGAATATTTACTTTTGTTAATTTTTTCTAAATTCCTCTCCATGGCAGTTGAACAATGTTTCACCCACCAGAAAAGCACAAGAGTGTGTGTTTCATCACAGCTTGCCGACAGAAGGTTTCTCACCATTCTAATTGGTGAGAAAGTGTGGTTTTAATATGCATTTCTCTTAAAATAGTGATGAGCGTTTTTTCATCTGTTTAAAGACCATCTGTACATCTTTTTTGCGAGTTGTCTGCTTGTTTGTTTCCCATTTGTTTTTGAGGGTTTTTTTAATCTTTTTTTTTCCAACTTGTAAGAATTATTTCTGTATTAAGGAGATTGGCCCTTTGTGATGTCACTTGCAGATATTTTCTCCCAATTTGCCTTTTGTCTTTTGCTCTAACTTTTTTTGCCTAAAGTTTTTTTAATTGTTATGATGTTGAATTTTTCTTTTTCTTTCTTTTACTGTTCTGAATTTTTGCCATAGCAGGCCTTCCCCACTCCCAGATCGTGAAGCAATTCACTCAGCCTTTCTTTTAGTACTTGTTGCATTTCTTTACGTTTGGATCTGGTACAGTTGTCACTTAATCTGGTGTGTGGTATGAGGTATGGCTCCAAATTTATCTTTTTCCACATGGCCCTCCAGCTGTTCCTGCACGACTTATTAGAGAGTCTCTCTTTGCTCCACTGACTTGAGAGGCCACCCTCATCCTAAACCGAATGTCCATATGCGTTTGGGCCTTTTTCTGGCCTTTCCATTATGTTCCTCTGGTCAGTCTGTCTCTTCAAGCACTGGTAGGACACTCTCTTCATTACTTAGAATTTTTTTTCTTTTTTTTTCTGAGGAACATTCACCCTAACCTAGCATCTGTGGCAGTCCTCCTCTATTTTGTGTGTGGGTCACTGCCACAGCATGGCCACCAACAAGTGGTGTAGGTCCGTGCCTGGGATCCGAACCCAGGCCGCTGAAGCAGAGTGCACTGAACTCAACCACTAGGCCACGGGGTCTGCCCTCAGTACTTAGACTTTAGAGTGTATGTTTTAATATCTGGTGGAATGTCCTGCCTGTGACTTTTGTTTTTTCAGGTTTTTCTTTACTATGCATGCATGAAATTTAGAATTAACTATCCACCTCCAGAGAAAAAAATTGTTGGTATTTTTATCGGAATTGCCTTAAATTTACATACTAACTTGGATAAAATTGGCATTTTTAGGATGTTGATCATCCTATCTAATTGCACGGAAAATCTACTTTTGTGTCTTTCAGTATTCCTTTAAGGTTTTGCATATATCTTGTTAAGTTTATTCTTTGGTAGCTTATCTTTTTTGTTGCTATGGAGTCTTTTCTTCCATATGAGGTCACATCTTCCAATTGGTCATGCATAGTTGTTTTCTTAACAGCTCCTCAGATGATTCTAAGGTATAGCCAAATTTGAAAACCACAACTTTAAATAAAAATTCAGTGTTATCCTTCAACTTAAAGGTTATGGCGTAAATCTTAATCAACTGCCACCCCAAATTGGCCATCCATCTTCCAGATTCCCCAATTCACCCCATTGGTAACCTCCTGGTGATCTCTGATCTCTCCCTTCCACACCCCATGTGCAGCTTGTGCACTAGTTTCCTTGCTTCCTTCTCTATGGCATTGTCCAGACTCCTGTGTCATTTTCATTCCTTTCCCCAAATCCCCTGGCAAGGTCCTCGGCCATGCCTGTCTCTTTACAACCTCCTTACCCTTGGAATGACAGTCTTCTCTTGTCCTGCTCAAAGCATTCTTCCCTGCTTCCATCATGTTGCTCCATGCGCCCAACCACCAGGGCCCATCAATCATCTGGATCAAATGCAGCCTCGTGACAGCTGCCCCACCTTAGTTATGGGATTCATCTCCTCTTTGCTGGCCGACTGTCTCAAGCCCTCCCTCCCGCATCTCTAGTCCTCCCCTTAGGTTTTGCAGGGTCTGGAGAATCATCTCCTTACCTGGTCACCTTTTAGCACCAACTCTCCCTTTCACTTACAGATTACGGTGTGACATTTTCAAGAAGTTTGCTCTGATTAAGTTCACAAACTTCTGGCTCATGTCATAATTCCAGAACCAGCCATTCCCTGAATTCCTCTTGTATAGACAGTGAGGAGGTTCATAGCACAGCTTTGATGTCAACCTGGGTGTTCATTTACTCTGCTTTGTACTTACCTGTACGTTTGAAACTTTACCTAATATAAAGTTGGGAAATGTGGGTGTTTGCTGACTTGAATTAAAGGAATTAAAGTTATGGGCTCTGTCTGCTGGAATTTCTACCTGGAGCTCTGGGCTTTGGTTCAGGACCCCAACCCATTGTGCCAGTGCCAGGGAATGGTCTTGGCTTGGAATAACTGAGCTCCCTTCTTCCAGTGACATCCAACCCTGCTCATGGCTGGACACAGAGAAGGCACTTGATCCTGGAGGCCTCTGCTCCCGGTGGCTGACTTCATGCTCCAGCAGGGAGGCTCCTGAGGTGCTGCCGTGTGGCTGGGAGCCCCGGGGCACATGCGGAGCAGACATTGAACAGATGCAGAGGAAAACAGCTCGGGAGAAGACAGCCAGCCTCCAGGCAGGGGAGCGCAGCAGCTCTCCATTCATCGTCTCCGGAGCCGGCGATCATCCTTGAGACACTATACTCAGTTTTTTCCAGTTCATCCAGGAATAAGTGCAGCTCTCTGCCCTGGCTGTGGGATTAGCTCTTGCTCGGTGATGGCTGAAAGAACAAGGACTCCTCCGTTCTCAAAAAGCCAGCTAATAATACACTGATAAGTCATCTGTCCCGGTTGATCAGAAGAAGAAGTCCACCCCAGGAGAGCATCCTGTTTGCCCTGGATGCTACCTATTTAAGCAACAAGAGGTTCTCTTCTTTAAGATTCCTCTCTTTTTGGATGGAAATCTTTTTTTTTTTTAAAACATATGTCCTGGGACCAGCCTGGTGGTGCAGCAGTTAAGTTCTCACGTTCTGCTTCTCGGTGGCCTGGGGTTCCCCGGTTCGGATCCCAGGTGCAGACATGGTACCACTTGGCAAAAAGCCATGTGGTGGTAGGCATCCCACATATAAAGTAGAGGAAGATGGGCATGGATGTTAGCTCAGGGCCAGTCTTCCTCAGCAGAAAGAGGAGGATTGGCAGCAGTTAGCTCAGGCCTAATCTTCCTCAAAAAAAACAAAAAGTCACTGCAAGCACTCATCCCCCTCCCACAGTGTGCCCTGCATGTGTCACTGCCCAAGATGGAGCCAGGGCCCCTTAAACTCTGTCCCTTGGCCCCACAGGGCTTGTTAACACCTCTGCTCCCACACTTGACACTTACCTGTCCCATGGCTGTCCTGACCAGGCCTCCCAATCGCACAAAGAATTGGACTCGTGTGTCACTGGGCAGGCGGGACAGAGGCCCCAGGGGACCACTCCTCTCAGGACAAGGGTGGAGACTTTAGCAGTGTCGTTGCTCCCTCCTGGGGTGAGGAGGGTCTCCAAGGAGGGCCTCAGTCCAAACTAGAGGAGAAGGGGTAGTGACAGGCCGCAACCCCATACAGGCTGGGGGGGCAGGCAGGCAGGTGGGTTGGCAGTCCCTCCTGGCTTTCTAACTTGGTGGCCACTAAACCTGACCTAGCCTTCACAGAACAGATACTTAATAAATGTGTTGCTTTGATCTAAACTCACCTAAATCTAGAAAACGACTGACTCATCATTTATAACAAACAATCGAGGATAAGGGCAGCATCTTCCATTTCTTTTGTTTCATCGTGAAGCTCTCTGTCTAGGGGCCAGCACACAGTGGGTGTTTATTAACGTGCCCTCGTCACAGGGCTGCTGTCCTGCTTCCCCTTGAGTAGCCTCACATCTGGGCTTGGTCTGGGAGGTTGGAAGGGGGCGGGTCTTACTCTCAGCGGGAACTGTTGACACCCAATTCTATTTAGAATTAACAACCATAGGATGCCCACCTAGCCACCCTCCTGAAGATTTGGTCTGGAAAAAAACAAAGAAGAAAGTAGGATGGGAATGGGGGAAAGCTTCCATGTATGCCGCTCTTCTTCTCGTGAGGCTTTGTTTTTCCAATCCTTATTTAGAAGCAACCACATTTGTTCGACACCCCTCGCCCTCCCTTTCTTTGCAGGCCGCCACCAATCCCCCTAACCCCCCACCCAGGCCAGCAGCTGGTCTTTCCTAATTGGTAATATATCTTAATAACAACAGGGCCTGAAGCAGCTGTTGCTGTGAAGAGTGGCTGGCCACATGGCTTCCGTCATTAATTTACTTTGTTGGTCCTACTGGTGCTTAAGAAAGGATTAAGTTAATGACACTGATGAGACAGAAAGTTACACAATGAAAGGAGAAAAAGAAGAGGAGGAGGAGAATTATTATTATCGTTGTTGTTGTTGTTGTTCCTGGCACAAGTTTGACAGTCACATAACCCTATGACACCTCTGTGTTGTGACAAAAGCCTTGCTCAAAATTCCAAGAGGATTTGAACTTTTTCTTCCTTGGTCTCCTTCATTTCCCCATATGATGAGATTTCTAAGCAAATCGCTGAAGGCGCTCTGTCCCCGAGGCCGGGACTCAGACTGCCTTCGAGCGCGGTTGCTGCTGCAGAAGGGAGTTGCGCAGGCCCTCCACACGAGACTGTCCATCGCGTGGAGGGAGCAAGCTGGCCCCCCGTTCAGAGAAAGGCATCTCAAACTCCCAGCTTTCTACAGCTGTGAAATGGCTCTGGATTCTGCCCATTTCTATATATACCCTACCCCTGGCAACGGCAGAAAAACGTGAGGAAGGAGCTGGTCCTCAGCTTGTGGTGTCGGTCATTCTCTTTCCAAATATAGAGAAGGAATGAGCCGCGGGGGTGAGCAGGGCCTATAAAAGCCCGGGGCAGCGGCCCCTCTGCAGCTCCTCTCTGGTGGGCGGAGGTAAGTCACAGCGCCCCTCTCGCTGGCTCCTCTCTCCATCTCTGCAGCTCAGAGCACGCCTCCCAGGTGCAGCCAGGTGCTGTGTGCCTGGCCCTGCCTGGCTCTGGTCAGGATTAGTAAGATGTGGGGCCAGATCTCCCTAGGCCCAAATGCCCACCCTCCCTCTGCCTCCAGTTCCCCACCGAAGCAGGGGGCCTTCAGGCCTTCCTTCCTCCTCCCCACTGTCCCCTTGACCTCGTCTTCAAGCACCCTCTTGGACAGGATCTTCTGGACACACTGTGGACCTCGGCCTGTCCACCAGGGCCTGACGGTCTCCCATTGCCTCACTGATCCGTGCAGAGGGCCAAGGGGACTCGGTGCCATCCTCTGCCCTCACCGTCCCTCCCTGGGCTGTATGCCCTTCAGGTATCCTGTCGTCTCAAGGCCACGATTGCTGTGGCTAGTAGGTGTCAATTAGCCAATCTCAGAGACTTCTCCCTGTTCACAGAAGACAAGGAGACCTGAGCTGGCCTGGAACCACAGCTTTTAGAACAGGGACTCTGTCCTTTTTGCCCCATTCTGAATGGGAGGCATTGCAGACTGAAGAAGGTACCAGAGGAGGCTGGTAGGAGCCAGACTGGGGGGCTCTGGGGGGCTTTTGCACCTTAATGGCTTACCCGTGGGCCAGGCCCCACCTGCCCCTCCAGCTTGCCTCTAGGGTAGCGCTCTTTTTGAGTTATTAGTCCCTTATCCTTATGTAGTTAATTCTTCAAGAGCTGATTCAGAACAGAACCAGCCACACCCAGGGATCCTGAGTTTTCTTTTTGTGTATTTATTGCAGGTCTGATTTTCCACGGCTGCTGTTGTCTTCTGCTGTCCCCCTGTGGGTGTGACTCTCAGGTGAGAATTCTGGCCACGTCCCTTGGCTGCTGGAAGTCTCCAGGTCCGAGGTTACCAGACCCTCCTAGCTCCCCGTGGCCTGAAGGGCAGAGAGTCCATCAGAGCTCAGACAGGACGGGTCAGGCTGGAGAGGAACGGAGAGGAGGTAGCACTCTAGCAGGCTTTCTAAACGGGTGCTGAGGTCAGATGCTGCCTCTGCTCTTAACAAGGGAAGGAAGCGACAGCTGGTTTCCTTGTGTGAAGAGGTAGCCACCTTGATTCAAAACGGTTAAAAAAATTCCTTAGCTATTTGCCACTTAGCACACTTTCTTTAAAGGACGGCGTTTATATTTTATGGTGTTTATTTTTAAATCTTCTCTCAGCAACACCTGGGTTTTATAGAAGAGGAAGGTGAGGTCTTGAGAGTTGTACTCACCTCTCGGTCCCTTCCCCAGTCAGAGCCTCTGATGCTCGCGGAGCTTGGATCACATATGCTCTGTGCCCTTTGCACAGAATAGCCACTCCATAAATATGTGCCCATTTGATTCTCCCAGCACTGAAGTCCTGTGGGTGGAGCCCCTAGGATGGAGGGCTGCTGCGGGGGCAGGGCGGATGCAGGACAGGCCCCGAGGCTGGCTCAGGAGGCAGCTGGGCTCACCGAGGGTTTGCCTTCCAGCTGACAACCATGAGTAGCGACTCGGAAATGGAAGTGTTCGGCATAGCCGCTCCCTTCCTCCGGAAGTCAGAAAAGGAGAGGATCGAGGCTCAGAACCAGCCCTTTGATGCCAAAACCTACTGCTTTGTGGTCGACTCAAAAGAAGACTATGCCAAGGCAAAAATTAAGAGTACCCAGGATGGGAAGGTCACGGTGGAAACCGAAGACAACCGGGTAAGCCTCGTCCACGCCCTCTGCAGGCCCACTGGCCCTCTGTCTGCTCTTCATGGCTGCCAGTCTGTGCATCCGCCCCACCTCCTGCCACTTCCCCATGTGGCTCTGGCACCATAATGCCTCCCACAGCGTCACTGTCTTAGCTTTCCCAGGTGTCCTTGGAGAAAGCAGAGGGAATACTGACCTCAGGCTGCAGGGTGGGAAAAGAACCTGGTTGTGGCTGCTCAAAGCAATTAGTGTTCAAGTGCTTTTGTCAGTGTTCACATCACTCGAGGTCAGAGGGGACCGGCTCCATGCACCCCGAGGGTGTGGGGTTGGGAGTCCAGCACTAGGAAAATGTCTTTTAGAATACTCTCCTTTGAGAGCCTAGGTTTTCTCCTAATTCAAGCAGTAGCCATCTAACTGAGGAAGCAAGGAAGGTGGGTAAGGGTCCCAGGTGGACCATAAACTCGATGTGAAATGGCAGCCTCCTCACATCATAAAGGCGATGGACAGACAGTGTGGCCCATTGTGGGAGTGCTAGGAGGGATTCTGGACTTCACTACTTTCTGCAACCTAGACCGGAAGAATCTAAAATGTTCCAAGAAAAGTTAAAAAATAAATAAATAAATAAATAAGAGAGAGGAAAAAGAAAATCCGAAAGAGAAGAGTGAAAGAAAGAGCGTCATTGGGCTGGGCTGAAGGAAAAAGGCCTTGAAAGCCGCCCTTCAGTGCCCCCAAGCGTGGATGTTCCCAGAGGGCAGCCGTCTGTGTGCTTCAGATGACAGAGCCGAGCATGAGCTTACGTGGCAGCAGGGAAGACGGAAGCTAGACGTAAGGAATAAAGATCTAGGAGGATGGAGGACACCCCAGGAGGGCTGCTTGCACGGGTGGTTTAGGTGAAGCTCTGCGCGAAGGCAGGAGGGGCAGGCTTCCCACCCACCTTGCTGAACCAGGAAATGATCTTCTTCAAAGGAGGTCTCAGAGAGCAAGGGGGTGAGGGCAGGGCAGGGGAGAGGAAGCCAGCTCACCCCTCTGTGCCTGGGACCTTGCAGCTGGAGAAGCCTGAGTTGCTGGGCTGGGAGTGCCTCCTCGAGGGAAAGGCAAGCACACCTATCAGCGCTGGAACCCGCGGGCCCTGCCTTGTGGCTCCCTTCGCTGGCTTGTAACACTCTGAGCCCAGAGAGGCGGGGTGTGGGGGAGCTGGCTTCTCTTCCATAAGCACAGGCAGGGAGGGTGGTGAGGGGAGCATGATGCTGGCTGGGAGGCTGGACAGCTGCTTTTGGAGAGCTCAGAGCATGGACTAATTCTGTGGGCGCCAGCCTGCTGATCCTATGCCACCTTCCTCTTTCTCTCCTGTCCCTGCCTCAGGGACGCCAGTGGACGTGCTGTGTCCCCTGAGGAGAGAGAACAAGCCTATCAGCAGCAGGAGCCGGGTTTGGGTCCAGCCAGCGTTGCTGAGCTGAAGGTTCCTGCTGGCTCCCATCCCTACGTCATCCCCGCGTCTGTCCACAGAGACCCTCTTTTCTCATTTGTATTATCCTCCCTTCACCTCAGGCCCATTGGATGGGAAAAAAACAAACAGCCCTGAGTAACAGACACAAATCGCGTTCTATCACCATCACCACAAGCCGCCCCACAACCATGTCTTCCCTCGCTGTCAAAAGGGCATTTTCTCTAGTGCTTGCTCCTCGGATCTGGGCTCACAAGTCTCTTCATGGGTGATAGATATCTGCAGCGGGCAAAATGCACAGAGAGTACTAGGTAAGCACTGTACCTCTTCCTTCTCAGACCCTGGTGGTTAAACCAGAGGATGTGTATGCGATGAACCCCCCCAAGTTCGACCGGATTGAGGACATGGCCATGCTGACGCACCTGAACGAGCCAGCCGTGCTCTACAACCTTAAGGACCGCTACACCTCCTGGATGATCTATGTCAGTGCTGAGGAGTTTCCCGGGATGTTTGATGGGCTGGGGGTGGAGATGCTTGGGTCGGTGACGGGATTTTACAAGATTAGTGCTCGACTAAGCTGTTGAACAAAAGAGGAGAAATGGGGAAAAAAGAAGAGGAAAAGAGGAAGAGAAAGATAGAAGATGAGGAAGGGAGAGATGGACGGGGTGGGAAAGAGAGGCTGGAAGGAGGAGGGAGGGAGGGGGAAGAACAGGCAGGAATGGGGGAGAGCAGGAAAGATGGCCAACGTTTGGGCCTTGGCCTTGTCCCTTATTAGCTGTGGGAGGTCTGGCTACGCCCCTCTTGGAGTCTCAGTTGCCTCATCTATAAAGAGAAATC
The DNA here is from genome assembly GCF_021613505.1 of Equus quagga. Classification (NCBI taxonomy): domain Eukaryota; kingdom Metazoa; phylum Chordata; class Mammalia; order Perissodactyla; family Equidae; genus Equus; species Equus quagga. The sequence continues at coordinate 63,877,041 of NC_060277.1, forward strand.
ATCTTTCCTTCTTTACAAGTTTATCATAAAGAAAAGTGAAATAATAACAAAGGGAAAAGGTTTTATGTATATATACACACATACAGAGATACATACATACTTTTTACTCCCACAGACCTACTCGGGCCTCTTCTGTGTCACCGTCAACCCCTACAAGTGGCTGCCGGTGTATAACCCTGAGGTGGTGGACGGCTACCGAGGCAAAAAGCGCCAGGAGGCCCCGCCCCACATCTTCTCCATCTCTGACAACGCCTATCAGTTCATGCTGACTGGTAGGTTTCCCTCGAGTAGTGGAGCGAGCACCAGACAGGGCTCAGGAGAGCTGCCATGTAGTCCTAGGCCTGCCCCCTCTGGTGTGTGACCTCCAGCACAGAGGAGTGGAGGGTAGAGGTGCTTCAAGAGGCAGAAAGAGGCCAGATCATGTTGGGCCTTGCAGACCCTGGTGAGGAGTTTGTATTAATGCAAGTATTGGTTAAACCATATGAAACTGACATTTTTATGGGCCAAAATCAAAAGCTGGCTCTTTCATATGATTCCACCTATTATGATGAGAAGCCACTGACTGGTGAGAAGGCCTGGCTGGTTCTAAGCAGGGACTTAACCTCCCTGAGTCTCCTTCTCAAGAAGGAGGCTCTTAAAGCTCCCACCTAGGACTAAACAAAGTACTAAAGGGAAGAGGAATTGTGCAAATGAACTCTGACTGTTTGAGAAATGGAGAATTGAAAAGCTCTTTTTTTATATTGCCGTCAACTCTATTTTCTTTCTTTCTTTGGCAGATCGTGAAAACCAGTCCATTCTGATCACGTGAGTATCCAAAGCATAGAGTAGTTTCATAGCCTTGGCTCTTTGTCCCCAGTGCAGAAGGCAAAGGTGCCACTTGCTCTATTCTGTTAATTAGAACATAGTTAGAACAAAGTCTGTGATGAAAAAAGAGATTTGAGGATGGGCAAGAAGGTATGTGTAAGGTCTCAGAAAACCGGCATCGCCCATTCTTGGGTCAACCCAGCTGTGATGATCCCGTAAGCCTCTGCATCTCTCACATTTGTTTGAAGGCTGTGTGTCTCATGTGGCTCAGAGGATGTCCAGGCCTCTCTGTGACATCTTGGAGAGTCTATTTCTATGAACAGGACTTGTTTCTTTCTCCTACTCTCTTTTGATCTCTCTCAATAGCGGAGAATCCGGGGCAGGAAAGACTGTGAACACCAAAAGGGTCATCCAGTACTTTGCAACAATTGCAGCTACTGGAGACCTCGCCAAGAAGAAGGACTCCAAAATGAAGGTATGGAGGGGAGAAAGGCTTGCTCTGCTTCCACTTCTGACCTTTGTCTTCACTTCAGAGAGGGAAGGCAAAGGGAGGCAAACTCCTGCCTCTTTAAGGGAAGGAGAGCGGGCAGAATTTAAAATCCTGAAGGACAGCCAGTTGTGTGGTTGATCTCACAGCGCCAGATGCTGTGCTCTTCCTGGAAAATGAGGCTCGAAGGCTTAACCAAGAAAGGCGTTGATTTGGGAGCAGCTCAGAGAGCTTTTTCTCTTATGGCAGAATCGTATACCAACTTAAGAGAACTGTAGCATAGATCTGCCTTTTGAAACAAAATATGTTAATACAGTTTGAAGTGCATACAGACAACCTAACTGATTGGAGAATGAAGGAATTGAAGCATTAAACGAATTTTAAGTCAAGACACCCAATGATGACCAAATACAACAAAATGGCAAAGTGTTTTGAGTGAGACATGCTAATGATTTGGCTGATCCTCAAATTGGAAAATGAGAGGGGGAGAGACCAGTTTCCCCAGAGACGGGCAGGCAGGAGTGAGGCAGCGAGGGAGAGCTGTCCTTGTGTGGCTTCTTCCTCCCCTCACTTCTTGCCTCAGGGGACTCTGGAAGACCAGATCATCAGTGCCAACCCGTTGCTGGAGGCCTTCGGGAATGCCAAGACCGTGAGGAATGACAACTCCTCCCGCTTTGTGAGTCTGAAGTTGAGTTACGCTGAGATTTTCTCCAGGGGATACGAGATAGGCAAGGTTCCTGTCCTCCCCAAGGTCACAGTCCAGGGGGACAGACAGTGAAAGAACGAAACACATCAACAAGACAATTTCAGATAGTGACACCTTCATGTAAAGTTCTATGAAGAGGGCATGTGACAGAGTAGCTGGGGCTCCTCTAGACAGGGTTGGCAGGGAAGGCCTCTCAGGGGGCTGGCCTATGAACCCTGAGATCTGCAGGATGAGCAGGGACATAGGGAAAAGCAAGTGCACACTCTCTGAGGCAGGGAAGGGCCCGGTGTAGTTGACGGACCTCAGAATGGTCCACGTGGCTGCAGCGAGGTGGGCAAGGAGGTGGGCCTCATGAGATGAGGGAAGAGGTCAAAGGAGACCTGGTCACGTAGGAACATGTAAGCCGTGAAAAGCGGTGTGGATTTTATTTAGGAAACTACTGCGGGATTTTATAAACAGAGAAGTGATAGCTTTGATGTGCATCTTGAAAAAAATCACTCTATTACTTTGTTGACTGGATGGGGCGAGGCGGTTGGGAGGGAATGTGGAAAAAAGGGGATGGAAAAAAGGGATGCATATCCAACTGGAAAGAGAAGAAGGAAAAGAAGGAGGACATACTGAATTTCAATTTATAGGGGAATAAAGCTCTTATTCGCACTACCCAGGAGACAAGTAGGAACACTTAGAGTCCTGGTACACGCTGGTCTCCCTTCCCCCCACAGGGCAAGTTCATCCGCATCCATTTTGGTACCACTGGGAAACTGGCCTCTGCAGATATTGAAACTTGTAAGTGGATTACTGGGGTCAGATGATGTCTCAGGGGAGTGGGGAGCCATTTGGAAAACAGTCCTGTGTTTGTGTCCATAGATCTGCTGGAAAAATCCAGAGTGACCTTTCAGCTGAAGGCTGAAAGAAGCTACCACATCTTCTACCAGATTCTTTCAAACAAGAAGCCTGAGCTCATAGGTGAGGAAGTCCCCAGTGCGGTTGGCCTTTAGGCATTTTGGGTCTTGGATCTCTGGACCAAGGAGATCTACCCTACACATAGGTGACTCAATAGGCAATGGAGGAATTTATTTTAGAAATGGGATGTGGCTATTTTGACAGTGATGTGCCAATTTGAAAAAACCTAATCCAGTGGACAAGAACAAGATTAGACCACAATGAATTCAGCACGGGTTTATAGAAACCTGCTGAACAACTAAGCATTTAATTGTCCTTGTGCGCCCCCTCGTGTTCTGGCACAGAAACCAAATGCTGTGAGGCTAGTGCACTATCAGATGACAATCCAGCCTGCGGATCCTCACCCCCCCTGTGTTCCACACCTGACAGAGGCCTCTGTACACGCTGTCTTCTTTGCTCTTTGGCTGTGTTTGCTCAGCCTTCTGGGCCCAAGCCTGGAAATAGGCTGCAGCTTTTCAACAAGTTTTGGAAAAGGCTATGATTATACCAAATGACCTGTGCTTCCCTCAACGTGGGCTCACGTCCTGACCCACACTCAGCCAGTTTTCCCTATTAATTTTTCTAACCTACATTGACATGCACCATTCACGTACAAAGCAAGGGAATTTAAATATTCTTTCCCAGGTTCTTAATCTACATCGCATGGCCACAGTCTTCCCTGGAGTTTACATTCAGCCACAGCCTGAGGATCACGAGGCTGTTGAAAAGAGATTTCTAACTCTAAATTGGGTTTGGGCTTCAGCAGTACAAGTGGACTGCGTGGATATTCTCTTGGCATCTATGTGACCTCCTCTAACTATTCATGATTTCAGAGTTGCTGCTTATTACAACCAACCCTTATGACTACCCATTCATCAGCCAGGGGGAAATCCTGGTGGCCAGTATTGACGACGCCGAGGAGCTGTTGGCTACAGATGTAAGTAGAGCTGAGAGAAAGGCGTGGGGTACTCCATTTCCATCACTGGGGTCAGCTGACTGACTTGCTGTTGTTCTTTCAATGCCAGAGTGCCATTGACATCCTGGGCTTCACCCCAGAGGAGAAATCTGGACTCTACAAGCTCACGGGCGCTGTGATGCACTATGGGAACATGAAGTTCAAGCAGAAGCAGCGAGAGGAGCAGGCGGAACCAGATGGCACAGAAGGTACCAAATCACTACAACAGGCCGTAAACCAGAGCTGGGTGGCTGTTCCACAGATTATTTGGTGCCTCGTTTGACAGTGACTCATCCTTCTTCCACCTGGAGAGGTGGACCTCTCTGAGGCTCAGATGCCCCTAGGCACTGTTCTCACCCCCGTTTGCTGAATCACTAGCATGCTCCTGCATCAGATGCAATGAAAGTGACCAGTGCTTTCTGGAACCCAATCCTGCCTTCCCATAGACTCCACCATATTCGGAGTGACTTAGCTTCCATTGGCCAAGTGGAAGCAGTTTAGAGATATAGCGCGTAAAACACACCGAGGTGGACTCAGCCAAGCTTTGAAACATCCGGATGATTTCCAAGTGGTTTTCCTACTTTGTCAGGCATCAGGGGTTTCCCTTTGTAATCATCTTTCTTTTCTTGCCCAGTGGCTGACAAGACAGCCTATCTGATGGGCCTGAACTCTTCGGACCTCCTGAAAGCTTTGTGCTTCCCCAGAGTGAAAGTCGGGAATGAGTATGTTACCAAAGGTCAGACTGTGGATCAGGTAAGTGACTGCTTCGAGGCCGGGAAGGGACGCCGGTACCCGGCGGCCGCTGCCCTCAGACTCGTTGGCTGATCTTTCCTCTAACAGGTTCACCATGCTGTGAATGCCCTTTCCAAATCAGTTTATGAAAAGTTGTTCCTGTGGATGGTCACGCGCATCAACCAGCAACTGGATACGAAGTTACCGAGACAACACTTCATTGGTGTTTTGGACATTGCGGGCTTTGAGATCTTTGAGGTTCGCGTCACTTATATTCATGCGTTCATGTGCCTTTGCGTGGGAGGATGGGTTTTCATGATCCTAGAGGGAAGATATCAAGGTGGCCAACCTGTCATACCATCACATCTTGTGGGAAAATTAGACAGAGGGTGGTCGGGTAGACGAGAAGGTGAGGAGGGTTAGTATTATTTTAAGAGAGGGGAAGACTTGTGTCAAGCGGAATTTTAAAGGACATTGTCCAATGGATTCAGAAAAATCAAATGCAAATACTGACTTAGGAAGAGCCGGGCATATAGAGAATTTGATGATAAGCCAATCATGCAGTATTTTACGTAAAAATCCTGCTGGTTCTGGATAAGAAGCATACAGCCATTCATCAAAGTGTGTTTTTGGTATCAACCAGATACAAGACATGCAGGTGAATACAATATGAGCTCGGAGTCCATAGAGGAAAGTGAGAAGTAGACCAGGCACACTGAAGAGTAACTGCAAAATAAGGCAGACCGTGGCCGGTGCGCAGGAGAGGCCCGGCCCGCGGGAACTCAGGAGAGGGCGAAATACCTTCTAGTTGGCAGTTGAGAGAAGGCTCCAAGCAGGAGACATGATGTGAGCTAGTCCTTGAGGAATGTGAGCACAGCTGAAGGCATAAATGAGTTGGCGAGAGCCTGAGCAATGAGGAGGAAGGGTGATGGGTCTTTGATTTTGAAAGAAGTCCAACTTTTCATGTAAACATTATATTTTGGTGTTAGTATAACAGCCTGGAGCAGCTGTGCATCAACTTCACCAACGAGAAACTGCAACAGTTTTTCAACCACCACATGTTCGTGCTGGAGCAGGAGGAGTACAAGAAGGAGGGCATCGAGTGGACGTTCATCGACTTCGGCATGGACCTGGCTGCCTGCATTGAGCTCATCGAGAAGGTATCCTAGACTATCCGCTCAGCAACCTCTTCTTACATACTCTGCTGCTCATCACTGCAGCACATATTTACCCCACATGTATTTCATCTTGCCTTAATCCAGCCGATGGGCATCTTCTCCATCCTGGAAGAGGAGTGCATGTTCCCCAAGGCCACAGACACCTCCTTCAAGAACAAGCTGTATGACCAGCACCTGGGCAAGTCCAGCAATTTCCAGAAGCCCAAGGTGGTCAAGGGCAGGGCCGAGGCCCACTTCTCGCTGATCCACTATGCGGGCACCGTGGACTACAGCGTCTCAGGCTGGCTGGAGAAGAACAAGGACCCCCTGAATGAGACGGTGGTAGGGCTGTACCAGAAGTCCTCCAACAGGCTCCTGGCGCATCTTTACGCCACCTTTGCGACAGCGGACGGTAACAGACCACACAGAGTGCCTTGTGCTTTCTCCCTCTATTCAATCCACAGGACTGAAAAATCTCTGTAGATCTGCTCACAGCACTCACTATCTTTTATTTCTTTCAGCTGACAGTGGAAAGAAGAAAGTTGCCAAGAAGAAGGGTTCTTCCTTCCAAACTGTCTCTGCCCTTTTCAGGGTAAGAAAAATGTGTTTGTTTCTAATTGATTTGCTTGTCATCTCAAAATGAGCAATGTAGAGATTCTAAACTTGGTTTATTCAAAAACAGTAATATGACCTTTATCTAATTACTGTCACTTAGGTTGAGTGGCAGTGTGAAAATATGTAAGTGAGGTCTAACAAATGTGGGGCCAGAATTTAATTATCATTTTGTGGTAGAACTAGTTGGCTTGGCTGGCCTGGGAGGTGAGTCCTCAGCACAAACTTTCCGACTTGCCACAAAGACACAGGCAGTCGCATCTCAGCCTCCCACTGGAGCCAGCTACATCTCTTGAGTTGATTTCAAAGACCGTTTTGTACTTGATTAGTCTCTGGCTCACTGTGAAGCAAAACACTATCACATCAGCTATTTTCCTACACCTCTTACCATAAGCCTATTAAAACAGTGAAATAATTTCATTATTCTTTACAATTCATAAGTTTAAAATATATACCTTATTTTTCACGACAATACATCTCTGTCTTTGTAAAAGGCTACAGTAGGCTGTCAAATTCAATTTTTTTCCTTTAGGAAAATCTGAACAAGCTGATGTCAAATTTAAGAACTACTCACCCTCACTTTGTGCGCTGTATAATTCCCAACGAAACAAAAACCCCAGGTAAGACATCAGCTGGTAAGACGGTGGTCAGTTTTTAAGAAAGTCTGTGTGAAGCTGATGTTTCTTGCTTCTCTTCTAAGGGGCTATGGAACATAGCCTTGTCCTGCACCAGCTGCGGTGTAACGGTGTCCTGGAAGGCATCCGCATCTGCAGGAAGGGATTCCCAAATAGGATTCTCTACGGGGATTTTAAACAAAGGTGTGTAACAAAAATGTTCTATATGCTTCTTGATAAGATGTGGAAATGTGGAAATGATGAGAGGGAGAAATACTAGTATGAAAAGACTTGTTCTAACAGAACAGTTATGGACTTCCATGGAAAATGATTAACCTACCGCTCAGCCAAGGTAGACGTAATTCTTTCTTCCACAGTTGCTCAGAAGCTTATATGATCTACAGCATGGCGGGAAAAGACCTGGCCTAAGAGTTGGGAGGCCTAGATTCCAGGCCACTCTTTAGCAGGGTGACTTGACTATGGGCAAGTTTCTTTCCCTCTCTGGACCTATTAGAAGAGAGGCCTCAATTAGTTGGTCTCCAAGGTTTACATCTTTGCTAATAGTCTATAATTGTTTCTGTGTCTACAATGGCAGATATCGAGTGCTGAATGCTAGCGCAATCCCCGAGGGACAATTCATTGACAGCAAGAAAGCTTGTGAAAAGCTGTTGGCATCCATCGATATTGACCACACTCAGTACAAATTTGGACATACCAAGGTAAAGCATCAGTTCTGACAACTGCTGGCATGTAGTCGCTTTTAGACTTCTCCAGCACACTGACTCACATCATCCTTCTTCCCTCTAAGGTGTTCTTCAAGGCTGGCTTGCTGGGAACCCTAGAAGAAATGCGGGATGACCGCCTGGCCAAACTGATCACCCGGACACAAGCTGTGTGCAGAGGGTTTCTCATGCGCATGGAATTCCAGAAGATGGTGCAGAGAAGGTTGAGTGGGGTCTTTGTTCAAACATGAGCTCTTTGGGGGGAAGTGGGGAGTCTTTCTTAGAAATAACCCATGTTTTGTTCTAAGGGAGTCCATCTTCTGCATCCAATATAACATTCGCTCATTCATGAACGTCAAGCACTGGCCCTGGATGAAACTCTTCTTCAAGATCAAGCCCCTGCTCAAGAGTGCAGAGACTGAGAAGGAGATGGCCACCATGAAGGAGGAGTTTCAGAAAACCAAAGACGAACTCGCCAAGTCAGAGGCAAAAAGGAAGGAACTGGAGGAAAAATTGGTGACTCTAGTTCAAGAGAAGAATGACCTGCAACTCCAAGTACAAGCTGTATGTGTTTAGGAATTGTTTTTTTACTTTCCTTCTTAATTATTTAGGAAAAGTAGGTTTTTGCTTTTTAATTGGGGTATTTCATAAAGGACTTCATATAGCAAAATACCAGAAAGTCAGAATCCTTATCTCATTAAAGGAAATCATGATTCTTTGTTTAAAGGAAAGTGAAAACTTGTTGGATGCCGAGGAAAGATGCGATCAGTTGATAAAAGCCAAATTCCAGCTGGAGGCCAAAATCAAGGAGGTGACTGAGAGAGCTGAGGATGAGGAAGAGATCAACGCTGAGCTGACGGCCAAGAAGAGGAAACTGGAGGACGAATGTTCAGAGCTCAAGAAGGACATTGATGACCTTGAGCTGACACTGGCCAAGGTTGAAAAGGAGAAACATGCCACAGAGAACAAGGTACTTTCTTTGTGTGTCTTTATACCTTGATGGAGTTGTTGCAAACCCAACTTTATTTCTTCTTACAATTGCTTGTGACTTCTCCTCAGGTTAAAAACCTTACTGAGGAACTCGCCGGATTGGATGAAACAATTGCAAAGTTAACCAGGGAAAAGAAGGCCCTCCAAGAGGCCCACCAGCAGACCCTAGATGACCTCCAAGCTGAAGAAGACAAAGTCAATTCTTTGAGCAAAATCAAGAGCAAACTGGAACAGCAAGTTGATGATGTAAGTAAATACTGCTATTTACTTTATTTTGCTTTATTGGGAGTCCTAGAACTTCAGGGTTGCAAGAGCCCTCAAGAGTCTTCTGATGCAAAAAGCATTTGTTCTCAAAAGGAAATGGTGCCTTTTTCAGCTGGAGAGCTCCCTGGAGCAAGAAAAGAAGCTCCGTGTAGAGCTGGAAAGGAACAAAAGGAAGCTTGAGGGAGACCTGAAGCTTGCCCAGGAGTCCATATTAGACCTGGAGAATGACAAGCAACAGCTGGATGAAAGGCTCAAGAAGTACGCCCTGGAACCACTGATTTGCGGCCACGCTGCTGGGTATTTTGTCTTTACATATTCTGCGTTTCCCTTCACAGGAAGGATTTTGAACACAGTCAACTGCAAAGCAAAGTGGAAGATGAGCAGACTCTGGGCCTCCAGTTTCAGAAGAAAATCAAAGAGCTACAGGTAGGAGGCATTTCAGATTTTTCTTTCACTTGTGGGTCACTCACAGTGGGCTGGGTGCTGCCTGCTGTGAGTCATTTAGAGCAAGTGGGCAGGACCGTGGTCTGCCTGCCTCAGTGGTTTCCTTTTTGCCAGGCTGACAGCACTGATGAACAATTTTTCCATAATTTTAAATAACGTACACAATTAAAGTATTTTGAGTCAACATTTAGTTGATTAAATAATATCCTGGGTTGGTCACTGCTGGAGAAATGACCATGTTGGAACAGGAAAAATTCATATTAAAGGAAATTAGCAACATTCACATTTGTCTGGGAGAAGTCCAAGAATTGGTTTGTCTACTGGGAATGGAAACTAGTCTATTCTTGACATTCAGAGTCACTCGGGGACTGATCGCCCATGGGTGAACGGCTGCTTTCTACAGGCTCGCATTGAAGAGCTGGAAGAAGAGATTGAGGCAGAGAGGGCGACCCGCGCCAAGACAGAGAAGCAGCGCAGTGACTATGCCCGCGAGCTGGAGGAGCTGAGCGAGAGGCTGGAGGAGGCGGGAGGCGTCACCTCCACGCAGATAGAACTGAACAAGAAGCGGGAGGCCGAGTTCCTGAAACTGCGCAGGGACCTGGAGGAGGCCACGCTGCAGCATGAAGCCACGGTGGCCGCTCTGCGGAAGAAGCACGCGGACAGCACAGCTGAGCTCGGGGAGCAGATAGACAACCTGCAGAGGGTCAAGCAGAAGCTGGAGAAAGAGAAGAGCGAGTTCAAGCTGGAGATCGACGACCTCTCCAGCAACGTGGAGAGTGTGTCGAAATCTAAGGTACTTGGGCAGGACGGGGCCCGATGCTTTTGATAAGAGACCTCTGGGGTCACCCAACTCTGAATACTGACTTCACGTTCTCCCCCTTCTCAATCCTTTAGGCAAATCTGGAAAAAATATGCCGCACTCTGGAGGATCAGTTAAGTGAGGCCAGGGGCAAGAACGAGGAAATTCAGAGGAGCATGAGTGAGCTGACCACACAGAAGTCTCGTCTGCAGACCGAGGCTGGTGAGCGATGCACAGTGGCAAGGGGCACCACCTCAGGGACACCTCAAAGGGGGCACCTGGCCAAAACTCAAGGGCAGTAATTGTGTGGGGGAGAATTTCTAGAAAAGCATATTTTCAGAAGAGAAGCAAGTGAAATAACCCAAAAAGGCCATTCAGAATATCCTAAAGGAGGAGAACTTTGAGAGTTCAGTCAAAACAAGAGAGAGACAAGTAGACCAGAATAAGAAAGGACTCAAAATATCAGCTGGTTCAAACTCCTTAGAAATTATTATAACCTTGCATCAAAAAGCATCGAGATGGCAGCAACAGGACTAGAAAATAAGTCCCATGGCCTTCCTGCTTCTTACTACAGATTAATTCAGATTATCTGCAAGCAAGTGTTTTAGACAATAAATAAAGAAACATGGTCAATTTTTATAGGTTCTTGGGGTGTAATAAAAACATGGGGGACCATGATTTGGAGCTTTCATCTAGATTGTGGGTCCACCTCTACTGGTCCTCTGGGCCATCGTCAGGAGTGAGTCAATCGTCTGCTAGCAGCCACAACCAAGACAACGAAGAAAAGAAGTTCAGTTGCCACTTGGACAAAAATCTTGGGAATTCATCTCTGGAGGCATAAGGCCTCTCCCCTCCACCTTTTGCTCCTCTTAACTCTATGTACACATTTAAACCAGAACTTACCATATTCACCCTAGAGTCAAACTTCAATTACTAGATACAAAGTCCTAAGGAAGGCGCTATTTCTCTTAAGGACAAATCAACAAACAGCTGGAAACACCAGCCACTGGAAGGTCTGATGGGAGTTTTCAGGCAGTAAATGTTTAAAATTACAATTGTTCTCAATGGGTTTTATTGACAAAAGTCACTCCAAGCTTCTAGTAGTTTAAAACAATCTCTTATCAGGCTGTGCTTTCAGGTTCTTTTTCATGGACACATCCCTTTTCCCCCAAGAAAAGACCACATCTTCCAATTTGCTCTCCCTCAGATCTTAGCACAATGCCTTATGCACAGTAGGAACTTGGTAAATGACTGAATGAATGAATAAAATGAAAATATTTCCTTCTGGATACAGGCGAGCTGAGTCGTCAACTGGAAGAAAAGGAAAGCATCGTATCCCAACTTTCCAGGAGCAAGCAAGCATTTACCCAACAAATAGAAGAGCTCAAAAGGCAGTTGGAGGAAGAGAGCAAGGTACGTCATGTCATCAGGGAGCCCTTCCTTGACCTAATTTTCAAATACCACCTGCAGAAAAAAAGGCAACTATATTCGGTAGGAGATGATGGCAGGAACGTACTAGGATTGTATCATGCACGTGGGACTAAAATATTAGTCCACTGGGGGCACTCCTCTTTCTTCACTTGTGCAGGCCAAGAATGCACTGGCCCACGCCCTGCAGTCTTCCCGCCATGACTGTGACCTCCTGCGGGAACAGTACGAGGAGGAGCAGGAAGGCAAGGCCGAGCTGCAGAGGGCGCTGTCCAAGGCCAACAGCGAGGTTGCCCAGTGGAGGACCAAGTACGAGACGGACGCCATCCAGCGCACGGAGGAGCTGGAGGAGGCCAAGTATGCAACTCTATTGACCTTTAGCAGAACTGTTAAATGATCATATGATAGAGGGACTGACTTTAGAATTACTCAGGAATGAATTTGTTTTGTTTCTAGATGTTTCCCCACCTCATCTGTCTTTCAGTGCAGTGCTGTGCCATGAGAGGGACCTGGCATTAGCACATCTCATTAAGACAAACAACTTTGATCTTGGTTAGAGACAAGGCAGGTTATTGATCACTGAGTTTTAGTAGCCAAATTGATCACTGAGTTTTAGTAGTTTCTCCTGAGCTTAGGAAAGCAAACAGGGATTTGAATCACGTAGATTAGTGATTCCAACTTGATGAACAGTGATGTTCAGGAGGATTGAAACTTAAATAGCATCTGCTTCTCTTTCACATTCTTTAAGGAAAAAACTTGCTCAGCGCCTTCAAGATTCTGAGGAACAGGTTGAGGCAGTGAATGCTAAATGTGCCTCCTTGGAGAAGACCAAGCAGAGGCTGCAAGGGGAGGTCGAGGATCTGATGGTTGATGTTGAAAGAGCCAACTCCCTGGCTGCTGCTCTGGACAAGAAACAGAGGAACTTTGACAAGGTGTGGGGTCAGCTCCGTGCAGGCTGAACACCCCAATGTGGGGAACCCCTAGTTGTCACGGAAGGAAGAGATTGGTCCCAGTCTTGACTCTGCCCCACTAGCAGTGTGACCTTGGGCAAGTCCCTGAGCTTCGCTGGGCTACAGTTTCCTCATCCGTACAACAAAATGGGAATGGGGTGGGGATGGAGTCCCTTTCAAATATTGTCAGTGGAGACAAACCAATTTCTACAATGTTGTTGAGCCCCAAACATTTTTATTCCTCCATACTGCTGGTCTGTCTGGGGGGCTGACATGTGCGACACTAACTCGGGTTCTATTGAGTGGCTTTTCTGGGAGCGCCCCTTTCAGTATGACAGAGAAGGTTGGTTTGAACCAAAGTTTTAATGAAACATTTAGAAGTGCAGGGCCATTTCATATTAGGAAAAGGGCAATTATGCCTAGCTAATTTCTTCTCAAAGGATCCATTTCCTTCCTGGAGATGGCAGTTGTTATTGATCGATTATTGATCTTGAGTAAATTTATGGACCAAAATCTTGGTTAGTCCAATAATCAGGAACAAAGAGCCAGACGAGAAACACTGCCTGGTAGAGCCCCAATTCTAAGAGTATTTATTAATACTTATTAACATTATATTTAGTTATAAGCTTGGAGAAGAAGAGCTAATAAAGGGAGATACCTTCATCCTGGTGTTCCAGGTGCTCGCCGAATGGAAGACAAAGTGTGAGGAGAGCCAGGCAGAGCTGGAGGCATCTCTGAAGGAATCCCGCTCCTTGAGCACCGAGCTCTTCAAACTGAAAAATGCCTACGAAGAGGCCTTAGATCAACTTGAAACCGTGAAACGAGAAAATAAGAATTTAGAGCGTAAGCAGTTTGAAAGTCTGAAATCTCCCTTCACACTACTGCCAGAGTGTGTGCTGGGGCGGGCGAGACTGCAGGACTCAAATCTCTACGCGCGGGTCCTTTAATGCACCCACAGATGGTGTTCATCATCTGAGGGGTTATTTTGAGTCTCTCTCCTAAGATATCTTATCTCTAGGAAACAGCTTCCTTAGAATTATAGTAAACTAGTTAAAAAGCCTGTAGCTTACCATGCCCGGAAACCTGTGCAGAGGTGCTCAAATGCAATCAAACCTTATTTCTTTGCAGAGGAGATAGCCGATCTCACAGAACAAATTGCTGAAAATGGTAAAACCATCCATGAACTGGAGAAATCAAGAAAGCAGATCGAGCTGGAAAAGGCTGACATCCAGCTGGCTCTTGAGGAAGCAGAGGTGAGCAGCATGCTGGGGAGGCAGCAGCAGGAGAAGATGCAGTGATGTGGCCCCCTGGCTTGGGAGGCGAGCTGGCTCCACTCTGCAAAGTCACAGTCCTAGTGCCTGCTCCTTTCCTGTCAAATAGCACGAAATAATACCTGTGAATGATCTCAAATTTATTGGAGAAAATCACTGCCTTAAAATAAGTCTAAAAATAAGATTTTACAAAATCTTAGATGAATTTAAAATATCTATAAGGTGCTCTTAAGAAATATGATGATTTAAATGTTATTATTGCTTGATAGTATGACTCCAAACAAATAGCAATGAAACAGATTCTATTTCTGCACTGAAGAAAAATTGAGGATTTTTTTAAATGATGGTTTGAATATTGTAGAGTCAGAGTTACCAATATTCCGTGGAAGCTTTTTTACCCCAAAGGGTAGTGTAGCAGGCTCCATCTCCTCACCGGTACTATTTCTGTTTTGTTTTTGTTCTTTACAGGCTGCCCTTGAGCATGAAGAGGCCAAGATCCTCAGAATCCAGCTTGAACTGACACAAGTGAAATCAGAAATCGATAGAAAGATGGTGGAGAAAGATGAAGAGATCGAGCAGCTGAAGAGGAACTACCAGAGGACAGTGGAAACGATGCAGAGCGCCCTGGACGCAGAAGTGCGGAGCAGGAACGAGGCCATCAGGATCAAGAAGAAGATGGAGGGGGATCTGAATGAAATCGAGATCCAGCTGAGCCACGCCAACCGCCAGGCTGCAGAGACCCTCAAGCACCTCCGGAGTGTCCAGGGACAGCTGAAGGTTTGAGAGGGCTCCCCGGTGGGGAACCTCTCCCGTCCTCCAACCCTCAAAGGTGTAGCTAGGCTCTTGGTCCTAGAGCCTCAACTTCAACTAGACTTTCCCTTTATTCTCTGGCTAGGACACCCAGCTGCACCTGGATGACGCTCTCCGGGGCCAGGAGGACCTGAAGGAGCAGCTGGCCATCGTGGAGCGCAGAGCCAACCTGCTGCAGGCCGAGGTGGAGGAGCTGCGGGCCTCTCTGGAGCAGACCGAGAGAGCCCGGAAACTGGCCGAGCAGGAGCTCCTGGATTCCAACGAGAGGGTGCAGCTGCTGCACACCCAGGTGAGGGAAGTGGAGGCCGAGGGGAGAGATGCCACCCCAGACAGGCCTGGGTAACACCGCTCCTCTTGCCCCAGAACACCAGCCTCATCCACACCAAGAAGAAGCTAGAGACAGACGTCACGCAGCTCCAGAGCGAGGTAGAAGACGCCAGCAGGGATGCAAGGAATGCTGAAGAGAAAGCAAAGAAGGCCATCACGGACGTAAGGCCCTTCCTTCCTGCTCCGGTGTGGCCGCCGAGATTGTAGTTCACTAAACCCTGAGATAGGTCCCACTGGACTCCGGGCCTCCCCCGGGGCACTGGTGGTGCACATTCTGCTCCAAAACCGCTCCCCACCTCCCTCGAACTCAGCCTGTCCCCTCCTGCACATTTAAAAGGTGGCTATGAGAAATAATGGAGCATAGAAAAAAAGACTGGAAGGGATTATATTCTGATTCTTGGGCCCACAGAGAGGTGTGCTCTTCTTTCCCTCAACATCTGACTTATTCTCAATATGAAAATGCGACCCTCAGATGTCAATATTCCCCCAGATTTCACCTCACATGAAGCCATTTCCCTCCCACGGGCATCTAACCTTCCCGGTCGCAGAGGCCTTCTCCCACCCATGGCTCCCACAGCGCCATCTGCTGCCCCATGGGCAACATTACCTTGCAACTATATGCTGTCCGTTGTGTTTTGCACACCCCAATTCTCCAGAGGCCTTCCCTTAATCTCACTCTCCCCAACACTGGGATGTAGGTGTCGACTCAGTCTTATCTAAGTCTAAGGCTCCTTTGAAAATACATATTGGTAATAATGGTGACAATGAAAGAAAGAATTTCCTTGGGGTGTGAAGGTCCCAAGGAGGCCAGTTTAGGAAAGGGAAGAAACCATTTCCCACCCAGTCCTGGGAGGGTTCCTTTCTTTTATGTCCCTGCTCTTCTCATACTCCCCTGTGAGAGGGTGGGCTCAGTCATCACCTTACCCATGGTCCTCTTTCTCCAGCACGGCTCTGCTCCTCTGGGTGCCAGATTTGGGCAGCTCCAAGGCACTGGACCTTTGCTGCATTGTAGTGGGTATGATCTGCTTTTCAGGCGGCCATGATGGCTGAGGAGCTGAAGAAGGAGCAGGACACCAGCGCCCACCTGGAGCGGATGAAGAAGAACCTGGAGCAGACGGTGAAGGACCTGCAGCACCGTCTGGATGAGGCCGAGCAGCTGGCCCTGAAGGGTGGGAAGAAGCAGATCCAGAAACTGGAGACCCGGGTATATGTGGGACGAACCCCAGCACCAGCAGAGCTTGCCGGCTTCTCCCGTTCATGCTACAGCCCCAGACTAATTTCCCAACCATTTCCCCCAGATCCGAGAGCTGGAGTTTGAGCTGGAAGGGGAACAGAAGAAGAACACTGAGTCTGTCAAGGGCCTGAGGAAATATGAGCGGCGGGTCAAGGAGTTAACTTACCAGGTGAGCGGGAAGAAAGCCCGATGGGCACGTCCTCTGTACAGTGCTGCGGCCACCCTGGGGCACTGTCCAGCGCTCAGGAAGAACCCTCTTGGACCAGAAAACTGGCCGGACCTCATGCAACTCTCCCCCTCCTCTGGTCCCATTCTCACCTTCTCCCTTGCAGAGTGAAGAGGACAGGAAGAACGTGCTGAGACTACAGGACCTGGTGGACAAACTGCAAGTGAAGGTCAAGTCCTACAAGAGGCAGGCCGAGGAAGCTGTAAGTCAGACACATGTGTGGTTTTAGAACAGCAGCCGACCTGCTCTTCCCAGTGAGCTCTAGGAGAGGGGCACGCAGGCCTTACCTGCCTGGGCTCTTTGGTTTTAGGACGAACAAGCCAACGCTCATCTCACCAAATTCCGAAAAGCTCAACATGAGCTGGAGGAGGCAGAAGAACGTGCCGATATTGCAGAATCTCAAGTCAATAAGCTTCGTGCTAAGACCCGAGACTTCACCTCCAGCAGGGTAGGTGGTTCCCACTGGCGCGAGATGGAGAGCAGCAGGTGTGTGGCGAGTTGTGGCTCCCACGGCGGCCTGGGAAGAACCCACAGGGAGGCAGAAAGTGTTGAGCTGGAAGGAACATTAGCCAACCCTTTACTTTAGAACTGGTCAGTTTCAGGCTCAGAAAGAGAGCTTAAGGTCATTTGCTGAGAAGAGCCCTGCTAGAACCCTGGTCTGTAAGGTGCCATCAAACAAACACCATCTTGAATAGGAAGGAGGGTTTCCCACTGCGGTCTTTCAAGTGCCCTCTGCTGGCGCTAGTCTTCAGTTACTCGACCTGGAGGGGGAAACCTGGAGGGGGACGCCTGTAGGAAGCTCCAGCTATGGGGCTGGTTCTCTCAGGGCCAGTTTCTCAAGCTATGGGGTGACTTCCTCCATGTGTGCAACCCTGTGTTCTCCTGAGGTCCAAAGCATATCTGTGTCCTACTGGATATTTCCCCGAGGCTCGCTGGGAGAGGGAGCAGGAGGAAATGTGTCTGTGCCATCTGCCATAACTGAAAATGCCCACTCTCTCTCCAGATGGTGGTCCATGAGAGCGAAGAGTGAGCGATGCTCTTGAGCAGGACAGAAGATATGCACAATGTATATTTTCATGGTTCCTGACCATTATACTTTATTTCCATGTGACCGCTTTTCACATGCAATAAACTTGGTTTTCAACTTGGGGGCCGTTTCATTGTATTTGTTCTCTCTTCCCCATGCAGAAATGGTTTGTAGTTTGGTGATTTTTTTTTTTTTAGATTTTATTTTTTATTTTTCCTTCTTTTCCCCAAAGCCCCCCAGTACATAGTCGTGTATTTTAGTTGTGGGTCCTCCAGTTGTGACATGTGGGATGCCACCTCAGCATGGCTTGATGAGCACTGCCATGCCCGTGTCCAGGATCTGAACTAGGGAAACCCCAGGGCCGCTGGAGCAGAGCGTGCAAACTTAACCACTCCACCACAGGGCCGGCCCCAGTTGTTTGGTGATTTTTAATGCCTGAGGTTGAAATCCCGGTAAGCAGATGGCTTGATGAGTATCATTGGTGTGTGTATGTGGGGACAGTAAGTGATTGCTTTTGGTTTAAATCTGAGGTTAGATCAGAAAGAAAAAATACTCCTAGGTTAACCACTGCTTTGGCAGGGGATGGGGGAGGGGAGTTGGTCAGAAGAGTCGTCCCTCATTATGATATGAGGAAAACACAAAGTTTTGGCTGGGGAAACCCATCTCAAGTTGCACAGGGTCATAGGCGAGGGCCAGACCCCCTCCTCAACACTGGATTAGGGAACTACTCTGGAATCCAGTAAACGTGTGTTGGGCAGCACTCCACCCAAGCTCTCTGCTAACTATTAGCAATACACAAATGAATAAACAGCATCTCGTCCTTCCAAGAGTTCAGTCTAAATCTACCACTGAGTAAATTTGGCTCAGTCTGCAGTATTTCAAAGACACACAACAGAAAATCTCACCCCTTACCCAAGGTAACGCTGTCTTTACATTAAGAGAGAAAATACGCAGGAAGTCAGAATATCTGGCCAACCTGCCACTGGAAGCAGCATCTTCCAACCTGGAATCATTGGTTTGTTGTCACAATTAAACTTATCAGAAGTCGTTGTCAAGTTCCCTTCTTCATGTGGTTCTAGAAGATTAGGAGGTGACCCAGGTTGACAGTGGGAATTAAAGACCCAGGGGAGCTCCCTTCAGCACCAACATGGAGTTTAGCATCTCCTGGGATGTGTCATCACGTAGAGAAGAGACCACAATCCATGTCAGATTTGGCCTATCAGTGATTTCAGATAATCGTGTCTTAAAGACCACATCTCTTTGACTTGCTTTCAGTACTTCATGTCAACACTGTGGCTAAAATGTGCATGTCCTTCGGGGGTGGCTGTCACTGAGAGGAAGTCATGCAGTGAGAACAAGTCTGACTGAGGCCCAGGTCTGAGCCTGGAGCAAGGCCCCGGTCCTCCAGAGCCTCTCAGAATTTACGGAAGTTATAGATTGCCTTCCATGGAGAGTGCGCAAAAGAGAAAACCAAGCGGAGTTTCTGATATATTCTAACTGATAAATAAAGAAGGAATGAAAGAACTGGAATATCACCATTTTGATATGAATTATGAACCCCAAGTGAATCACAACTACTAGTTTCACATAAATATAGATAACCAGACATTACGTGCCTCCTGATAGAAGGACACACCACTGCCTAGCAAGAATTCCCGCCCACAATCTAACTTGGGCCTGATCAAGCCTCTGAACGTGACCACCAACTTACAGGAAATGCAAGGGACAGAGACCCAAGATACAACCAACAAACTCCAGGAGGCAGGGAATGCAACAGAAAAAAATCTAGTTTTTTCAATAAATTGTAAGGAAAAAGATATAACCAAAATGGAAGGGGGAACCATAGATTAAAGGAGACTTGACAGACCTAACCATCAATTGCACCGAATAGACCTTGTTGGGACACACACACACACACACACACACACATGCATGCACACACACGCACATACCCCAACTGGTGAAATCTGAATATTGACTGGATATCTGATGGTGGTGTTTCCGGAGTTATTGTTCATTTTCAAGATATAATGCGATATTGTGATTATATTTTCTAAAATAGTCCTTTTCTTTTAAAAATACATACTAAAATACAGATAAGAAAGGAAGAGAGAAAGAGACAAGGAAGGAAGGAAGGAAGGTAGGAAAGAAGGAAGGGAAGGCCATCTTTAAAAGTAAACTTGTTTTATAAAATTTCAGACAAAGAATTGATCAAAGAGGGCCCTGATGCATTTTATGCAGAACTGGGCCACAAGCTTGAAAACCTCTGAGGCTGTAGGACCTGATGTGTCCACTTATCAGCAAAGTGCGATATTCCACACAAAGGAGAGGGCGAGGAGTTGGGTTCTGGAAGCTGTCCATCACCATCTATTAGGCTCTGATTTTGTGTAGGGTATATATGGAGAAATTAATTTTCTGTGAGTTAATATTATGACCAACTTTGCCAGTGTTAATTTGTTCCATAAAGTAAAGGATGCCCAGGGCTATAGACAATATAAGCCCTGTTATGAAGAGAAAAATGAAGGCACGAGTCTCATTCCAAATAAGGACCTGCTGAGCCTCACAGAGGAAGAGGGGAAGCCTGGTCTGGCAGTGGAGAGGAACAGGATGACATCAGGAGCTGTGTACCCAGCTCTTACTTCAGGCTCTCAGCACGCACACCTCATGTCATCCTACTAACGACTCAGCGATGACGAGATGGGCTTATTGCTGCTGCTTTACAGACGAGGAGAAAGCTGAAACCCAGGGTAACTTGCCCCAGGTCAAACTAGCAGAGCTGGGATTCTCTCTAGCTCCCAGGACTCCTTTATGCTACAAAGCACCGCCTCCTGGGAGCTGGTGAAACAGGCATGAGACGTGCCCCAGGAGGTGGTGTGTGTGCTAGAACTGGGCTGATAGAACCCAAAGCCGACTTTGTTTTTTCACCTTGACTGTTGACTATTTCTGTTAACTTCCCCCAGGGGTTCCGCTGTAACCCTTCTCTGGCCCCCCAGCTCAGCCCACCCTGTCGTCAGACAGGCCATTTGACCATTCAACAGGAACTGAGTGATCTTTAGCTCATTTGCCATCTCTACTGGTTCTTTTGCACATGAGCCCCCAAACAAGAGGGCAAAAAAGGGGGAAGGTTCCCTCCTCTTCTGGCTAACTTCTTTGGGTGAAGTTAATTAAGGGCCTTCAAATTAAGGGCCATTGCAAATTACTTTTCCTTTTTCTAAATAGCCTCATTTTTCTCTTTTGTAATTTTTTTCTGGTATTTGGGCATAGAATTTATTGATTTTTTTTCCCCTGTAATTCTTATACTCTCCAGAAATCTCTGACTTTCTGGATTCTTTGCTGAGCCTTAGCAGTAGATTTCTATTTTTTACTATCCTTTATAATGTTTTAATCACACAAGCAATACATGCTCAAGCACAGAATTAAAAAAAATATCTGTCAACTATAAAGGGACCATCAGCGAGGATGGCAGACTCCTTCTTTATTTGGAACAGATGAGATCTTGATTTATGATTGGCAGATGGCCCCTTCTTAAGGACATGTAGGGGACACAGCTTCTAATAAGAGTAACATGTCCTTATGGGGGGCAAACTGGCTGCAGTTTGCAGCCTGCCACTAGCCAGTGAGGGCAGCCCTTCCTTTCTCCACGCCTGGATCACCGCGACAGCTGAGAGCTTTAATAAAGCGAAGAGTGCCTAGGAATGCGGGTGAGGAAGCCACCCAGAACACAGAAGTCTATTTCTACCCTGACCAATAATCCCACTGCTAAAAACGGCTGAGGCTGAGAGGCTCGAGGCTGCCTGCTGGAGCCGAGCCGCGATCCGGTTACCCTGAGCAATGCCGAGACATTCTGGAGGCTCTTGTGCTCCCGGCTGCGGCAGGCCACCAGGAGTCAGGGGCCCAGGATGGCACGGAGTATTTTTATCTAAGATGTTTCATGCTTTCCAGGCAGTGAGGAGCAAGGAGCCCCAACGCCTGCGCATCTGTGGGCCTGTTCTGTGTTCTCTCAAATGAGACATGGCCCTCTTCCGGAGCCCTGAGGAGGTCTCCGGGAGCAGGTGACAGATACCCTTAGGCCACCTTCATCAGCTTGCTGAGAGAAGGGGGACATTAGATAAAGAAAAAGGACCATTGTCATCGACACAGTGTTACCCAGTGACCTCAGGATGCAAAAATAAATGAGACAGAACCTTGAACCTCAAGGGCAATAAAGGAAAGACAAGCACTCCAATAATAATGATGACAAACAAAACATGCAGGTAATGGGAAACTGAGGAAGTGACAATGTCACATGCTTTTATAGTCAGAGACCAAAATGAGCACAGTGCCCTGTACACAGCAGGTGCTCAATGCACATGTTGAACTGAATTCCTGGTAGGAAAAGTAAAGTGGTGGGGGAATCCGTGAGCCCCTGGGGAAGATAAGTTCTTTCTATCCTGACTTTCTGCCTCCACAGATCAGTAATAAAGAGACAGTAATAACCCAGAAGCAGTGCTTTACAAATTTGTGAGCAATCCTAACCATGAACTTGATTTTCTTGGCTTTTTGAAACAACGGGTGTGGGCACAGCTGTCTGCAATTCCTGGTGGCTCAGTGAAGAGAGAATCCAGTATGAGAGAGGAGGCCCTTGGGGTGAGGTCCTGCCGTGTGAAGACAGGGGACGGTCAGCTGATGCACCCCAGCACCAGAGCCTCCATCTCCCCAGGCTTTGCTGCTAGAAGTGTCAGGTCCTTGTTTCTCTATACGTTTATTGATTTGTCGATCATTTACCAACTGCCTACCACGGGCCCAGGAACAGGGAATGGGTGAAGTGGAACTCCCCAAGAAAGCTAGACCAGAAAAAGGGAGAGAGACTCCTGTCTTGAGATCCCAAGGCTCAGAGTGGGGAGGGCAGCAGGTGGGTGGAGGGACACACATCTCCAAATACGGCTCAGCCTCAGCTCCGGGCCAGATCAGCATCGAAGCAGCTGCACCTATTTTGGGCCCGGGGTCTCTGCCCCGTGGCAGCGGATGTCGAGACCTGAAGAGCAAGTCCTAATACCTGGTGCTTATTTTGAGGGCATCTTGGCATCATTCCCAGGGGCAAAAGCCAGTATTTCAAACAATGGTCCATGGCCAGAAACATAAAATTTCCTCCTTTTTCATTTCCACCAGGGGCCCACCAGCCTGTGGCTGTCTGAGCCTTTCTCTTCTCCAGCCTACAGGCTTGCTGGGGTGACTTGCAGGTTTGGTGAAGGGGGCAGGTTTGGGATGTGTGCCCCTCTCTGGGCTGTAGAGGGTGGGGTACACGTCCTACTCACTATTCAGATCCCGCACCAGGGGAAGCCCATGGAGCAGAGTCAAGTCAGGGAGGCAGAGAGAAGTCACCCCTTTCTTGTCACCCACCCGAAGGCTTAGTGTCCGGGTGGTGCCTGACTGTGACAATGAAGGAACGGCAACAGGAACCAG
The DNA here is from genome assembly GCF_021613505.1 of Equus quagga. Lineage (NCBI taxonomy): Eukaryota > Metazoa > Chordata > Mammalia > Perissodactyla > Equidae > Equus > Equus quagga. Next base: position 63,899,984 of record NC_060277.1, read on the forward strand.
TTAGCAGAGCTGCGTGCTGCCAGATGCAGTTTTCTGCCATCCTATAATGTCCGCCACCCGGGATCCTTTCTACCACCATCCCAAGATTCAGCAAAGGCCGTAGCCTTCAGACATGACGATCCCTTGTTGGAAAGCAGATTAAAAGGACACGAGTTTTTACCTTAGAAGTGACTTACTTTCAGTCCCACAGTAAATCCAGACCCCAGGGTCTTACATATAAAGTAATGAGTGATGGAGAAATACACCTGCTTAATTTTGATGTGGCTATAATTAATCTCCCACAGCCAAGGGCATGCAGCCCCATGTGGGTCATTCTCACCTTTGGAGAGGCTCCACGGGACGTGGCAAAACAAGGGCCATTCCTTTTGGGAAGATCAGTGCTTCAGCCAAGACCTCAGCAGGTCCCGTTGCAATTGGAGGGAGCCTGACATGTGCCTCCCACCGCCTGTTTCTTGCACACTCCTGCCTCCCCCCACCGTGTCCCCTTAGGGAGGGTCAGAGTGGCAGCACCAGCTGGGCTGCCCCCAAGCCTGGAATCAGTCCTGTCGGCAATGAGGGGCCCCCAAACTTCTGAACCCCAAAGACCTCCATGAGCTGGGATGCGGACTCCTGACTCTGCTCCCTGGACGCTTCCGCTGTTCAGTGTTGAGTGTGTCGGTGGTTAACGCTCACTCAACCTGGGTTCCCGCCCACCCTTCTTCCCTTCCACCCTGTCTTGCCTTGTAATCCCAAGCAATCTATCACCTTTGTTTCACTGTCTGAAATATGGGGTTGAAGACAAACACAGGCTTTTTTTTGTGGCTCTAGCCATCTCTGTAAGGAAATATTAATAGCAGTTTCATGTTTTAAATCATCCTGAGTTCCTGAGATAAAAAGACAGTTTGAGTAGTAATCATTACTCTACAGCAAAAGGAAGAAGCAATTTTGACAGGTCCCTTCCTGCCGTTCATGGTTCCATTTAAAGGCTGGTGATACGAAGGTGTGGTGATCTGAGCTACACACAGTTCACTAGCCATTTGGCCAAGAGGATGTCTAGGGTTCCAGGCAACCAACATCTCAGCCGAGTCCATTCAAATTAGCTGACATAGCTCAGTCCTCTTAGCTAGGCCTATTTGAAACACAACTCTGACCTAGCACTGCTCTGTGCAGACACCATCAACGGCCCCTCTGCCTGTCAGGGGAGCACCCGCGCTCACACGCCCACACATGGCTCTCCTCTGCTCCTCCCGCCTGGCCTCCTCCACTAGCTGAAACCCTAACCCATCGCCAGCTCTCGGTCCTCCACATCCACCGGTGGTCATGCCCTGATCCTCTGTATCCATTTCAGGGGGCACGTTTTCATTCCCGCTACTTTCTAAGGAGGAGATGTGACTTACCATCTTACTCATCTTTGTATCACAGTTCCTACCCCCATACGTTGTATTTTCAAATTAGTCGTTGGAAGAACACTGAACCAGGAATGAGAACATCTGGGCTCCAGTCTTAACTTCGCTTCTAGATCCTTTTGTGGTTTCAGGTCCTTACCTGAAAAATGAGGTCTGCACTATCTGAAGGGGCTTCCTAAATTTAGCAGGGCACCAGAACTGTACCGTGCACTTTTTAAAAATACAGAATTTAGGGCTCCACGCCAGAGAGTCAGATTCAGTGGGTGGGAGTTGGGGCCTGGGACTCTGCATTCACAGCCTCCCTGGCAAGTCCAGTGCTCTCCCCAAAGGCAAACTCTTAGAGCAGCTACTTAACAGGCAGGTTCCCGGGCTCTGTGGCAGATCTACTTAGTGGGGATTTTCATGGCAGGGTCCTGCTAACATGTGCGGTTAACAAGCACTCCTGGTAGTTTTGATCATTAAGCCCGTCTGGGAAACAGAGGCCTAGCTCCCTGCTACACAGAGTGGTCCAAGGACCAGCAGTGTCATTGTCACCTGGGAGCTTGTTAGAAATGCAGAGTCTCAGCCCTCTCCGCAGAGGACTGAATCAGAGTCTACATTCTAACAAGATCCCCAGGCAACTGGCAGGCACGAGAGTTTGAGAGTGTGGCTCTCGATCAGACTTCTCAAACTTTAACATGCCTCAAACTCCTTGGGAGGGCCTGTTAAAACTCACATCACTGGGCCTCCCCTCCTCCATTTTCTGATTCTCAGGCCTGAAAGGGGCTGAGACTTCACATTCCTAACAAGTTCCCAGGTGATGCTGATGCCGCTGGTCCACGGACCGCACTTTGAGAACCACTGCCCTACGTGAGTTCTCAGAATTCTTCTAGTTCTAAGAGCCCTTTTTTGTCGTTTAAATTCTCTGAGTGAAACCTCTGAGTTTTTTTCTTGTTAATCTACTTGGGCACTCGCAGACTCCTATTCACCCACCTTGCATGTCTAAGGTTCTATGAATTGATTATCACTGTAACTATTTAAGTGCTAAACTGTTTGGCACAGACTGTATTTGTTATAAAACTTTGAAGAACAAGCCACATCACTGACTCTGGGGCAGTCATCCGTATGGAGAAATTCTTTCCTCCACTCCCCACAGGACTTGGGGACATGCCAGGTGGGACTGCACTGAAGTCGCATGGAGCTCCTGGCAGGAGTATGTTTTGTTTCTCCCAGAGCTAGTTTCCTCACTCAAGTCCCTGAACTAGAGACTTGGGCACAAGATGGCGGAGAGTACAGGAGCCACACAGATGGTCTAGGCCGACCTCCTTATTTCCCAGATGAGGACATACAGGATAAGTGACTGCTTCGAGGTCACCCCCACCTGCCCCCCCCCCGTCCTCCCCGCCACCCCACCCCGCCCCCAGCCCTGGCAGTGTGGACTCTAATGGGAATTTCCTGCCCTGGGGGTACCCAGCCACAGGAATAACAGAGTCACAGAGACACTCCCTCACACTCCCCACGTCCCGGCCCATCTATTCACACAGTCCTTGGCTGCCCCGCCTCAACTGTGTCCCATGAGACTGACAAAGCCTCTCACCTGGCCAGCTCCAGGCATCCCTGTTGCTCTGCCCGGTACCGTAACCTTTCACTCCTTGGCGCTGGAGTCTCCCGCTAGGTGGCACCACTGCTCTGTTAGCCAGGACAGTCCCCAGCCAGGGACTAAAGTGATAAGTTCTCTAGGTGCCAAAGCTGATGGTGGCTCTGGGGAAGTACCTGTGGAAAGTGGGAGGAGACCCCCCTCTGCCCTTTGCCCTCGCTTTGGGAGAGCAGCCCAGAGCAGTGCCCCGTCACATGGAGCCGAGGCAAAGGAAACCCACTAATACTAATCCTGTCTTAATTGCAAATATTGATGCTTTGTTCATCATGGATTCTTTTGCATTAATTTTTTTTTTCTTAAAGATTGGCACCTGAGTTAACAACTGTTGCCAATCTTTTTTTTTTTCTGCTTTATCTCCCCAGCCCCACCCCCGTACATAGTTGTATATCTTAGTTGCAGGTTCTTCTAGTTGTGGGATGTGGGACGCTGCCTCAACGTGGCCTGACGAGCGGTGCCATGTCCGCACCCAGGATCCGAACCCTGGGTCGCCGCAGCGGAGTGCACGAACTTAACCACTCGGCCATGGAGCTGGCCCTTTTGCATTAATTTTGATTGAAAAAAATATTGCCTTGAAATGTTACTAATCTTATTAATTATCAAGTTTTTTGTTGTCCTCTTAAATTCTGCACTCATTCGCCTCACCCAAGTCCCAGCCTGTGTCAGGGCAGCATGGTTTGTACCAATCGCTGTTTCTGCTCTTACGACTGGCCCCTTCTCTCTGTGAGATCCCCACGCCGGGCAGGGCAGATGGGAGGGCAGCCCACCCTGGGGATAGAGGCTGTGGGCTCCTTGGTCACTGTCACCAACAGGGGCCCAGTTCCTCTCAGGGTAAGCTCTGCCTCAGGAGGCCCCTCATTCTCCCCATGCATCCACCTCTGCCAGCCCACGCCCCCAGGTCCCCAAAGAGTCCTGAATCCCAAGTGCCACTGCCTGGCCACAAGCCGAAGACCTTGCTATTGGAGGGGGTGTGTCTCCAGCCCCCAGCCCAGGGCATCACCTTGCCTTCTAGAACAGTCCCCTGCCCTTAGCATGGCTTGATTTAATTCGTTTCCTGAAGGAATCGAAGGCCCCTCATCCCTTCGTGCATACTGTTTGGGCTTATTTCTTCTCTCCCTCTTGTTTTGGGAGGGACCTTCTTATTTCTCTCACTGAACGAGCTTGTATTCTTCACAGCTTCCGGTGACATCTCTTTAGATGCTCCTAGTTTCTTCCTGTGCGCCCAGCTCCCTCTGCAGAGTTCAGTGAAAGAAAAGAAAGGGAAACAAGCCGCCCACGGAACCAAGAGAAACGGCAGTCAAAGCACCCAGTCCCTCCCGCCAGAACCACCCGGGAGCTCTGAAAATCCCACGGCCCCGCCCACACGCAAGACCAGTTAAGCAGAATCTCTGGGGGTGCAGCCCTTCCCCTCTCCCCGGGTATCCTCGGTCTGTAAACCCCCTCAGGTGAAAAGATCCCAGGCAATGGCGGGAACCCAGGTGCAGTCAGGCTTGGGCCCCCGCTGAGCCAAGGCTGACACCTACAGGCGAGAGCCGGTACTGCTACTGGGGACAGAAGGACGTCAGAGGCTCTAGGGACTCAGAACCTGTCTTCTCCCCACGAATGATTCTCCTGTTTAAATTTCCCAGTGACGTCCAGTCTAAGCCCGTCCAAGGATGTTTCACCTCCACGTCAGCATTTTCACTGGTGGGGCAGCCCCTACTGGCTGGCAAAATGCTTTGCACGCAGCTGAATCCTGCTGGAGAAATCCGCTCCCCTGGCCCTATGTCTGCACACGGGAGACACACACAGGAGAAACCCACTCTCCCCGCTCTCCAGGATCATAAAGCAGCTACTGGTTCCTTGTGCAACCACGCCTTTCATGGTGGAAGAGCCCAGGTCCTGCTCCCTGCCCCTCCTTCCACCTTGAGCTCTCTGGATATGCTTGACTGGCCATATCCCTTCATCGCATGTGACGCCCAGAATTTAGGCTAAATTTTAAAATATATACAGAAGTAATATATGTTCATCATGAAAATATATTTGCAAGACATAAAACAAAATAGCAGTGCCCCTGTCCCCTCCATTCCCCTCTCATTCCCGCTGTCTGGGGTACCATTGGTAACAGGTTGGTGGCACCCAGAACTGAATGTCATATTCTTGCAGCAAGAGTGAAACGTCCTCCAAAATTGTCCCATTTGCAACAATATGGATGGACCTGGAGGGTGTGGTGTTAAGTGAAATACGACAGAGACAGAAAGACATGGACAAAGAGAATAGATTAGTGGTTACCAGAGGGGAAGGGGGTTGGGGGGTGGGCAAAAGGGACAACAGGGTACATATGTATGGTGATGGATAAAAGTTAGACTACTAGGGGTGAGCACGATGAAGTGTATTGAGGAATTGATAGACAATAATGTACACCTGAAATTACACAATGTTATAAACTATTATGACCTCAATAAAATTACTTTTTTTAAAAAAAGAGTGAGGGGCGGGCCCGGTGGTGCAGCGGTTAAGTTTGTACGTTCCGCTTCTGCCCAGGGTTCACCGGTTTGGATCCCAGGTGAGGATATGGCACCGCTTGGCATGCCATGCTGTGGTAGGCGTCCCACATATAAAGTAGAGGAAGATGGGCACAGATGTTAGCTCAGGGCCAGGCTTCCTCAGCAAAAAGAGGAGGACTGGCAGTAGTTAGCTCAGGGCTAATCTTCCTCAAAAAAAAAAAAAGTGAAACGTCCTCTCTGAGCCTCAGTTTCTTCATCAGCAACATGCAAATAATTATAGCACCTTTCCTAGAGATTAACAGTGGGACACAAACAGAGGGCCACGCAAACTGCCTGTCACATATTAAGTGTTTACTGAGTGGTGGTTCTTAAAGGCTGACTGAATGGGTGCAACCAGACAGGGGCAGGAAAGACATTATTCTTCCTGCCTATTATGCGCACATCACAGCAGGATTGGCTTCATGTAGATTACCGAAATTAGTCCCAAAGCCCAAATGCTGACGGCATCTGCTGAGAAGTTGTAAATAAAAGAGGCTCCCCAAGGAATCCTTTCGGGCCAATGTGCATTGGATGGGTTTACACCAGAGGGCAGTGCTGGGTCACTTATGGAAGGATTGCTTCCTGCTCAGCCAAATGCAGGCCCAGGCAGCATAGCTGCTGTGGAGGCTGCCTCCATTCTGATTACCTCAGGTTGAGCCTGGGGGTATCCTGTCTGCTAGTCCGCCCAGGTCTGAGCTCAGCAGAGTCCCCTGGTGTCAGGTTCTCCAGGGCTGGAGGCACCCATTCTTCTCTGGTGCCCATCTGCAATTTAGGGCCACTTCAATGTCTTCAAGCTCAGATTCTGTTCTCACTTTCCACAACAAGACTCATATGTACATTGTGCTTCTCTCCACTCGCTCACCTGCACCCGCGGCAGATCAATCCTAAATTACAGCATTTCCCACAGAGTCTAGCCTCAGGATCTTTCTCAGCATCTCATGCCAGACAGTCGCTACCAACTGCTCAGCCTCGACACCAGAGCTCCAGTCACTCAGCAGATCCTCACTGAATGTCTGCTATGTGCCAGGCATTCTTCTCCTTGCCATCCTTTCCCTGCCCAAGTCGGGCCCAACGAAGGATTGGCTTCCCTGAAACAGAATGAATTTTCTTGGATCTCCACACTCACAAGGATGCAGAGCTGCTCTCAGCAAGGATGCCCCAAACTTCTGGGCTTATTCTGACAATGAGAATAAGAGGAGAAGACCAGAAATCTCAAATTCCCATGACACACTCCTGGTCAGACCCTGCCATGCTCCTCTAGCCAAATTCAGAATGGCGACAACCCCCTTCCTGCCAACCTGACTCAAAGCTCAAACAACCCCTGTAAGAGTCTGACCCAGACCCAAGGCAGGGCCCTAAGTTAGACTCTTCCCCTCCCCCCAACCCTACCAAAAGGTAAAGAAAATACTTCCAGAGATTCTTCACTTTCCAGGACAGTTCAGATGTCAAATGCCCTCTCTCGCTGCCAAACATGCAGATGCTCTTGGACTTGGCAGACCTGTGTCCCGTTGGCTTAAGGGGCTGCCCTGCCCCACCCTGCCTGGAGGTTTGCATTTAAAAATGTTTTGATTATGCGTGCTTTTCAAGAGAAATAAGGGAAAGCATTCTTTTACAATTCTGCAATTTTAGAGAAAGGGAAGTCAATAAAGTTCTTGATGTGAGAGGTACAGACTATTTTAAGAAAGAGGAGAGGATACAAGAAAGGATACTAGGAATCAAAGAGTTTAACACTGCTTAACCCAGAGAGATCATAAAACCCTTGTGGGGGATTTATCTCTAAGATGGAATCTAGCTGACTGAATGATACAACATGCTCAGGAGAGCAATAAAAGAAGGGAGGATTTCGGCCTGTTTAATCACTCCTGGAGAAGGAGAGAAACACACCAAAGAGGGTCACAGTTGAGTTACATAATGAGCCAGGGTCAAGAGAAGACATGGGACCTCAGGCCTGATCTAGTTTATGTACTAATGGTCCAACTTTGCACAAATGGGAGAACTAGAAAACAAAGGATGGTTAAACAAGAGTTAAAGGTCATAAGACAGGGTATTCAAGAAGTTGCCCTATGGCCTGAGCAACAGAGCTCTCACAAGGTCACGTACGTCTCAATGGGCCATGGAATCTAGAGACAACAGACTCCCTCAATGTTTCTTGAGGTCACTGTGAGCATGCTGTCAATAGCAATAAGCCTAAATTATCAAGAAAAAGTAAAATATTATTGACTCTACCCTTTTTAAGAGGATAGGAACAAAAGAGCACATATTATGTGATCCCATTTATGTGAAATGTCCAGAATAGGCAAATCCATAGAGACAGAAATAGATTACAGTGGGAGTGACTGCTTAATGGGATGGAGTTTCTTTTTGGGGCATTGAAATGTTCTAATATTAGATTGTGGGTGATGTTTTCACATCTCTGTGATATACTAAATAGCAGTGAACTTCTAGTAGGTGAATGTTATGGTACATGAAAATCATCTCAATAAAGCTGTAACAAAAAAAAGAAGAAGGTAGGAAGGTATGTAATACAACTTATAAATATTCCATTAGAAATTATTCCAAACTTCAGCACTATAAAGGGATTATATTCAGTTACCTGGGAATTCGCAGTGTGGAGAATTTCGTTCTCAGACAGTGCTGGAAAAATGAAGTGTTTCTATATAACCAACAGAATTCAGTAAAGAGATTAGAGAGAGAAAGTACAAAATATACCCTTAATTCAAGAGAATTATAGACTCATAGAGAAGGGACTCAGAAGATCATATGACCATTCAGACATAATCTCTTTTTTTTAATGGATGAAGAAACGATCTAAAATAGCACAGAAAGTTTTAAAATAGAAAATAATGTCTCTTTCCTACCCCAGTTCATCAGTCCCCTCCACTAAGGTAATCGCTGTTTCTAGTTTCTTGTATACCCTTCCATAAATGTTCTATTTGTGTGCAAGTACTTACACACGTATGTGTGCACACACACACTTCCCCTATGGTCCAATTAGACTAAAAGTAGAGGAGGAAAAATGTAAACTAAACTTAAGGAAGAGCTTCCTTAATATAAGAGCCAGTCCTCAGAGTTCCCCTAACATTTTTCTATAGTAGGAGCACTTCCTTTTATTTAAGCACACTAAAAAACAGGAGGCAGCAAGTGGTGGAGCCTAACAAATGTATGCCTGAAATCAGGGATGGGCAACCTCGTGGCACATGAGTGACTCCGAGTGATACTCACATAGCCCATTGAGTCAATGGCACACAAAGATGTAGCAACACACCCACAGCTCAGTTTGGTCCCGCAGCATCGAATTCTGTACTTTTCTTTAGACAAACAGCAGCACCTGTGCAACACAAATACATCTCAGTCCCTCTCATCCCAGTTTATGTGGAAGCTCAAAACTGTCCTGTTGGGGGTGGGAGACGGAGGTGCGTGCGGGAAGATTATGGCTGACACACATGGATTGAAGCATTGGCGTGAGGCACGGGGAAGGTGGCTAATTCTGTGTATTGAGGTTAAGTGGAGATGGTGTATCAGGAAAATCACAGGTAGCATGATTATTGGGAACATTGGCAGGGAAAAGGCAACATAATCACAGGGCTCCATATAAAGCTGGGCTTCTAATCAACTATAAGATGAAATGTTGGTCTATCAGGTAATATGGCGCTTAGCACGGTAACAAGGCTCTTGCCTTGAAATATGGTACCAAAATAGAAGGAATACAGTCCACACTGCAAAGTCCCCTTGAAGATTCTTCACCCTCCAAAGTATTTTTAGCTGTGGTAACCGTAGATGGTGGACAGAGATCTACAGCCCTCAAAATAAGACGGCTCCTGAAACATAAGGTCAGCAGATGCCATCTCCGTAAAGCAAGCCTGCAAGAAGGAGGGGATTAGCTGTCTCCAGGGCAGCTTTCCAGAAGTAACCCATCTTGTGGAGTGATTTGGAATGACCTATGAGGAGATTAAAGTGCCTGTCCTGAGAATGTCATTAGCAAGCTGCCTAACTCAACGCAAAATAACCCCACACTCAGGAAGCTGTGTGTTGTGGCAACGAGGGTAACCGGCAGGGTGGTGGTCTGCACGCGTATCTGAAAAAGGAGAGTTGGAAAATGAAACTCTGTCGGTGTGTCGCCAGGAGGTCCATCAGGCACGCTGGTTCCGAATGATTGATCCTGTTCCTTTACGTGAAAATAGCCTTTAGGCAATGGAGGCCGGGCTGTCAGATCATCAGAACTTGATAGGAATAGCACATTAGAAGACACAACTTTTGTTCTGTGCTCACTTAGTAACTCCCTTACCTCATTCACCAGCAAGAGACTGCACTGGGACAAAGACTGCTTCCACTTCTTGGACCCAGAAGAGCTCCCTTTAGAAACAAATAAAGCGGAATTCAGGTGTAAAAGTCAGTCTCTTGTGAGTTTGGTTACTAATTTCTGACCAGGTGATTGACCTTAGATGCCCTGATAAGTCACGCTCCTGAACTTCAGTCTAGCATTCTTTCATCCACCATTTCTTGAGCACCTCCTCTACACCAGCACTGTGGTAGGAACCAGTAAAACCCAGAGAAAGGACAGAGTCCCTGCCCTCAGGGAGCTTCCAGACCAGCGTTGACCCAAGCCTGCACAGTGGTTAAATATCACACTTGTTATGGCTGGCCTGAGGGGACAGCGAGCATCCTCCACACTTACTGAATCCGTGCTGACCTCACATTTATAGTCTACCCACAGGATCAGAAAATCCATTCATCTGAGACCTGGGAGGAACCGCAGACATCATCATATCTAGTGGTTCTCGATTTTGCCTGCACACAATTACCTGCAGAAGCTTTTAAAAAATACTGATCCCGGCCCCAACCCCCAGAGATGTTCACCGAGTTGGTCTGGAGCAGACGCCAGGCCTCAGGATTTTTAAAGTTCGTCCAGGTGAGTCAGAGGTGAAGGCAGGGCTTAGAGTCACTGATCTAGCCTAGTGCTGTGTTTCCCAGGGGTGAACCGAGACTCAGGGAACTGAGGGGACGGGCCCGAAGTAACGCTCACGTCAGTGTAATGCCCATGTAGGTTCAGAGACTTACAGCACATTAAGCCAGGCTACGCTTTGGCCAGGTGGCGTCTCCCACATCTAGTCATCTGCACGTGATCCTCGTTGTATTTGCCGTGGACACATGCACATTTCAGACTTAATATTTTTTCTTTAAAACCGATGATTTTTTTGAATTTAAATGCTATGTTAGCCTTATCCTCAGCAATAAAATTTATGAAATATATTTAAAAATTAATAACTCTTAAGATGAGACAGATTGAACAGTAGGCCACCTTAGTTGATGTTGCGTATCACGCCCAGTACACGTAGCCCACTTTGGGACGCACAGCATGGAGGTGTTGGTGGCACTGGCAGGGCTTGGGAAGGTCTGGCACGGGTGTCGTACATCTCTGCAGCAGGTGCTCACATGTGGGGCTGAAGAGAGTTCAGGTGACCACAGGTACCAGGCAGCAGCTGGTCCTCAGGGAGCCTGTCAGTCCGTGGTAGCACTGAGAGTGGGAGGGTGATTTATGACAGGGTTGGAGGGTGGAAGGAGGGGCAACGACAGCAGGATTTATTTCACCTCTTCTGGAAAGGCCACAGGTCACTCCATACCAACAGACTATTAAAATGAAGCTGCCGATCCATCACCTGAAATCTGCTGATGCAAACGCACTGAAATTGATCTAGGAGGAGGGAAAAAACACCATTACAAGATGCTCATCAAGCAACACCACGGAGACATCCTTCCGTCTGGGTTCATAAAGATGCAGGACTTTTAATCTATCATTCTATTTACCAAGACATTTTCTTTCTTGAATAAACTCATTGATCCTGATATCTTGTTTAACAGGTTCTAAACTGATATGCAATATTCTGAGAGCAAGAAGGGAAAAAATTACTTGTTCACCAGTCCTCCCTTCAGTTCCACTTCAGGATGCGTTAGTTCTTTCAGTTCTGACCAACAAGTTCTTCATAATCAGGGCTTTGACTAAGAAGTTTCCTGGTTTTTAAATCTGGGAGAAAAGTGGCAAAAGGAAGAATTCATCCTCACATGAAATGAGATGAGCCAGAACCCTTATTAAAACCAACCTACCCGGAGAAAACCTAAGACTTTGTACGTTTCTCTCTCACTCTTGAGTTTTACAAGGAGTTTCAATGACACAGTGGGTCCACTGCTAAGACGGTCCCTGGGGTGGGCTCTGATTCACGTGCACAAGGAGACGCAGACAAGGATGTTCAATGCAGCAGTTTTTACAACAGGGGAAAATCAGAAATGCCTTGAATGCCAATCAATAAGAGAATAGATAAATAAATTGTAGTGGAGTTACACAATGGAATGATATACAGCAATGAAAATGAGTGAACCAGAGCTACATGTATCAACTTAGATAAATCTCAAAGAAAAGTTGATGAAAAACAGCAAAAAGTAATTATGTATACAGCACCATACTATTTTGGTATAGTTTTAAAATATAAAATAATAGCGCATATTGTTTATGGATACACACAGAAAACAAAGGTATAAAACATTGGACAGGAAAACGCACACTGCCTTCAGAGAAACAGCTGCCGTTGGGATGGCAGCAGGAGATAAATAACTGTAGTGTTTTATTATTATTATTATTTATTGCAATTACGTTTAAGGATCTGAAGCAAATATGGAAAAATAACACTTATTAAACCCAGATGGTGGGTCATGAATATCTTTTAAATTATTTTCCAGATTTTTCTGTCAACCTGAAACTTTCGTAGCTGAAAAAAAGTTTTTTAAGCTATTGAAGCTCTGAATTAAATGCACATGTATGAATTCATCTGGTGGAGACATTCGCCTATGACAGAAAGTCCTGGTGACTACTAAGGGGCAAATGCAAAGCTCAACTTTTGTCAGGTGGACTGACACGTGTAAAATCGGCAGAAAGGATTTGCTAAAGACAAGAAAATAATATTCAATTAACAAAATTTTATACAAGTAAAAAAAGTGAGCTAAAAGTGTTTCACTTAGTGACGCAGCTTTGCTTTTTAAAAACAAATGGCAAAAATATTTTTAATTTTTTTTCCTGAATTTACTTTAAAAATGACAAAATTAACATACACTCATTTTAACAAGTCTAGCTATATAGAGACAGTTAAAAAAGTTGACAGGCTCCCATCTCTTGTTCCAATTCCACCCCCATCGCACAAGCTGACCAAGGTTTATAATTTTATATGTACCCCTTCAACTCTTTCTCTATTACATTTTAAAAAATTGCTTTGTGCATTTTTTAAACAATTCAATTTTCATAATTGAAAATAATTTATTTTTATCACTGCCAACGCAATCCATATTCGTTTTAGAAAAATACAGGAAATGCAAATGAGCAAAAACAAGGTAAAACAAAAACGTTTAAGTGGGCATGCATTTTAATTCACTGTTTGAAAAAGCTTAATACATATTTAATTCCTGAATCAAAGCTTTAGAAGAAACTCCACTTGGCAGCTCACAAATGGCTGGCTTTGTTTACAATAGTCGCCTGTCGTGAGAGGACCTGCATGACCAGCCAGAATGGTTTCCACTTCAGGCAGGGTGTAATTTGGGCTGGTAAATCAGCAGTCATACCCTGGGGCTCAAGGTGGGGTGCCACCCTTGTCCCCCAAAGTATAGCAGCCGGTATGGTCAGGGACACGACGCTCCTCTCCTTTCCACCAGGCTGCTTGACAGCTGTGGCTCAAAGTGTCCTGCTTCACTCCTTCTTTGCTCCCCCCACCTCTTGTCACTGTCCTTCTTTCTCCTCTGTCCTTCTCTCTACCACCTCCCTTACTCTACTCCTTTCCTTTCTCCAACTGGCAAAGTGTCCATGTCACTCACTTCTTGGGTAACTGGAGCCCTTCAGCTGTTTGGGTCCCTGTTTGGAAGGACATCTCAGCATTTTCTGGGGCTCCTGGGGCGGCCAACTGCCCACAAGGCTTCATGTGTCAAAGCAGGAGGCTGACGCAGATCTCCTTACAAGAACTTTGCGCGAGCAATGAAAGTTACCTTAGGTGCTGAAAAAAAATCTCTCCAGAACTGCCCCAGGCCCTTTCTGAGACCTCTATTTTCAAATTAAAACTTTCCCCTTTCACAGTTTGGGGACCCATCGTGTACCCCTGGAGGATGTGTGGGGGAAAAAGCTACAAGGAAAATACTCACAGGCAGAGTTACCTCTCCGGGAAGAGGAAGGCCCAAGACAGGTGCAGGTCGGCAGAAGCAGACTCAGGAAACAGGAGAAGAGCAGGGACATTTTAGGCAAGAACGATCACTCCGTCCACCTGTGAAGAGCTTCAGATTGGGGGTGGGACATGCCTGGGTGAGCGGAGGGTTCAATCTCTTGTCTCTTCCCTTCCTTCCTGCACACCTTTCTTTCTTTATTTTGTGCTTCTACTCAATCTTAAATGCTCTTCTCCAAAACAGGTTGTTTGGAAATAGGTGAGCATTACCAGTCTTGCCCCAAATTATTTGGATAGGCTTTCACAGGACAACTGCTGGTGTAAAAATCAACAACTCTCATAGAAGGTACAACGCCAAGAGGGAACTCTAACCTAAGCTATGGACTCGGGGTGATGATGACGTGTCAATGTAGGTCCATCAACTCTAACAAACGTACTGCTCTGGTGGACACTGTTGATAGTGAGGCAGGCTGTGTCTGGGGCAGGTAGGAATTATATGAGAACTCTCTGTACTTTCTGCTCAATTTTGCTGTGAATGTAAAACTGGTCTAAAAAAGTTGTCTATTTTTTAAAAATTTTTTAAAGGCTACAACCACTGCCAGGAGGTAGAAACACTCCCTGTACCTCCTCATACAATGTAAACGTTAAACACAGAAAGACAGAAAGGGAAAGAAACAAGGACTTCAAAGACAGTCCCCAGGGTCTAGTATCAGCAGGCACCTAGTAATCATGTGGGGACAAGAAGCCTGGGACGGGGGACACTTTCCCTTGCTTGGCGCCAGAAACCCTTGGCATTATCAATTTACACAGGGAGAAGCAAGAACGTCTTCATAATCCAAGGCTTGGGCTCCTCCTCCTTGATCCCTGTGGGGAAGGAAATCTGAGGACATTGCAAATCTGGCCAAGAAATGGGGCCAAAGCTGTAAATCCCAACAGGGCTGTTCTCAGAAACCAAGCCATGGGATCATCTGGCCTCAATTGATCTACCTGACCCTGGGCTTCTCTAGCAACCCCGACCAAGGAAATGTTATCAATCATATGTTATTCACCAGGTATTATTAATCATCTATTCTTATGAACTCAACATTTGTTGAGTACTGACTGTGTGCCAGCCGACATTTGCTGAGTGCGTCGCATACCTTCTCTTACTTGTTCCTTATGTCCCTAGGCATTAGGAAGGTGCTACTCTTATCCCGTTTTTACAGATAATGAAACTGAGGTTTAGGGAGAGTTAATAATTTTCTAAAGCCACAATTATAGTAAGTTTCAGAGCCAAGAAAAAACTCAAATCTATCACACACCAAAACCCACACTTTTACCTCCTAAATCCTGTGCTCCGGGTCTCAGTAACATTACAGGAGTAAGGATGAGCAGAAGAGCGCTTGGGTTTTGCTAGTGGTTCCATCCATTTCTTAGTGTCCAGAACTGGACTAAGAAGGCCTTTTGTCTTTCACATCTACAAAGCCCTCCAGATTCTTCTGTGCTCACTCTCCCTGCCACACCCCACACAATAGCCACCCTGGACAACTTGCTTTTCTCCAGACTCATCAAGCTTTCCTATATCTCCATGTGGCATATGTTGCTTATGTGGTTCCACCTGCTGGGAATGACTTTTCTCTATTTTCCGTCTGACAAAGCCCCCTTTCGAGAATAAATTCCAATGTGGTCCCCTCCTCGGCGAAAACTTTCCTAGTCTTGCAAGAATTACTTTTCCTCTCCCCGCTGTGCTCTCACCACATTGTGTTAGACCCTCAATTCTAACCCCTAGCATATCGATCTTTGCTATTTCTGCTCAAGTCTGTCCTTCCCCCTGGACTCTGTAAGACAGGAGTTCATCTCTCCCCTTATCTTACTCATTTTTGTAGAGAGTAGGTACCGGAACTATTGACCTAAATGCACATCGGGTGCCCTTTATAGAGAGGAAGGATAGTACTACTGTACAAATGGATAGTGGGTGCTCAAAACATCCATTGTATGAGTTGTATGCATAAAGCAAGTTCCATTGGGCAATATCAGTAAGACTTTGGAGATCATTCTGCATTTGTGGACTCTAAGGCTCACAATGATTGGCTCAGAGTCATACTACCCAAATCACCAAAGAAACAATGGCAAAAGCTAAATCAGAACGAGTGTCTGCACTGAGCAAAGCCTCAATCTTAGCTTGTAACCTCCTAGTTGTGAATTTTGTTTTTATGAAAAGTGGTCCAAGATGGAAAGTATGTCCTGAAAACTGGATTTATTTGATGACACATAAGGGTCTAATGGGAAGATTTTTATTCAGAAGGATTCAAAGAGACTTTCCTCATCTACTGACTTCTAAGAGTCAAACATTCCGTCCCAGGACCTCTCAAGGAAGAGGGGAAATTGCTTCTTCCGGAAATAAGCAGAAACCAACTAGAAATAAGTTTTATTATAACTGTGTGGCAAATAATAGTCTTTCATGATGTGCCCCTATGCCCCTAAGAGGCCTTTCCAGTTCATTCTAAACTGGGTTCTACATCAATCAGAGACCAGAGAGCATGCTTACCCCAGGGCACATTAGTTGCTTGGCCTAGACGCCATCTGGACTACGGGTCCTGGGAGGTTAGAGGCCTCTGATGTGAGAGGCTGGACAATGCTTTGGAGATGTGACTTGTGCAGCAGGGAATACTTAGGGAATTCAGCTGCTGAACTGGCCCCCAATTCAACTGGCAAGAGGATGTGTCCAATGACTAGGTCTGTGTCTACGCTCAAACTGTCTCGCAGACATTGCCCTCTCAGAGAGTAATTGTGAGATGGTAAAAAGGGGCTAAGCCAGGAGGCATAGACTCCGCCATTTCATCCTCTGTCTCCTCCTCCCGCCTCATCAGTTATGTTATTGTCACACATACAATATTAAACTCTGGTCACTACACCAGGACATTGTTGGGCTTGATATTTCTGGCTGACTGATGAAAACAGCTAGGTTGTGTGCTGAGAAATACTCAACCCGGGTTATCTGTTGCTGTGCAAATGCAGAGCTTAGCTACGAGTCTAGCTTGGCTCACGAATCACGGGAGAGGTTGTTAGCATCTGGATGTTCTCTGCACATGAATTCGTGGGGGGTGCCATCAGCAGTGGTAACAGCAGCAGAGTAGGTCTGGAAATAAGCGTGGGCTTGGAATTCTTTCAAGGAAATATCACTCCTAAAGCACCTACTTTCTACTGTTTAGAAACCATTTGGCCTCTTAGTGGGTGTGTCTTGGTTTCACGGGAAGAAGAGCATCAGAGATCTTCATCCTTTCCCTATTTCAACGGGTGGCCACTACATGCACTATTTTATAATCCTGAATAGTAACCCTGGAAAGAAGTATGCCACTGGAAGAGTCAATTATGCTTAGCATTTCAAAGGTGTTTAGAGTAGTTTATGCTTCTTACAGTTCCACCAAAAGCTGAAGCAGGCCTATAGGTTCAGCTATTGTTGTTGGAGAGTGGGAGGTTTTACAAAGCTTTTCATTATACTCTTTATTAGACTTGATTCTCTTGAAAACTGATCTTGCACCATAATTGCTTCTATGAATGGACAGTCTCCCCAATACTGAAAACCACTCCTCCACTGGAGATTGCTGTGAGTGACTGTACATGGGCTTCTCCACGAGAGAATGCGAGAGCAGGGCCAGATGGGAGCCCTGGGATTACGACAACAATACACTCAGCAGCAGGGAAGGTGAAAGAGTGCCCCGCTAACAGGATGGAATGCTTTATCCACGTTCCAACAGCTTAAAAGAGGTGCCAGCTTTGGAATCCTACAGTGGTGAGGGCAGAGACTGGTCCCACTGCATTCCCGTGGCGGCCTGGGGAAAACTTAATATACAATGACTTCTGGCTTCCCAGCTGCTAAGCCTTGCTGTAGGAATTGCCTGAATTTATTGAGCAGCTTCCAAAAGTTCCGAACATTTCACATGTGAGATCTCACTCATGTGGACAATGTTCCTCCAAAGAGGAAGTAAGTGCCCTGTTCTTGCTTCATTGAGTGAATGGTAACAGGGATTTGAAGGGAGCTGGCTCAGCACAGACCAACATGTAGGAAATGAAGGAGTTCCTTGTCCATTCTGGCTCTGCCGCAAAACTGCTATCAGACCAGAGGTAAGTCATTCAGTCACTCAAGGAGCATCCATTCATTCATCTATTTGAGTGTCTAGTACATGCCAACCACTGCACCAGTCATGGAAAGTGAGATAGGCACGGAATCTGCCTTGTGGAGATGACAGTCTAGCAGTGGATTGCCTTATTATGTGCTAGATGCTGCAGGGGAAATACAATCATCTTTTAAAAATCCTTTTTTTAAAGGAAACCTATGATCACCCACATTCAAGCTCTTTCCTGCCTCAGGGCCTTTGCATTTGCTATTCCTTCTGCTTAATGTTCTTTTTCTGATTTTTGTATCACGGGCACTTTCTATCACACAGATTTCAACTCAAATGCTTTCTCCGTATCTTCCTTGAGCATCTTATCTAATGTTATCCCTCCCTCCTCCCCAGTCCCTTTATCACATGACCTTGCTTCATTTTCTTCACTCTTTGAAATTATTGCACTTATCCATGCACTTGTTGATTCTGTTTCACACACTTGAATATAATCTCTATAGGGACAGCATCTTGTCTGTATCCCCAGAACCTAAAGAGCACCTGGGATGTAGTGAGCACCAACCCACATTTGTTGAGGACAGTCCAATACAACACTCCACAGAGAAGTACTTATGGGAAGAAGAGATGACGGTTTGTAAACACTCAAAGGAGGAGTATGGTCAACTGGGTGGATCGGCAATGCTATGTGGAAGATTTAGATTGGGACCTGGATCTTGCCGAACAAAGAAAAGATGAACATGGCTGGGCCATATGGGGGCTCAGGAGGGCACGAGTGAAGGACTCAGAAGCAGGGAGGGGTTTTCAGAGTGGCTGGACCCCCGTTCACGGAAGCAAGCAGCGAGCCTGAACGATGGGTTGGACTAGGCCACGGAGAGGCTTTGCGCCAGCTGTGGAGAACACTCTCCAAGAGGAGAAGGGTCACAAGAGTAGTCCGTTGCATCCCTGCTGAATAAAGCCCGAAGTTTGTTGTTGTTGTTTTAAAGGAACGACCATCCACATGTCTTAGAAAATGTCCTCCAGTGTTTAGACCTCTCGTTTCCTGTCTAGAATGTAAGTAGATCAATGGGAAGCTAGAGAGAGGATAAATAAACCCATTCATGGCCAACTTCTCCAGGGCTCTCCCAAAGCTGCCACGGTGTGAAGAGCCATGGGGACCCGTGGTGGGCACAGAGAGAAGGTCAAAACGCTTCCCCAGGGACCCGTGTGGGAGGCATCCTGGCAAAGGTACACACAGCACGTTAGGTTCAGACCTGGGACAAAAGGACCATGAATCTGTTGGTAGCTCAGGCACCTAACAAGAAGTGGGTACCAAGGAGCTTCACTTTTATGAGGACTGACTTTGCCATTTAACACAGTTTAAAGTAGATTGAAAAGGACAAATACAAACCTTTAGTTTGCAACCATTGTGGAACAGCAGAAGAAAAACCGATTAAAATTTTAGGAGTGAAAAGATAAACCCTTTCTTGCCTCTTTAAAAATGTAAAGGCAAAAAACCCTATTTTTACAGCCAAGTGGGAAACATTGAAAAAGGGTCTGTGTGCGTGTGAGGCGGAATGACACTGCAGAACTTAAAAAAGAACCTGATGATGTCAAACAGCAAATGTCTAACACTTGAAGCTTCCTTGACACAGATCAGCTTCTGTTTGCGGCACAGCAAACCATGTGCTGTATTCACTCACTCCTCAAGGATCATGCGCTCCTTTCCAAGTATTAAGATGTCAGCGAAAATCTACCTTCTGGGGAAATATAATCTGCCGGAGAAGAGCTGCTGACGCTCATAAAAATAGCTGTGAGACTTCACGACTCTGCTGGGACATGTACGACGAAGAAGGGGTCATGGAGCCCAGAGGAGAAAAGCAAAGTGGGACCCTCAAACCTCAGGCCGGCCAGAAACTCTCAGCCAGAGTCCAGAAGCCCTGGGGGTCTGTGGGAGGGCTTCCGGGTATCGAGAAACTCCCTGAAACTGAACAGAAACTTTGATGCTTTTGTGGAATTTTGGGGAGGGGGGAAACTTTCATCAAATTCTCAGAAGTCATGACCAAAACATGATTAAGAACCATCAGATTAGTATATTATTTCCATAGCTATCTTTTTCACTCACAAGATTAATTTTCATTGCTCAAGAAACACTTGAATGCATGAATCTTATAAGAAATTTAAAAATTATAGACGTCTGAAGTCTTTTTCACGCTTCCACTTCAGATCTGTTTCCCTTACTTTCGTCCCCTACAGACATAATAATTGTTCTACCTTTCTATGCATTTTCCTACTTAAGCACTCAGAAAATTTAGAGCATTTGGGTGTGTTTGTCTTAACTTAAACAGTATCATATTTTATGCATGTTTTGGCAACTTGCCTTTGCATTCCACAATGCAGCATCCCACACATGTACATATAGAGTGATCTCATCCTTTTCACCAGCTGCATAGTACTCCGTGGTAAGGCTGTGCTCTGTGGACCCAGCCATCCCCTGCTGATGAACATTTCATTTGTTTGCAGTTTTCCCCCATGGCCAACAACAGCACTGTGAATATCTTTGTATGTGTCTGTTTAGGCACTGGTACCAGTGTTTCTCTAGCAAAGAGGCCAAGAGGGTGAATTGTTTGGTCATGAGATGCACATAGTTTTAATTTTAAATTCAACTGCCCAGACCCCCTCTAAAGATGTTGTACTGGTTTACCCCTCCACTAGTTGTCTATGAGAGTATCTGTTTCCTGGCTCCTACTGATCAATCTTAAATTTTTACCAATGTGAAAGATAAAACATCTATCTCCCTGTGGTTTTCATTTGTCTTTCCCTAATAGTGAGACTGAACATCTTTTCATACACTTATTGACTATTGGTATTTCCTTTTCATTGAATTCCCTGTTTCAAGGGCAGTGGTTCTCACACCTTATTACACATCAGAATCATCCGGAGGGTTTAAAACACGATTGCTGGGCTCTACCCCCTGAGTTTCTGATTCAGTGAGTCTGGGGTGGGGCCGTGAATGTGCTTTTCTAACATGTTCCCCGGTGATGTTAATGCTGCTGGTCTGGGGACCAGACTTTAAAACCACTAAACTAGAGAAACCACCTGATCCTTGGACCTCTCTATTGTTCATTCTCAGGGGTTCTCAACCCTGATTGCACATTAGAATCATCGGGAGAGCTTTTTAAAAGTACTGACGCCTGAGTCCCACCCCAGACTACTTAGGTCAGAATGCCCTCCCCACCTGTATTCTTTAAAGATCGCCAGGCAAGTATGATGTTCAGCTGGGACTGAGAACCATTGCTGGCTGACACTAGCGCTCTGAAGGAAGGCGAAGGCTTTCATTCTATTTCCCCTCTTAGATGGTACAAGGCTTTGCCAGGGGCCATCGCAAAACGCTCTGGCTCTGTGGATTATCCAGAGGCACAACCCTGTGAATTTACCACAGAAAGAATACTTGCACTCATATTTGTTCAAAATGTTTATTGTTTGTTCTGTTTGGGGCAATCCAATGTGGCGGACATTCAGACCTGAGTTCTTATCTCAATTCTGCAGTTTACCAGCAGCATAATGCTTAGATTAGTAACTAAGCTTCTGTTTGTGCATCTGTGAAATGGGCTTCATTATAGCTACCTGACAGGCTTATGTAAATAAAATGAGGTATATTACGTATCACAGACAGTGCCCAGCCCAGTAGAAACTCAACAAAACTACACTCAGGTCCCTTCCCACTTTGGGACTTGTTTGAGATAAAAATCAGGTTTCTTGGAGCCAGCCCAGTGTCATAGCAGTTAAGTTGGCACATTCTGCTCTGTTTCAGTGGCCTGGGGTTCGACAGTTCAGATCCCAGGTGCAGGATCTACATACCACTCATCAAGCCATGCTGTGGCAGGCGTCCCACATATAAAGTAGAGGAAGATGGGCATGGATGTTAGCTCAGGTCAGTCTTCCTCAGCAAACAAAAAGGAAGATTGGTGGCAGATGTTAGCTCAGGGCTAATCTTCCTCAAAAAACCCCACAAAATCAGGCTTCTAGATTCCCTCCTCACAGATGGAACAATCCTACTTTCACCTATCTTGGAGAACAATTGGAAGTCTTACCCAGACCTCTAAACAAATCCCACACTGCTGTCAATACGTAATCATCCAGGTGCTTCACTTTTACATAACCAGATAGGAATTTACTTAGAAAGAAAGATTTCAATGAAAATATTTTGTGGGGTTGGTCTCATGGTGTAGTGATTCAGTTCAACACACCCTGCTTCTGCTTTGGTGGCCCAGATTTGCAGCTTCAGATCACAGCTTCAGATCCTGGGCATGGACCAACCACTCTTCAGCCATGCTGCGGCAGTGACTCACGTACAAAAAAATAGAGGAAGATTAGCACAGATGTTAGTTCAGGGTGATGCCTCCTCAGCAAAAAAAAAAAAAAAAAAAGAAAGAAAAAAGAAATCTTTTGAGTACTGAATGACAAAGGACAATCAGTCAGTGTCACTGAGTGTCTATTACATGCAGGGCCCTGAAGGAGTTCACACATAAGTAAAACTCCAATCCCATCCTGAAGAACTTGTCATGGTTTTGGGGAAACTTGAAACTGAAAGAAAGCCAACGAAATCAAGTGGCCAATGACAAGTGACAGGAAACTCTAAAGGAGTTCCAACAGGAACCAAGAAAGAGCCCTTTGAGTGGGGTAGTTAAGAAAGTCTTCAAAGACTTGGAAGGAAAAGCAGAGTATTGCTTGGGAGAGGGGAGAGAAGCGTTTCTGATGAGAAATGTGGAGTATACAACGGCAAAGTCCTGAATATTCTGCAGGAGCAACGAGCAGAGCAGATGGATGCACTGGTCGGCCGTGAAGGGGCTGGGGAGAAGCAGAGCTGAGAAGGCGGAGCGTGGGCACAGCTCGCGGAGGGTCTTGAAGACCAGCGAGGGAGTTTGGGCGTCACTTGTTAGACTGGATTTTTAGTAGGAATTGCTTTGCTATCCTGAAACTGAAGAGAAACATGATGAAACTGGATTTTTTTTTTTCATTTTATTATTTGTTTTCTTTTTAAATTGAAATTTAATTTTTTTTTTTAAAGATTTTATTATTTCCTTTTTCTCCCCAAAGCCCCCCGGTACATAGTTGTGTATTCTTCGTTGTGGGTTCTTCTAGTTGTGGCATGTGGGACGCTGCCTCAGCGTGGTCTGATGAGCAGTGCCATGTCCGCGCCCAGGATTCGAACCAACGAAACACTGGGCCGCCTGCAGCGGAGCGCGCGAACTTAACCACTCGGCCACGGGGCCAGCCCTGAAATTTAATTTTTAATAGGTATAATTGCAAGGCACAAAGCACAAAAGATATTGTAGTACAAGCCTCCCCCACTCAGGTCCCCCGGCCGCCCAGCTTTGCTCCCCAGAGTGATCAGTGCCCCAGTTCTTTGTATACACATCAAGTGGGCGCCCACAGATGCACAGCTGATTCTTGTCGTTCTCAGCGGTTATTACTGTAGAGTCGCTGCTGTGAACACTCGATGAGTGAACACGGAGTGTCTGCTCCTGGGGGAAATACAGGTTTCGATTCCTGTGAGTCTCTGGTCTCAACATTTTCATCAATTGATCAATACACAACCTTGTTTCATGTGTGTTTCTGTTTAAAAACACCTTATTTAATTTACAGTTGATTCATTAACATGGAACTCACAGCCAACAGCACTATAATTGATGCCTGAAAGAAGCTCATCCAACACATATTTTCTCCGTGAGGCACACCACAGCCTTCTCGTACTTTGGAATGCTAAACAATCTTATCATTATGCTTGGGGGACATTTTATCCAGCAAAACACCAACAAAAAGTAAAAAAATGCAAAAAGCTGTGGCACCAAATGGACTGGGAAAAGACGCCTGTTTACAGTCATAGAGCTAAAACAAGGAGGCAGAGCGCCGCCTCGTTCGCCCTCAGCTGAGAACACGCAAGTTTGACTCAAATTTTCCACCCCCCTGAGCATGTCCACGAACAACCACAAAAGTTCACGAGTACTGATTTGGG
The DNA here is from genome assembly GCF_021613505.1 of Equus quagga. NCBI lineage: Eukaryota > Metazoa > Chordata > Mammalia > Perissodactyla > Equidae > Equus > Equus quagga. The sequence continues at coordinate 63,923,820 of NC_060277.1, forward strand.
GATTACAAATAAATTTTAGCAACCAGGCAAATTAGCAAATACGGAATCATCAAATAATGAGGATCAGCTGTACTCAGCAGCCATTGGAGAGAACATTTCACTATTTTCATGCAAACGATGAAAGCCATGATTAAGAAAGATGTATGATATCTGCGGTGAGGGCGCAGAGATGTGAGTAAGAGCAGTCCCCACCCACGAGGCACAGAGTTCTGGGAATGAGGACAATGACATCAGTGCTCACAGTTGGATCCCCGGGAGGCTCAGCTCTACGACCGGGATGGGAAGATGGGGCAGTGGTGGTCACAGTCTCCTTCCGCACAAGTAGCTTGGGAAGGATTGGGAGGGGGGCTCTCAAAGGGAGAGCAGCAGAACACATTAAAACCAAGATGGGTCTCGGGCAGATGGCAGGCAAGGAGCGGAAGCAGCAGGAAGGAAAAGGAAGTATGGTGTGGCTGTGGACCTGGAAGAGTTGGAGGGGTCTGTGGTAGAGCAAAGGGACTAGAGCGGGGATCTTAGTGATCCAACTCACGTCTAAGAAGAAAACTTGAAGTTTCGACATTCTCACTCAAAAAACCTTCACAGCCTAGGCCGCTGAGAAAACCACAGAAGAAACGGTCTCTGAGCTCGTGCTTAAGCAAACTCCAGCGGCCACGGCAGCCGTTTTAAGAAGGGCAAATTTCCCAGAGGCCATTTTATGGGTTCGTTGCTCTTATCGGTCATCTCTGTACCTCTGTGGGACAGAGGATGCTTGGATTGGAAGTAGAATCTTAGAGTCAGGGAGATTTTAGAATAACGATTGGATTTGATTCTACCCCAACAATGTTCTCTTCCTGCAGCATCCGTGACAGGAGGGCTTTGCTTAAAAACGGCTGGGAAGAAGGAGTCAGCTTTCTGACTCTATCTCCCTGCATAGCCTGAATGTTTGTGTCCCCTCCACAATTCTCATGTTGAAACCTAATCCCCAATGTGATGGTATCTGGAGGCAGGCCTTTGGGAGGTGAGTAGGTCATGAGAGTGGAGCCCTCATGAATGGGATTAGTGCCCTTATAAAAGGAAGTCCCCAGAGAGCTCCTTCACCCCTTCCACCATGTGAGGACACAATAAGGAGAATTCTGTCTTGAGCCAGGAAGCGGGTTCTCACCAGACACTGAATCTGCCAATGGCTTGATCTTGGACTTCCCAGCCTCCAGAACTATGAGAAATAAATTTCCATTGTCTATAAGCTACTTGTCTCTGGTGTTTTGTTGTAGCAACCTGAGCTGACTAAGACACTGTAAGAGTCACCAGGAGTCCAGGGCTATGGTCAAGGAGGATGACCAAGGGTTGCCATGTTCATAAAGCTCTGAAAGAGTCACCATTTTGCTCTGGAGAACTGGTTGCTCTGCGTCTCCAAACAATGCTCTGGCCTGGCTCATGACTGTGTCTCCTGGGATCTCCCATTTCCAAAGGCAATAGAGGCTCTCACAGATCTTCTGCGAGGAACTGCTAGACAAACTATGACTGCATATCAAGGGTAGAAGAGAACATGCATGGGCGCTAATGTTGTCACACACCAAGGTATTAGCTAAGTGAACTTGTCCTCAAAATTCAACCTTCCAGATATTTCCAGCTACTATGCAGAAGCCTCATCATCTGACACATTGTGGCTATGATCTCAGCAGAACCCCCAAGGAAGAGACAACACCTTTTTTGTGAACATTTACCTTGGCATAGAAGAGTGGTTCTCAACTAGGGGGCAATTTCGCCCCTCGGGGGACATTTGGCAATGTCTGGGGACATTTTTGGTTGTCACATCTCAGGAGAGGGGCGGTACTACTGGCATCTAGTGAGGAAAAGTTCTGGACGCTGCTAAACATCCTACAACACACAAGGCTGCCCCCACAACAAAGACTTCCCATGTCAGTGGCGTGGAGGTGAGAAACCTTTGAATCGGGGGTCAGACTTGCTTCGTTTACCCTGCTGGACCATCTTGTTCAAAATGGATGTAAAATATATTGAAATGTATTTCAATTGTTACTTGAAGTCAATTTGCTGACCGTCTAGCAAACTTATGATTTAGATGTAGCTCAGGGTTTGACATATGATTGACAATCTAAGATCCAGACGTAGGGATTCATTTCCAAGATTCATACTTCCTGTTACACTGTACAGCATTTCATTTCTGAGGTTTGCACAGCTGACTCAATAGATTTCCTTATTTTATGCCTGTGTCCTCAAAACTGTCATTTAACAATGACACTGTATGAAGTTGACTTGAGCTCATTTGAGGTAATCTGCAATTTCGTAGGCAAGTGACCACCCCCGACCCCTCTCCGGCCCCAGCTCTGTAGAGGAGAGAGGAGACTGGCTCCTACCCTTAGGCATTTATCTCAGCACAGCTTCGAGGGGCTAAGTAGAAGGGTGATAAAGATATAGAGACTATTCACTTTAAGGGATACATTAATTGTGTGTATATAAGAAACAGTATGTTAGGAGATAAAACCATTCTAGAAAATCCTATTCTTATTTCTTGATGAGACTCTAGAATTTGAAAAATGATTTTCTGTGCCCTAAATGTGAGTCGGATGAACATCTAACTATGCCTTCTGGACATCGGACTAGGAAGCACACTTTACATGCATGTGAACCACCTGGGGATCTCGTTAAATGCAGATTCTGATTCAGCGGGCTGAGGCGGGGCCAAAGATTCTGCATTTCCAACAAGCTCCCAGGTGATGCTGATACTGCTGGCCCGTAGACCACCTGTATAGCACCAGGATGTAGAAGATTCTAAGTAGCACCTTGTTACAATCGGTCACTATTTAAAAGCCACGGGGTCATAATATCTAGTATTTAGAAATCACTTCTATTTCCTCACTTCCTTCGTTGTGTAATGAGACAGAAACCTTTGGGTCTTTGCACCTTTGAGGGTCTAGAAAAAGCAAATGTTTCTATCCATTGAAAAGTAATAGAGAATGGTTGTAGAATAATCATCAGAAATCTATTTTGACTTGAAAGATGGTCCTTGTTTAAAATGAAGTTCAAATATTTACTTTTTAAGATATAATAGCATTTTACGGCTGGATCAGTAGAACCGGGTGCCAATCCTGCCGCTGGGTGGGTCACCTTGGAGAGGTGGGAAGCCTCTGTAGGCCCCAGTGTGAAGTGTTTGAGGTCCCTATCCACTCTGAAAGACCACAACTTTAAGGTGAGGAAAACTTTTATCATTGTTATGTAAACCATATATATATATATATATATATATATCTATCTTGTATTGCTCTTTGTATGTATGATGTATTTCATAATACTAACAATTATTTAAAAAGTTAAATGGTGTCATTCTTGGTAAGTTAGAGATTGATGTTCTGTTTTTATGTTAACATCTAAAATTATATTAATCTAAACTTCTAAAATTATTATAAATAATAATCTATGAATAGGGTCAGCCACAATTTCCTATAGAACAAGGATGTTGATATTTGCTAAACATGTAGTTCGTGGCATGAATCCGTCAAAAGGCTTTTAAATACCTGCATAAATATATATGTTAAAAATAAGGCAATTTAGCAAATTATGTGCTTATAAATGCTGAATACAAATCATAATCTGAAAGAGATTTGGAATGAAAGCTTTCACAGTAGAACTGAAAGGAATCCCAGCCTTTCCAGTTGTGGCTTCTGAGGAGTCCCAAGGTAACCAAAGATCACATAGGTCAGTCTGACACACAGAATTTTGGAAACTTTTCTTACAATATGACATCTGCTGCCATCCTGGGAAGAAGAGATGGATAGCTCAAGTACACACTGGAGGAGTAAACTTTGACAGAGGTTTTTACAAGGTATGACCTAGTTCATTATTGCAACAGGCCATTCCCAATTACCTCTTCTCCCATCGCCATAACAAATCACTAGCTGTAACAAATACTAGGGGTATTAGAACAGAAAGGGACAGCGACCTTGCAAATGCAACCTTTACTCCCCAGTTTGGAAGCACTTGTCTTTGCATTTCTATATGGTGACTCGCTTCTTCTTGAATTCTTGGTACCTTGTTACATGTGGCTCCTGCCTCTGAGCAGAGGAAAAGTCATCAGATGGATCTGGTTGCCCTAGGTCTCACCACTTCAGGGTGCTGTACTGAGCAAACAGCACAGTTCAACAAAGGTTAAGATCACAACTCTCTCTCCAGTCACAACAGGAGCCTATTATTAGAGGGAGCCCTCAGTGTTGGCATGATGAAAACGCTACCCAGGAGACTAGAGGGAACGGGAACACCAGCAAAGGTGAGCTTGATCACAGACCTCCACCCCTTTTAACTAGGAACCCAAAATAGGTCGTTGCATTTCCTCTGGAGAATTCCTCATTTGATACTTCTTGCAACACATAGGTTTTGGTCAGGGGGTAGGTATGGAAGGACAGTTTGTTCATCATTATATCATCACACTTGAGGTACTCATACTCAAATAGATATTTTTGGCAATTACCCAGTCCTGACCATATGCAGAATGCCTTAGTACAGCTGCTTTTAATTAAAACTAAGGATAGTGGGGGGTAGAAGAATAAGATAAATGTTGACAACATGGTAATTGTAAGAAGTTGGGTAGAGAATAAAGGAATCACAAACCACTGCAAAGTGACTTCTCCTTCCCCATCATTGTCAGATTAAAAACATTCGCATTTCTCTTTGAGTTTCTTGTCAAAAAGAAATTAATTTACCCAATTGATTTGAAAACTTATGTCCACACAAAAACTTGCCTATGAATGTTTATAAAGGCTGTATGAAATCACCAAAAACTGAAGCAGCCAAGGTGTCTTTCAATAAGTGAATAAATAAACAAATTGGGGTGCATCCATACAATGGAATATTATTCAGAAATAAAAACAAATCAATTATCCAGCCACAGAAAGACATGGAGGAACCTTAAATGCACATTGCCAAGTGAAAAAATCAGTCTGGAAAAACTACATACTCTTTTGGTCTAATTATATGATATTTCATAAAAGGCAAAACTACAGAGGCAGTAAAAAGATGGATGGTTGCCAGGGGCTCAGGGAAAAGGTGAAGCCTGACTAGATGAAGCGCCGGGAATTTCTAGGCCAATGAAACTATTCTTTATGATACTCTCCTGGTTTGGCATTATGCATTTGTCAAAACCCACAGAACTTACAGCACAAAGAATGAATCTTAATGCAAATTTTAAAAATAGTTTAGTAGGTCAGGAGATCCCAGCGGGAATGCAGGCTATGACAAGAGAATAGAACTATATTACAAATGTATGAAACAATCTCATTGAATGGGGTGGGGATGACAGGTGGTAACCTAAGTAACTCTGGAAATGAATGGAGTCTGTAAGACTAAAAGCAAAAGGACATGCACATAGGCGCTGTCCTCTAGTTGATAGAGTTGTTTCCCACAGGGGTACAGGGTAATAATTCTGCTACTGCTCTACATGTGGACTGAAAATGAACATGAAGTAAGTGGATGGCCAATGCTGGCAGCCAGGTTTCTCCCTCTTGGACTGGAAGCTTACAGAGGAGCAAAGGAAGGAGGCCAGAATGAGCCACGTGGTAATAGATTAAAGTTCATCACGATGAACTCATGTCTAGCCTAACATATAGACGGTTACATATAGATATGTATATATACACAGGTTAGTATACACACATATATTTCCGTGCTCTGTCAGCTATAAAGCCCTAAAGAAATGATACCCTGTAGCAACAAGTACCCTGAAAGCCCAGATATTGGTTTCTAACACCATTCTCCAATAAAAGGAACTAGAGCTAATTGGAGAAATAGCTGAAGAAGGATTGAGGAGGAAAATACAGAAGATGAGCCTGGAATAGTACTAGAAAGTAAGGAAGTGATCCAAAAAAACAAACAAAAAACCCCCACACACAATAACAGGAGAATGTCAAAGGGACACAGGAGCCAACTAAAAGAGCTCCAATGGCCAAATTTGGAACAATCTGAACAACGAAATAAATAAAGTAGAATTGGATTATAACCCAAAGTATAGAATAAATATCCATGAATCCATACTGATATAAATAAATGATTGATTAAATTAATAAAAGGAGAGAAGAGGCCAGTTTCCCATGCAGAAGAATTCCACGTGTTTACGTCAATATTGTGCTCTTGAGGAGGGGAGCATAACTCCACACTCCTTGCGTGTGCGCTGCCCAGGGTAACTTCCTTCCAAAGAGCGCAAGATGGAAAGGGAGACAAAAGAGTAACTGGAGTGGAGAACCTGACAAATACCACCTCAGCCAGGTGATCAAAGTCAGTGTTAACAGAAAAAGGCATTGTACCTCTGTCGTCTTAATCCCCAAACCAATAAGCCCAGTCTAATCAAGACAAAAACATCAGACAGTAGAGGAGCATCCTCTAAAATACCAGAGCAGTCCTCCTCAAAACCGCCAAGGTCATCAAAAGCAAGGGAAGTCTGAGAAAGTGTCACAGTCAAGGGGAGTCTGAGGAGATGCGACAACTCAGTGAAATGTGGTATGCTGGATGGGATCCTGGAGAAGATGAATATTAGGTAAAAACTAAGGAAATCTGAATATACACCATGGACTGTAGGTAATAATAATGTGTCAGTATTGCTTTACTAACTGTAACAAATGTACCACACTAATATAAGATGTTAATAAAGGGGAAAACAGCCAGGGGTCTATGGGAACTCTGTACATTCTGGACTTTCCTTTTCTGTAAACTTAAAGCTTTTAAAAAATGAAGCCTACTAAAAAAATTGTGTTAGATTTGAAAGCCATAAAAAGTATTAAAAAAAAAAGAAAGAAAGAAAGGAATTGTTGCTATGGGATAAACTAACTGACAAATGGGCCCTTTAGCTCCATTTATATGAGGAAGTCCAAATTTCCAATACATTTCTTCACATTCTTCCTTCAGCCTATTAAGAAGGCGTAGAGATGGAAGCAGGACCTAACTAATGGTAAGCAGAGAAGTGGCTCATCCCCTCCTGTCCCATCCCTCTAAATGAGAAGCCTGGACAGCATCAATATCAGGGTCCCGAAAGTCTATAGCTGTTCATCAGAAGCTATACTTGTCTAAGTTTCTCAGTCGGACTATACAAGAGTCACAGGCATTTCAGTGGCTGTGACAGGCTGCCAAGACTTGGCTTGTCTACGGCAAGGAGGGAGCTCAGGGAGTGTGCTTGTTAATCCACCACCCAGCATCTCAGCAAGTTTTATGATGATGTCGAGTTTCCATATTTTCAGCAGTTCTTTTGAGAAAAATCCTTAAATGCTCTCATGAACATGCAGAGGAAAATGAGCAGCTGTTTTATTTTCTGTAACGTGTATCTTTAACCAATAGGTGTGGTTATATTTATTAGGCCTGTGATTTCTTCGATAAAGGACTTGGGAGTGTGATGCTATAAATTTCAAATTCCTGTAAGAGTCTATTCCCAGGGGTTTTATTGAAATGGACAGAATGGAAAATAAAAACAAATGAGGCAAAGAAATAAAATAGCAAAGGGGAATGAAATCATGCTTTCCAACCTACCAAAATACCAGTTACAATGAGGTTAATGTTAGAATCCTTAAGTCTCTTACATTATTTATTCAGGAAAAGAACATTTTTTAATTACTCTCTTTTCATTAAGTATGTAACTTCAAATCCTTGATAGGAAAAAAATATAACTCCATCATGCTCATTGCAAACACATTCTTTTGAAATATTTATCTCATTTAAAAAGTGAACTTTGCTGAGCTAAAGAGTTTGTGAAAAAACTAACAAGGAATCAAGTTAAACATTTTCAAATGGAACAGCTGGCAATTTCTTTCCTATTCAGTTTTCCAGCATGTTCCACGCTGCCTGCAGCCACGAGCATCCTTCGTGGAATGCTCTGAACAGGAACAGGGTTCACGGTGGCCCTTCAGTGGCTCTTTCCCCACCTCGACCTCTCAACCCCGGGGGATGCTATGGGGATTTGGCATTAAAACTTATCACTACTAAACAAAACCGCTCACCGTTCAAGGGCAGGGTGTGTAAAATACTCATACTTCCCACAATTGCAATGGGAAAGACCAAGGATCTGATTATGAAACGCCCTGGGAAATACAGAGTGCTCTCTGGGCATTGATACTAAAAAGCATCTTTAAACTCATTTCTAAAACTCTTTCATCATTCCTGTATTCACTTAAAAAGTTTATTAGCACCTATTATGTTCCAGGGACTGTTTTAAGTGCTGGAGGGAAAAAAAACCAAAAATCTTCTCATGGAGGTGAGAACACGGGGAGATGAACACACAGAAATTGATCTCATGCCTTTTAATATTGATGAGTATTTCATTGAATGGGTATTCATGATGTAGTCATTCAGTCTCCCCCCTGAGAGTATATGGGTTTTTTCCACCTTTTTTCTATTACAAACATTTCTCCAGTGAATCTTGTGTGTATATATTGATGCATCCGTGAGACTAAGTGTACAAGTTAAATTTTGAGAAGTAGAGCTGCTTGGCCAAAGGATTTGTGCATTTCATGTCTTGATAGATGCTCCCAAATTGCCCTCTTAAAGATGTTGCCTCAGTTTGTACCACCACCAAGACAAGTTGAGACTCCTCACCACAGGCATATTTAAAAGGCAGAAGAATGAGCCACAGACGACGAGAGCTGAACAAGACCAGAAAAACCATCTAATCCAACCCCTGCAGCAAAGGAAAATCCGATTTCTGGGGGAGCAGCCACTCTGTTTACTTCAGGGTTGCTATGTGACAAACGTGTCCCCAGCTCAAATGTACAAGTTCCAGATGAGATGGTTTATCTTTCATCACGAATCATCTTTCACCAGGTTGCCCACGAGCCTCCCCCGGGCAGCACACTACTTAGTGCTTCTGTGCTCAGGACGTGCCTGGGCGCTGGAAAGCCCCAGAAGAAATAAGGGGAGATTTCTTTCATTATTAGCAGATACATTTCATTTCTTGAACGAGGTATTTCTCCTGCAAACGAACCTATCTCATTCTCTTAGGAAGGTTGCAGTGGGGACATTTCAGCCAGGCTATTTTAAGGCCTTGGCTAACATCCTTGCATTTTGATGAATTGATTAATAAAGAAAAAAATCTCTGCTCCAGACATGTTTACTTCTATTAACGTGGTTGTCTAATATAATTATTACTAGTTGTTAGCAAAATACACAATACCAATATTTTTACATACTACTTCTGGAACACTTGACAAATGAAAATATTCCTTTAAGCTCATCAAAAAAATGGACTCACTTTGCTTTGGAGCAGGACCATGCCTTCAGTTCTCTGATTTAGACTTAAGTGGATGAGATAGAGTCCCTCAATTTTTCTTAGCAGAGTAAATGTTTATTCACAAGTCTGGAAATCAAGCTCTTGCCTTTCCCGAGGCTTAGTAAACTGACAGATGCTCTGTATCCAATTACTTTTCTAGATGTGCTAGCTTTCCATGGGAGTGCTTTCAGGCCATAATTCTACAGGCAGATAGAATGCTGGTGGGTTTGCTGGAAACCAGTTTCACTGCTCCCTTCCCCTTTTCTATCTGCCCCGCCACCTTTGGCCTCGGTTCCCCTTCCATCCCTACATACTACAGTCTCACAAGGTCTTCTTCTCTCATAGTCCAGGGACCACCTCTCATCTTACTTCACGCTCTCTCATTTCTTCCTGTCTGCCTCCTCCTCCCCCTTGCATTCTCCAAGCCCCACATTCTCACCACCAGTGTCCTCACTCCTAAAATCTCCCCTGGTCCTCGATTCCCACTGGCCTCCTCTCTCTAACTTCTCCAGTCTGAGCTTTAACTCCTCCCTCTGGATTTTCCTTGGTCTCCAATCACCAGTCACCCTCACACTCTTCCACAAACAGAAATACTGTTGCAATGTTCTTGATCTCTACATGTCAGTAACCCACAATTCTGAGCTTCCAAATCACTGCTCCTCTTTCCCAGAGTGCTAATACAAGCCCACCGTGCCTGAAGGCACAAACTGTCCCCCTTGAAATGCTGTAGTTCCAATCCACTTTGACAGAGAGTGGCAGAGTGTCAAGGACCATCCACCACATTTCACTTACCTTGAGTGGAAATTTAAATGAAGGCAAAAAGTGATAAACCTATAAGTGTTGAATTTCAAACACACTGGGAAGGAAAAAGAAAAAGGTAGATTTAAACTATCTTGGAAAGAAAAAAAACCATTTTTTGAGAATGAAAGAGCAAGATCTCCCCAATAGTCAGTTCCTTTCTTATATTCGAATTCTTTTCTTATCCAAAGTTAAAGGTTTAGAAGGTCACAACTACTGGCACAGGTATTTCTTGAGAAGTAGAAATTGTACCCATGGTGACCATATGGCAATGAGATAGTCACCGAAGTAACTTAAGTAAACATATCACATATCACAAATAGTGCAGCTGCTATGGAAACAGCGTGGAGGTTCCGCAAAAAATTAAAACTAGAACTAGCATATGATCCAGCCATCCCACTTCTGCGTATTTATCCAAAAGAATTGAAATCAGGATCTCGAAGAGGTATTTGCACTCCCATGTTCATTGCAGCGTTATTCGCAATAGCCAAGATGTGGAAACAACCTAAATGTCCATTGATGGATGAATAAACAAAGAAAATGGGGTATATACGCATACAGTGGAATATTATTCAGCCTTAAAAACATGTGACAACATGGATGAGCCTTGAAGACATTATATTAAGTGAACTAAGCCAGTCACAAAAGGACAAATACTACATGTCTCCACTTGTACAAAGAATCTAAAACAGTCAAACTCTGAGACACAGAGCGTGAGATGGTGCCGCCGGGGCTGGGAGGAGGGGGAAATGGGGAGCTGTTATTCAACAGACATAAAGCGTCAGTTTGGGAAGATGAATAAGTTCTGGAGATCTGCTGTACAATATCGTGCCTGAGGTTAACAATACTGTACTGTACATTAAAAAATTTGTTAAGAGGGTAGATCTTGTGTTAAATGTTCTTACAACAATTAAAAAATAAAAGTTGACATTCATTAGATCTCTTTGGCTACTGTTGATATTCAGCCAAACAAATGTCAAGGTTTGCTAACGTTCTGACAAAGAGTGACAAGAGTGATAACGAGTGACAAGACGAGGGTGTGCACTTATGAATCAATGTCCATTTACAAACGTGTGGCTGGGCCCCGGGAGCCAGTGCACGGGTGGAGGGAAGGGAAGAGGAAAGCGCCAAATCACCCAGGAGCAGGCAAGCCAATGGCACCCACTGTCCCAGCCCTCAGTCCCAGCAGAGGCCAGGCACACTAGGAGCCAGGCACACTAGGGGAGTGTCCCCTCCACCTCGGCTCGGCCATCTGGTCCCCTGGTTTGAGAAACAACTTCAGCAAAAGGAACCCCCATGACTTTCAGCCTCCTATCTTTTCACTCCCAGCCCTGCTCATTCCCATTCCAATGCTCGCCTGCTTCTACCTTACCCCAGAAGAAAATGACTATAAAACCGTAGCTATCCACCCCTGTTTTACAACACAGGTACCACATCCATGCTCACACGCTCCACCCTCCATTTACATAAGCATACCTGTGTGGATTGGACTGAAGATAGATAGCCAGATAGATAGATACATAGATAGATAGATAGATAGATAGATAGATAGGTAGATAGATATCAGAACCACATAGATACAGAACTAAAAAAAGGGGAAGAAGTACAAAATGAATACATCAGTGCTCTATAAAATATAAAACCAGATACTATTGACTAGATACTATTAACGTTGTTAGTAGTATAAAATGAGGTAAAAAGAAAACCAGTCCTTTTCTGCAATAATAATCACCTTTACAAAGTAAAACATTTATGTATATTTTATATATTTTATATAAATATAAATATTTTCAAATATTTTATTAAATTTTTATATTTTTAAATTTATATTTTCATAAAATTTTATAAAAATATAGAAAATACCTATATATTTATGTGTGTGTGTATATATATATATATAAAGCTATGAACAGATTCATATTGCTCTCAGAACGTGTTTAGAAAGCAGCATCTTGAATCGAATGACTCAGGTACAGCCTCCACTCTTTTGCTACCCAATATTTTGCTGCCCTGCTCATTCATGGATGCTTAATAAAGACACACATCCTCTACTTCTTACCAATTTACCATTTCATTTGACAGATTCTGCTGATGTACTAAAAGATGAAAATTATTGCTGTGAGCAACTCAGATTTTTACTTAAAGATGTGGTTCTTAGGAGCAAAATGTTTCCGTAATCAGCTTTCCAGCAGTGAAATACGCACATAACCGTGTCGACAGTTTGCTCTAAAATTGCCGTCAGATTATTTCAAAGGCAGACAACATTTCTTTGGTAACCTCAGGCCTAAACTGGATTAAGTTTAACCATGACCAGAGCACCATGTAGAAGGGCTGCTGGAGCGCTGGTGATGTTTTGTTTTTGACCTGGAAGCTCACCACCTAGCGTATTCAGTTCGTAAAAAGTCACCAAGCTATAATCTTATGACATGTTTGCTTTTTTGTATTTATATTATACTTCAATAAATACTTTTTAAAAATAGACATGCTGTCTTCATATAAAGATACAGGAGACCTGGACACCTCCACGGATATGATTTACCAATGGTCTATCTGTTTAAACTACTATAATGGTTGCTGCTTGAAACAAGAAAGGGTGAGTTCAGGGACCCAATCTTATGCCCTAGAGGTGCATTTTTATTTACGGGGGCATGTATGAGCACGGTCAACAACAATATCTTTTTTTTCCAGCTATATCGAGATACAATTGGCATATAACATTGTGTAAGTTTACGGCGTACGTGTTGATTTGATACACTATGTATTGCAAAATGATTACCACCCTAGATTTGCTAACACCTCCATCCAGTCACATAATTAGCATTTCTTTTTGTGGTGAGAACATACAAGATCTACTCTCCTAGCAGCTTGCAAGTATATTATACGGTCTTGTTAACTATAACCACCAGGCTGTATGTTAGCTCCCCAGAACTTACTCGTCTTATAACTGGAAGTTGGTACCCTTTGAACAATATCCTTTTAACAATGATTAAACAGACAGGTTTTGCTCTCAGGTAACTTGGAGGTAGGGCTGTGGCTGGACCTTGCAGAAAAAACTGCTCTGCGATCACAGCAGTCCCCAAGAGACTGGGCTCAGTGGTCACCAGCTGTGCCCGTCCGTCTAAAAGGCAGTTCGAGTTTGGGAATGTCAGAGCCAGTTGCCACAGCCGGTTTACAAAGCCACACACCCACCCTCTCTGTCTAAATCCTTTCTCTTCCCCTCCTCCCCCAGGACATCTGCACTGGCCCTCCAGACACCATTTCACCACTGCTTCCTCCCTCTGCCTTCAGACAAGCACATACCCCCTACTGAAGAACAAGCTTACCTGGACTCGGTTGGCCTTTCGCTGCTTTCTTCCCTTCTCCTCATGGGTACTTGCTTCTGCATCAGCCAGTCCCTTTTGCCTCTTCCCAACATTCGATTTCTGTTTGGCATCCAGACAGTTCCAGGGAAGGTCTCTCCTCCTGCTGCCTCAGGGGTGGGTGGGACACATGGCCTAAGCCATCATGTTCAATTCTTTGTCATTGCTGTTGTTTGTGTACACCTAAAAGAATTTTGAAAAACGATGTGTCTCCTTGCGCATTTTTATGTTGACATCCCAAATCTTTCACTGTCAGTTTTAGACGGTTGTAAAAGAAGCAATCTTGTGTATGTGACTTTTGATATTTTAAAATAAAACTGTAAGTTGTAAACCAACGTGACCTCAATAAAAAAACCTAAATAAGTAAAACCGTTAATTCACTCATTCACATGTATACAACAGAATCTAAATACCATGGCAATTGGTTTCCAACATCTAAAACACATGAATAAGCTCTTCTGTAACAGGCCAAATTTTCCATTGTTCTTTTTTATTCCTTAAAAAATTGTATTTTTATTCTATTTTCTTCCCAGAATTTGATCATAACATAATGTTCTTTTTTGCTTTTATTAAGCAAGCCATTATTCCTCTGTGTGATAAAAATATGTCCATTATTTGAGATTAAAAAATTTTTTATTTCTTGTGACCATAGGTTCTATATGTTAACTTTTTCTGCATTGAGTTATTATTGCAATTATTGCTAGTAAAAATTTGAACAAAAAATGTAAATATATGAGAGATTTTGATAAATAATGACCAAATATAAATAGTAAAATTGTATTGGAAAAGCATTTTTAATGAGATGGATGGGGCTGCTTTTATATTTTAATTAGTTCATAAATCCACAGATAAATATTACTAGTTTTGAGAATAAACAGTTTCCAGGATTAATTCTATTGTGGTTTTTTCTTTTTATAGATGTAAGTATTGAAACCTCATTCATAGAGATAAATGGAAGCAAGAGAAAAATTAAGTAAAAATTAATATTTTATTATTATATGCACAAGTTATATGCCTAACATCACACGGTGGTCTATAAAAAACTATTTTTAACGATCAGTTGGGAAGTCAGTTTGGGGTTTTCTTTAATTTTGTTGGAAACAAAGATTTGGAAATCACACGTCTTGCTAATGGACTTGTTTCCCAGTTAGCATCATGCACTCTCTGAATTTTGGGGGAACATATCAAAAAAACTTTACCCAGATGTCAAATAACTAATAATTACAATTGTTGTTCTTTCACTAAGAGGCACTTTGTTTAATCTGATATACCCAGAAAAGATGTGAAAAATAGAAGCATTGCTAATTTCAATAAACCATTACATATATATTTTTTTTGGGGGGGGGGTGAGGAAGATTGGCCCTGAGCCAACATCTGTGCCAATCTTCCTCTATTTTGTATGTGGGATGCTGCCACAGCATGGCTTGATGATTGGTGCTACATCTGCACCCAGGATCTGAAACCGCAAACCCTGAGCTGCCGAAGCGGAGCACATGAACTTAACCACTTGGCTGCAGGGCCAGCCCCATCAATATATATTTTAAATAAAATGTCCATAGCACGCTTTAAATGTATTTCATAGAGAGCTTGGAACAGCAGATTTCGTTCACTGAATTTATAGAGAATGTCTGTCATCTAACCTGGTTGGCAAATCCGGGTCTCACTGTCAAACCTGGAGCCAAATAGACTCACTTTCTGTCAGAAAAGCCTCTCTCCATTTTTCAGCTCAAACACAAATGTTACTCGTGGCAATCATCTCACCTCTGAACTCTAGAATGATAGAGGTGGCAGCTAGGAAGAAGGAGCTGGCCTCCCACTTCAGAAAACATTGACCATGAAAACCCTGTGAACAGCACTGGCTGACAGAGCGCTGGCAGGTGAGAGGATGGTGCAGACGACAGGCAGGGTCGCTCCGCTGTGCACTGGCGCCGGGAGTCAGAACGGCACTAACAACCAGAGGAGGCAACGGGAGATCAGTCCCCGCCACCTTCAGTCCATATCTCTTCCCCTTTGCTTTGTTCACATGAAATTCTCCCTCTGCAGTGACGACTTCTTTGAGCACAGTTAGGGGCAAGGAGCTGTGAGAGCTTTAAATGGAAATTGTCCCAGCACTCCACTCCATATTATATCTGATTTCAGAACATCCCACGTGGTCCACTACTTGCTTTCTAAGTCATGCTTCACTCTTAACAGATATCTATAGAAGACAGGAAAAGTCTTAAAGCCTTGATTAAAGGAGGCTTGTTCACTAGCAACCTTTCCAAACTGTCCTTTCTGAGTGTGCCCAGAGACTGCTATGTCCGAGGTCAGTGCACTATCAGAATAGTCAGTACGGTCAGGGTAAGGGAAGTCCTCTTCATTGGCAGAGCAACAGAAGGGTAATTGTGAACGGGGAATGGTGCCTCCCTGCAGAGGGGTTCTCAGAGAGATCAGTTTTAGGCAAGAGTGCACACAGAAAGTGAATATGTGGAAACTGATTCCCTTAAAACTATCCAAGCCTGTGTACCCTTTTGGAAGGCTTCACTCACCCTCAAGGATATGCATAGCTAGTTTGAAGACAGCCAGCCTAGGCCAAGCCAATCACCCCATCCCCATCCCCTGGCTACAGGGATGAAAATGTGACTTAAGCTTGTCCAAGAGAGAAATGCTTTCTGTTTCCTCTGGACTTGAGTGGGGAAGCATGTAGACCTGCGAGCTGCTGGCAGCCATCTTGGAACCACAAGGAGAACCAACCTTAGATACCGCAAACTACTCACATGGAAAGCAGAGAGACCAAAAGAATGTGAGTCCTTGATAATATCTCTGAGCTTCTGAGTCAAGTCTTGCCTCATAGTAGTCTTCCCTCTGGCTTTTCCAAGTATATTAGCTGACACATTTATTATTTCCACTTCTTTGAGTTAGAATTTCTGTTTCTTTTAACAAAAACATACAAACTGACACACTTTAAGAAATTTCTTATACAAATAGTCCATACCCACCAGTTCTATTCCCTTATCATTTCCTCCCTGAAATCAGCTTCGGCTAAGGAGTGGAGACATGAACCCATTGCCCCTCTGTGTGTCCACAGTCCTTTCTATAATGGGGTTTGTACCATTTTGTCATATATTATTTAGGTCCACTATCCCTTATCTGCAATTCTGAAATCCAAAATCCTTTGAAAAGACAGAGCTTTATACATACACACACGCGCGCGCACACACACACACACATTTGTGCTTTGGCTATAAATTTGTCTTAAACTAATGTGGAGGTATTTATCTCTATTTTTCCCACTTAGTGTGACTATTAGTGTGCAAAAACTATTTCACTGCAGAAATAGTAAGGTGCCTGATTCTGAGGTGCTGTTGCAGACCCTGCAGAGATGTCCGGTAATCCAGGTCCACAACTCCAAATCGGAAACCTCTGGGGCCAGCTCTGTTTGGAGCTCAGTGTTCTTTATTATTTCAGAAAAGCTTTACAGTGTACATAACATATATTACCCTGCTGGGAGTATTATGTCATATTCAGCGGTTCTGCAGGAATGCCAGGAGACACCACCTCCAAAGCAGGAAGGCCATTCAAGGCTCCAGCATAACAGCGGGGACCCACTGACTTCAACACAGGACAGATACCTTGGTGGTCAAGGACAGTTCCTTCACCGACATGGTATTAATCTCCCTTGTCTCTGAAAGAGAAATTAATGTTTGTATGGTGAATGCATGACATTATTCATTTGTCAAAACCCCAAGAAGTGTATGACACAAAAAGCAACCCTAGGGGCCAGCTCAGTGGTGTAGTGGTTAAGTTTGTGCACCCTGCTTCAGCAGCCAGGGTTCACAGGTTCAGATCCCAGGCATGGGCCGACACACTGCTCGTCAAGCCATGCTGTGGCGGTATATCCTCCATATAAAGTGGAGGAAGATTGGCACACATGTCAGCTCAGCAATAACCTCCCTCAAGCAAAAGAGGAAGATTGGCAACAGATGTTAGCTCAGGGCCAATCCTCCTCACCAAAAAAGGTGAACCGTAACATAAACTCTAAACTTCAGTTAATATTAGTATCATGTGTTAATATTGTTCATCAACTGTAACAAATGTACCACACTAATGCAAACAGGGGAAAGTGTGGGGGTGAGGTGGGGAGGGGCCATAAAGGGACTCTGAACTTTCTGTTCCAATTTTCTGTCAACATAAAACTGCTCTAAAATTAAAGCGTATTCATAATTTTTTTATTTTAAAAAGAAATTAATGTCCATTTTGGCGAGATAGGCCTACTTTTAACAAATCATTTAGTAAAGGAACGGGCAGGCCCACAATGAAAGGGAACTTTTTTGGGGAGAGGTGGAAGGGGGATCTGTGTCCCCTTTCATCCATGAAGCTGGAATCCCCCGTCCAAAGCCTGAGCATTGATGAGCATCACTTCCTATTTACCTGGACTTCTGGGTGTTGTTCAAGCTCACGGAACTCACTCTGGGGACAGTGTATGGGGAACAGACAAAGACATATGGAGTCAGGGCTCTGCTAGTGGGACAGGTGGGGTTTCCCCAGGGAAAGGAGTGGAAGCTTTTCTGGGAGAGAGAGGTGAAGGAGCTTGGGAAGAAAAGGCCCAGGCCCCAGGGCAGAAAAGCCACCGTAGGAGTGGGGGAAAGGGGAGGCCTCCTTGGGAACGTCTGTGTCTCAGGTGTTCCCTTGAGAGTCCACAGATAGCCCAGTGGTTCCGGGTGAAGGCTCTGAAGCCACACTCGCTGGGCTTACATTTCACCTCTGCCACTCAGTGGACAGGGGACTTTGGGGAGGTCATTAAACCTCTCTGGGTCTGGGTTTCCTCTTTCATAAAATTGAGATCATAATAACACCTACCCCAGAGGGTGTTGTAAAGATTAAACCAAATCCCGCATGTGGCGCTCTCAGTTCCGTGGTGAGCATAGAGCAAGTATTCAACAAAGGTTACCTCTTACTAGCTTTTTACCCTCTTACATTATAGCATTCTTCTCTAACTCTTCAATAAAGACATTTCATAGATCATAGTCAGTGTGTTGGTTTTGAGGAGATTAGGGGAACAGGGTGGCAAAGGGTTGAGTGAAGGAGGAGCTATTTCCACCCCATCTCCTCCACAGAGAGGGGCTGGTGACCTTTTACGGGGTTTATACCTCCAAGTTTTGGGTGGAGATGGTGGCCTGTGGCAAAGCTAGCAGAAAGACTCAGGATGCTAGAGGTACATTCTGGAGAGGATATAAGCAAAGAGAGGCAATAAAATAAATCCTAAAGTCCAGAGAATGCTGTCTTCCTAAAAAGGGAGCTGGGGAACGCGGTGAAGCCCCGGACATGCCAGCATAAGGAACCACTTCAAAACGTGCTTGTTGAACTGAGACAGACTAGTGGGCAGCAGGTTGGACGAGGTATCCTCAGACACCATCCAGCCTGTCTGTGCTCCCTCTTTGTGAGTGTTCCAGTCTTTTCAAGCTGTTTCAATTCATCTCATCTCCCCAGCCCTGCCCACACAATCAGAAATCTCATTAGCCTCTAAATCCAACTTCTGCCCTTCACCCCACTCTGCACTCTACTTCCGGATTCGCTTCACCCCACTCTGCACCCTACTTCCGGATTCTCTTCACCCCCCTCTGTACCCTACTTCCGGATTCGCTTCACCCCCCTCTGCACTCTACTTCCAGATTCACTTCTCCAACACACTGCCTTCCCCACCTTCTTTTTTCCTTCAAGATCTTCAGTGGCTGCTGTTGTTGACTGAGTCAAGGGCACAAGTTCCCCTGGGCACTTAAGCTTGTAGTGAATTCAGCAGGTTCCCCTTTACCTATGCAAGCTTTTTTGTAAAAGGGGCCCCAATCCTTTTTCCTTCCATATGCTCTGCACCATTTACCATTGACTGGTTTGAAACACGTCCTCTTAAATTTTCTTTACCATTGGCACAGTCACTCAATTCTCATGCATTAATTTGTCCTTAGCCCCTCTCAATTGTTCCACCCTTTTTAAAACTTTTTTGTTCTAATCTAACATTACTCCCATGATCATTGTACTTACCTAATTAGAGCTATCTGAGCTTTTAAACATCATTTTCCAAAGGGGAACTCTTGATGAATTACACTCCCTTTGAATATCTGATCTTTACAAGAAGCTCTAAATTTGGGTTCCACACACTTAAGAGTTTGTATTACCAGATCAATCAGTAGGAAGAATGAGTTGTCCCACTGTTTTCAAGAGAAGATCGGGGAGAGAAAGGATCATTTTCTTGACAGATAAAAGGACCATTCAGTCATGAACAATTTAACTAAAAGAAAAGAATTAACCGGGACTTAAAAATATGTCATTTTCTCTCATTTCTAGAAGACAGACCAAAAAAGACTAGTTCCCTGAGATCAAAACTCAGAATGCCATTTTTCTTGATGTTGGTCTATTTTATCTTTCATCTTTGTTATCTACATGTTTTTTGTTGTTTGTTTTTGTCAGAGCACATGCCCATAGATTAATATGAAGTTTCAGATTTCTATACTGTCTCTAGTCTAAACATAAACCTAAGATTTCAAAGGGTGAGTCCATGCCTCCCTAGTTCCTGATTTTATTTGTTTTGATTACCAAAGATAAGCCAGAGGAAGATTATGTGAAGTTTCCTTTGAAGGTGAACCCATTTATTGAATGACTTGCTGCAAAAGAAGACATGGGGACTGTTCAAATCCAACAGCCCCCAGAAGAAAAGAACTTTTCCATAAAATAGCCTGGTCCTTCAGTAACTATCACACAAACGTTTTCAGGTCAGTAAACCCAATTTACCAGAATTCTGACAATACTGAAGGAAGAGTTGCCAGTGGTATAAACTGGCATAATCAGACGTTATGTGTCTTCTGAAAGTTAGTAGATATGCATACGTATGGTTGAGGTGCACAGGTGAGAATACGACAAACCGGTACAAAACTCCTGTAAATGGTAACTTTGACAAATAGGAAAATTTCTCTAATTTAGTCCCTTTTCCCCAGCTAAGGTCTAAATTTTGCTCCTATGATACAGTACATTATTTCACAAAATGATAATTTTTTAAACCACTATAAAAACTTGAATGATCTCTCAAGTTAACACACGTGCTGAACCTGAATTCCCAGATTCCTACTGCCTGCTGAGGAGGCCTGGAGCTGGCCCCAGGCTGTGACTGAGCTGGATATCACACGCAATGGACGGCTTGATCTGCTGAGATGGGGAGAAGTAGTAGCTGGGCTTCCGAGCTATGGATTTAGGTACCAAAGGGGAGTCAAGAAATGAAGAACACCAAACTTTAAAATTCTGCAACTAGGGACCAGAGGAATGGTGAAATTTGTTGTTAGTAATTGGCAGTTTTACCAAAAAAAAGAAAATTGAAAGTGAAGATGAAGATTGATGAGGATCAAGGCTGCCCCAGGGAGAAGCCCAAGGTGTCCTGCCCTACAGACCGATCTATATCATCCTTATATCATCCTCGGGGAAGCATGGGATGTCCTGACTTGATCCGATCTGATTCTTATCTAAAGTCATAGGACCACTTGATAACCAGACCCCACCTGCACTGATACCATTTTAATGACTTTTTTACATAATCTTTCCTTTGTCTTGTAAAGCGACAACTCACATCCCTATGCCTTATAAATTTAGCTCTACCCTCAACCCAATGCAGCTCTTCATTGCCCATTGGTCCTGTCCCCATGCCTGTAGCTCTTACTGCCCATGGGTGCTGTCTCCATGCTGCAGCTCTTCACTGCCCATGGATCCTGACCCTATGCTGCAGCTCTTTACTGCTGTGGGTCCTGTCCCCATGCTACTCCATGCTAGTCTCTGAATAAAGGAGCACTACTGCCAGACCTTGAGAATTGAATAAATCTTTCTTTTGACTCCTCGGCTCGCTGAGCCCGCATCAAAAGATGATGACATGAGACGGGTGTCCTGGCAAAGTCTACACTAAGTGGGAGTGCAGACAGGAAGAGGAGGCATAGCGGACACAAGGTTTTTGTCTGCCCAGACTCTCTTCGGGCAACTAGCCCTCCCCCATTCCTGGCCCCATGATTCAGTGACTAACTCAACTCTCAGGATTCGAGAGTCCACCATCCCCTTGGTCACAAGTGATGGGGTAGGAATAAGGTGGCCAAGTTCAGCAAATAATAATATAGGATGCTCACTTAAGTTTGAATTTCAATAAATAAAAGATTAATTGTTTAGTAAAAGCATGTCTCAAGTATTGCATGGAACATATCTATACTTAAAAAATTATTCTTTCTGTGTCTGAAATTAAGATTTGACTGGGAGTCCTATATTTATCTGGCAACTCTGTTTAAGGG
Source organism: Equus quagga (assembly GCF_021613505.1). Lineage (NCBI taxonomy): Eukaryota > Metazoa > Chordata > Mammalia > Perissodactyla > Equidae > Equus > Equus quagga. The sequence continues at coordinate 63,945,506 of NC_060277.1, forward strand.
TGAAAATGTGACGTGAGCCAGGCCAGTACGAACTGGAAATGGGACTCCCAGGAAAAGGCTTTCTTTTTCCTCTGAGCTCTCTAATCACAAGGACAATGAAAATCTAGATCTGCCGCTGCTCCATTTCCCACCACAGAGGGGAGTCTGCTTGGGTATGAAGCCAATACAGAGAAAGGCACAGCCAAGAAACGGAGAATAAGAGATACTCCTGGAGGCATCATCTAAATCCCAAAACTGAGCTGTGCCTGAAGCCAGATTCACGCCCTTAAGTTTCCCAATATAACAACCAATACATTTTCTTTGTTTGTTTGCATTAGCTTGGTTTGCATTTCTATCACTTGATGACCAGGAGTCCCAATTAAACAGCGGGTAAACAGCCAGGGCTGGAGGTTTTAAAAGTCATCCACGTTGATAGCACCTGCCAGGTATGGCAAGTTCTTGAACTGAAGGAACCCTTGAGCTTCTATCTGGGACTAGCCATGTTTTGGGAGGCCTATAGTCGGTCTTATTATAGCAGGAAAAGTCTATATTTTAGGCAGGCTTCTCATGAACTTCACAGTCCTTTTATCCCTGAGCATCTCTTTCTCCTCCTTGACTTTATAGCCCTGCTCTGTCACCTCCAGCTCTTGGCCTTCTGGCTTCCAACTTCTGACCTGCCTCTGACTTGCTCTCCCATCTTGACCTTCTGCTTCAGTACTCTCTGCATATAAACTGGCTTTCCAACTTGCTCCAGAATCCTCTTCCTATTTCTTTCCTTGGCTCTCCTTATCCTGGATCATTGCTGTTTTTATAAATCCACCATTGCCCATAATCTGATTCTATGAAGAACACTAGCCCTAATTTAGAGACAGAAAAAGATTCAGAGGTCCAAGCACTTAAGAAACTGAATGTCTCCTCCATATACTTCAAGATAAAAGAGGAAATAGAGTCCACCCAGCACAAGTGTGCTCCTTTTAGGGGAAGGATTCACACAGATCTCATTGAACCCCAGCTCTGCCCTTAAAAGCTGGGTGGCAGTGAGCAAGTTACTGAACCCTTCTGGGCACCAGGATCAGAGGACAAAAGTCAAGACAATAATTCTCTCTCTGCATAGCAAGAATTAGGGGAAACATTGGACACGAAGAGCCTACTATCTGGTAGTCATTCAGTCAATGTTAGTTTGACTTCAATTTCACAATTTTCTTCAGTTCTAATGGTTCTCCTTCATTTAAGAGATTGTTCCTTCCAAAATATGTATCTGAAAAAGAATATATCAAGCACTCAGAATATATAAAGAATTCCTACAATTCAATACGAAAAAGACAAGTAAATCAATTTTTAAAAATAGACGAAAGATTTGAACGGGAACTTCCCAGAAGAAGATATCCAAGTGGCCAATAAGCACATGAAAATATATTCAATACCATAATTCACCAGGGAAATGCAAATTAAAACTACAATGAGATAGTTCTTTACACCTACCAGATAGCTAAAATTTAAAAGACTAACAGTTTCTAGTGTCGGTGAGGATATGGAGAAACTGGAGCTCTCGTACATTGCAGGTGGGAGTATAAAATGGTAAAACCACTCTGAAAAGCTGTTTGGCAGTTTATTTTAAAGTTAATCATATACCACCCTATGACCTAGTAATTCTACTCTAGGTATTTACCAAAAGAAAGGAAAATACAAGTCCATACAAAGACTTTTACCCACATGCTTAGAGAAGCTTTATCTATAATAGTGGAAAACTAGGAACAACCCAGTGTGCCTCCACAGGAGAATGGATAAACAAACAGACATATTTTTACATAGATGGATAGATCTCAAAAACAATATTCTGAATTAAGAAGTCAGACAGAGGGGCCAGCCCAGTGGCACAGCGGTTAAGTTCACACATTCTGCTTCTCGACGGCCCAGAGTTCACCGGTTTGGATCCTGGGTGCAGACATGGCACCACTCGGCAAAAGCCATGCTGTGGTAGGTGTCCCATATATAAAAAGTAGAGGAAGATGGGGATGGATGTTAGCTCAGGGCCAGTCTTCCTCAGCAAAAAGAGGAGGATTGGCAGCAGTTAGCTCAGGGCTAATCTTCCTCAAAAAAACAGCAACAACAACAATAACAAAAAGAAGTCAGACAGAAAAGAGTATGAATTGAAGGATTCCATTTATATGAAGTCCCTGAACAAACAAAACTAATTTATGGTGAAAAAAATCGAAAGTGTCCACCTTTGTGGTGGGATTGACTGAGAAGGACACAAGGAAGCTTCTGAGATGGTGAACATTTTTATATCTTAATCGAGGTGGGGATCACATAGGTGAAATTCCATTAATCTGATTATACCTCAATCTTAAAAAGCTTAAATATTATGCCAGAGAACCCAAAATTTACTTGTATAATATAATTAAAATACCGTATTTCATCAACACTAAGACACATTTCCCCACACATTTCTGAAGTCAGGATATGCCTTAGATTCAATGGCATGTCATAGTCTATTGGCTGCATATTTTCTTTCCTAGAAGTACATAAAAGAATGGTACATCTTAGATTCCTTGAAAATTGGTATCTTCTTTCTAATTTTTTTTATTTTGCAATATTCTTGCCAAAGTCATCAAAATTAAACTTTTGTCACAGAATCCCTACTTAGTAGTATTCGAAGCACATACTTAGCCAATTCAGTAATCTAGGAATGCCCCAATTTCATGTCCTATGAAATGGCATTCTTTAACAACTACTTCTTCAAGTAGTTTAAAGACAAATTAAAATGGCTGCCTGGCTCCAGCTCCATATGGCTCCAGCACCCACACCTGGAGCTCGAGCCTCCACTAATACGCTCAGCCGTGTCCCAGCCTTAAGGCCTCATCAGGCCAATGGCAGGGGATACATGAGCACTGCCATGGCTCAGCAGCTCAGTGATTCTTGCTGCCAATCCCACTCTAGCCTCGGCCAGTCCTAATGACTAGTTCACAGAACAGAGAGAGGTGCCAAGTGAAATCTTTCTCTTCCCAAAATTAGTGTGAAAGATACTATATGTTGGCTTACTTAGCATCTATTCTCAACCTCATTATTCCATGTCAACCTCTATCATAGAGGTTGGCAAGCCAAATGCTAGCTTTTCCAACTTCCCTTGTTACTTGTGGTAGCCACATGACATAGTTATGGCCAATGAAACATATTTTGAAGTCTGCTGGTACAGATGAAGGGAGGAGGCATCTGGGAGAGCTTCTGTTTTCTTGCTACTCTGCCTCCCAGTATCTTGCCTTAAACTTCGATGTGATGACTGAAGCCAGAGCAGCTTTCTTGGAACTGTTAAACAGCAAGGATAAACAACCACACGCCAAGGAGGGCAGAGTGAAAAAATAGAAACAGTTTTGAAATTATAGTTAAGTTTCTTATGAATATTAATGACATTGTAGCTATTTTTCTAGGAGTCTTTATCTTTCAGAAATTCATACTGAAATATTTATAGATTAAATGTGATGTCTATAACTTGCTCCAAAATAGCCCAGTGGGGGCTGCTGGGAAAATGAGTGGAGGTATAGATGAAACAAGATCAACCATAAATAGCTAATTGTTGAAGGTAGATATAGATGCATAGTCTCTCTATTTCTGTGTATGCTTCAAATTCTCCATTAGAAAAAGACTAAAAGATTTGGCAGACACGACCTCTGTGATCAAGTTCAGCACTATCAGTTGACTCTCACAAGGTTAACATCCCCAGTGACTAATCAAGTAGCTATCAGGTACCCACCTCCCACCCAGATCTGAGACAGTGAGAAGGGCGCTCCACCTCTGCGGTATTCTTCCCCAAACCCATAACCCCAGGCTGAGTATGAGGAGACATCAGACAAAACCATACTGAGGAACATTCAACAAAAATACCTGACCAGTACTCTTCAAAGAGTGTCAAGGTCACAAAAAACAAGTGAAGACTGAGAAGCTGTCACAGTCAAGAGAAGCCTAAGGAGACATGAAGACTAAATGAAACTTGTTACCTTGGATTGGATTCTGGAACAGGACAAAGACACTAGTGGGAAAACGGATGAAATTCCACTGAAGTCTGTGGTTTAGTTAATAGGAATGTATCAACACTAATTTCTTACTTTTGACAAATGTACTTTAGTTATGTAAGATGTTAATATCAGGAGAAACTGGGTGAAGGGTATATGAGAACTCTTTGTACTTTCTTTGCAATTTTCCTGTGAATCTAAAATTACTCCAAAATAAAAAGCTTATTTTGAAAAAAGTCTAAAGGAAAAGAGTTTGGATTCCTAATGGCATTACTGAACTACTGAACCAATATCAGCAACGGCCTACCTGCAGATTTCTTGTTATGTGAGAAAAATAAAACACATTTTATTTTATTTTGCTGAAGAAGATTTGCCCTGAGCTAACATCCACTGCCAATCTTATTCTTTTTGTATGTCAGTCACTGCCATAGCAATGGCCACTGACAGACGAGTGGTATAGGTCCGCTGGTTCCTGGGCCACTGAAGCAGAGCTTGCCGAATTCAACCACTAGGCCACCAGGGCTGGCCCCTAAAACACATTTAAAAAGTAAATGTCACTTAACTAGTCTGTTACTTGAACTGAATAAATATGAGCTGATAAAATGTGTTTATCTGATGAAATTATCTCTTAAACCCACAGCTGAGAACAATAGGACTAATTATCCAATAGCGATGGTTTCTACCCTCAGTGCTGGCTAGCATCTGTCATTTCAGCAGAATTCGCAGGACCCCATCACTTCCATCCCTAGTTTACACAAGGGAAAGACAGGAAGTGAGGCGGAAGAAGTTGTCTCTTTGGGAACCTGTCTAAAGCAAACAATCAGTTAAGACCCTTTAGTAAGTAGTTGTCACACAAGATCAACACAAAAACAACAGTTTTCTTTTCAACTATACTCATAACTATAGTGAATTAGTAAATATAATCAAAAACAAATCTCATTCAAGCAGCAACAAAACCTACAAAATATCTAGGAATAAACTACCAAAAATGAGAAAGATGTATATGAATAAAACCATAAAACTTTACAGGATATGAAAGGAGACTTGAATAAATGAAAAAAAATATGTTTCTGAATACAAAGATGCTACATTGTAAAGATGTTAGCTCTCCCTAAATTAATCTATAAATTAAATATATTGCCAATCAAAGTTCCAATGTAAAACCTAAATCTCATATACTATACAAAAATTAACTTAAAATGGATCATATATCTTAATGTAAAACATAAAACCATAACACGTCTACAAGAAAACAGAAGAGAAAAATCTTTGCAATCAAAGAGCTCTTGGACAGGACACCAAAAGCACAATCCATCAAAGAAAAAAGAAATAAGACTTTATCAAAATGTAAAACTTTTCCTCTGAGAAAGGCACTGTTTAGGGAAGGGAAAGACAAACTACAGACCGGGGAAAAATATTTGCAAATCACCCGTCCAAGAAACAGGACCGGCTACGTAATCTACAGAGCCCTATACAGATGGAAAATGTGGGACCCCTTGTTGAAAACTTACAAAGGATTTCTAGACTGCGACAGCAGAAGTGTAGGGCCCTTCCTAGTGTGGGGCCTTGTGTGACTGCACAGGTCACACTCCCGTGAAGCCACTCCTGCCAAGAAGGGATTTGTATCCAGAAATAAGCAACACTCAAAACTCAATAGTAAGGAAACAAATAACTCATTTTTAAAATGGCAAAAGATTTGAACAAACACTTCACCAAAGAGAATATAGGGATAGCAAATAAGCACATGAAAAGATGTTCCACATCATTAACCATAAGGAAATGCAAAATAAAACTATGATAAGATACCACTACACGCTGATCAGAATGACTACAATAACAAGTACAGACAATACCAAGTGCGGGCGAGGATATGGAGGAACCGGAACTCTCACGCACTGCTGGTGGGAACGCAAAATAGTACTGCCACGCTGGAAAATAGTTTGGCAGTTTTTTACAGAGTTAAACATATACTCACCATAAAACATGGCAACCTCATTTCTTGGTGTTTATCCAAGAATAATGAAAATTTGTGTTCACACAAAAATCAGTACATGAAAGTTTAAGATAACTCTATTGATAGTGGCCCCAAATTGCCAACAACCTAAATGTCCATCAGTAGGGGAGAAAGAATAAGCCATGGTACATTCATACACTGGAAGATACTTAACAATAAAAAGGAACAAACTCAAGAACGTGGATGTATCTCAAAGGCATTGTGCTGAGTGAGAGAATAGCCTCAGCGGGCTACAGGCTATATGATTCCATTTACGTGACATTCTCAAAAAGACAAAACTACAGTGATGGAGAATAGACAGTGGTTGCCAGGAGTTAGGTTTGGAGGAGGGTGTGACAACAAAGGAGTGGTACGAGGGACTGCTGGGGTGATGAAACGGTTCTGTTTGCTGACTGTGGTGGTGCCTACATAAATCTACACACACGGCAAAACTCATAGAACCATACATCCCCCCCAAAATCAATTTTTCTATATGCTAATTTTTTTAAAGTTTCCAATATAATTTTTAAATGGAGCTTAACAAGCTAATACTAAAGCTCAGCCAGAATTAAAAATGAACAGGATAATGAAAACATTCTGAAAAAGAACGGTGTTTGAAGACCTGCCCTACCAGATTTGAAAACATCCTATAAGATTATTATAACCGTATGATATGAAAAATGTGGTGGGTACAGACAAATAGACTTGTAGAAAGACACACAAACCAATGGGAAAATCAGCAGCAGGTATACATGCAAATTTAGCTTATGATAAAGTTTAACATTGTAGACCAACAGGAACAAGATAGACTATTCAATAAATGGTTGGGAACTAATGGATATTTATTTATTTTGAAGTACAGTTAAATCACATTATGTATAAAAATAAATTTTAGCTGCATTTAAGAACTAATTGTACAAAACAAGATTATAAAAGTGTTCTTCAGAAATTCGTGTGTAGGGGTGCATGTGTGCAAGAGTGTTCGCTGGAGCATCATCTGTATTAGCAAAGAGAGAGAGAAAAAAGAGAAAGAAAGAAATGTCCATCAGAAGTTAAATAATATACACTCATACTATGGAATAGGTATACAATGCATGTTCTGACATGAAAAGATCTTTTAAAATGTAGTGCAAAATGTACAGAATGATTTCTTCATATTAAAGCTGCACACCAATTGATCTGGAGGGCTATGCTTCACACTGCTAACAGGAGGACAGACAGGCAGGACAGCAAGGAGAATGTTCACTTTTACTCTATATACTTAATTTTTAAAACTTTATCACTATAACAATGTATTCTCTGTTGTTACAAAACTAATTTCACCACCATGTAATCAACAGGAGGAAAGACATCTGAATAGCAAGCCATGGATGTTGGAGAAAGGCTCATCAAGTCTGTAAGAGGCTGTCACCAGAGAAGGGACATTTGTGCTGGGTAACTGGCAGATCCCTCTTGGCCAGCCAAGCTTTTTGGTCAGGCCAGACCTGTCCCCTTGCCATCCAAGGCCCCAGTTCCCCAGTAGGAAGTAGTTGTTGAGGAAGAAGAAGATTCTTCTGGCTAAGATCCAGGGTTAGGAAGTGTTTACTGATCTGCATTTTCCAATACTTTTCACAAGAAGAATAAAAGCAAGAAAAAGAAAACCAAGGCAGTGGTAAACTGTGAAATGAATACCCTATCTTGTGCTGTTAAATGTGACGACCAGTCACAGTCAATGTGACTAACTGAGGTCAGAGAGCGAAGAGCTGACAACTGGACCCGCTGAAATCCTTGATCAGCATCTCCTGCAGGACTGATAAAAGCAAGCCATTAAAGGACGTCAGCAGAAATAACTTACACACCTACATGTAATCGTCTACTTATATACACACATACACACACACATACATACAGTGTTTTGCCATTTACAAAACCCTCTGCACACAACTTTGTATTTAAAGGTGGACGGGTGTTGTTATCCTAACTTTACAGACAGCACACAAGAAGCTTGGAGAGTTTCACGATCCCACAACAATTCTCTCACCATCTCATGACGGTCCCAGGTGGGGGCCTAGGCCCAGGTGAGGCACCCGTGCTACCAGAAGATACACCTCACAGAGCACACCGGAGAGAACTCTGCAGGTTCTTTAGAAAAACACATGGAAATCTCCATCTCCTCTCAGCAATGGAGAGAAGCGGTTTGAAAAACATGGCTCTGAAAAATACTTATTTAGTGATTATATAAATATGACACATGTATTTATACACACACATAAAAACTCCTTTTGTTAGAATTATTGATGCTTCAAATAATAAGAATAGAGGGCAAAATTACTTCCACAGAATAAACAATGATACTCTCAAGGTAGTCAAGTCCTGCCTTGGGTTTTAAAGTTATTCTCAGAGACTTTCGTTTGATTCGTAGAACGCTTTGCCGCAAGGAGGAAATTCCCTCAGGCGTGCTCCCCCTCTTGAAGTCCTTTAATATCACCTGAGTCAACTGGAACTATGTTTGGAAGTCAGGGTGAGATAATTATCACAGGTCATTGAGTAAAATTATGCTCTTATGACACAGTTTACCACTTTGAGCTAACACTGCTTTCTACAAACAATGACCAAAAAACAAAGAAAAAACTTGTTTTAATGTATGTAGTTTTTTATAAAAACGTTTATAGCTTTGCGGTTATAAGCCAACAATCCTTGGAATTAGAAAAACACATTTTTTACTATTACAGGAAATGTCTTTGCTCATCTTAACAAAGAGACACAGAAATTAAATTCCAGGTGGGACAATACAGAGTGACTACTGATTTATCTTAAATTTTACGTAACGGTGTGCTAGCCTCTCTCTTCCAACAGGATGTGACGGCTAGCTGAGTGCTCATCTTCCCACAGAACCTGAGTCAACAGCCCCCTCTCCCTTCAAGGTTTCTTCTAAACTGCCCCAGGGTCTGTAGCTTCTGTCTTCAGTTATTATTTCTAACTAGGGATGAATTCATAAAGACGAGGCTTAAAATGTTGCGTGTCTGTAACAGCTAACACTTACCGTGCCCTGTGCTGAGTACCTTATCTGCATAACGTCCTTTAGCCCTCATTATATTATAATGAAGGAAGCAACAGAAGCTGTCAAATGTGGTCAAGGCCACACACCAGTAAATTTCAGAACCAAGGCTTGAACCTTGCAAAGCCATATGAATCCAGAGCATGGTTCTTTATCTGAGAACATGAAAATAAGGCCTAAATGGGGGATTGAACACTTGAAAAGTGGTAACTCACACGTTTAACTTTGTATTTTCTTCATTGGCATTTCATTCAAGAAATATTTATTGTATTCACCAGGCTCCAGGAAATACCCTAAGTGCTGGTCAGATATGGTGACGAATGAGATTCCTGGAGCTTACACTCTAGTGACGGGGAGAGACGATAAACTCACAAACAAGTGAATAAATAAAATGAAAAACAGTGGATAAGGGCTCTGTCAAGCACCGAGGAGGATGAGGGGGGATTTCCTTATTTGTCTTCCTGCTCCATCTTCTCTCTTGGGTCTTAAACAAACAATGATTTGCACATAGTAGGATCAAGGCATCCGGGACACTATTTAAAGAGCCAAGTCCGCTCTCTGACATCTTTTGATCTGAATGTCAATCACGGTCTTCGGGAAGTTATAGTCCTTTGTAGCTTTGGTTTATTCTACTTAAATCTGAAGGTGAAATGCAGGATTTCTTTATTCTTCAGGTGCAAGATCGCCTACAAAAATAATGCAAAATTTAATTTAAGTTGGTGAAAACATTTTGGTTTTAAAAGTCTGACCTTTTGGCTTGTTTTTCAAAATTCTCTCACAAGCCAAATCACTAACTGGAGCTATTAGATGAGCCGCAAGGACATCACGTGTGAAACAATTGATGCTCTGCAGTAAAAGGCACCTTGGAAGGGAACATTCACCTTCCACAGGGCTTCTTGCACCTAATTCCTATAAAAGCCACCAGACGCTGAGACATATGGTTGCTCATTACTCAATTAGTGGGCTTCAAAAATCACATTTCTTTCTTTTATTTGACAAATATTTTTTACTTCTGATCACGTGTCAGGTGTTGAGACAGCCCTGGAGATACAATGGTGAGCAAAACTGGACCGTACATACCCCTGACCTCGTGGAGTTTACTGGATAATGGTACTTTTTCCACAGAGTTTTCTGAATTCCACCCCAAACCTTCTGAATCAGAATCCCTAGGGCAGTGATTCCTAAACTTAGGGCATATCAAAATCATAGGTTGCTGTCTCCTCCACCCCGAGAGTTTCTGATTCAGTAGATTTGGGGTGGGTTCCAACAGTTTGCATTTCTAACAAATTCCCAGGTGATGCTGCTGGTCTGGGGCCCCCACTTGGACAACTACTGGCCTAGGACACAGAACCCAAGCACCTGAAGGTAATTCTGATGTGTGCTCAGGGTTGAGAACAACTAGAGTACCATCCGCCCATCCCTGTGCCAGCTGCCGCTAATCAGGGAATTTCAAATAAGCACGAGTCCGGTCCCTGCTTCCAAGAAGCCTACACTGAGACAGGAGCGCTACAACATGAGGTCGAAATGTTATGAACAATGGAAGTGCTTTGAGGGGCGGTGGTATTATATGGACACAAAGACTCCAAAAATGTGGGTTCTCAGTGGAGGTTGGAATGGATGGAGAAGTCTGCTGGACCTTAAAAAATGAGCAGTGTTTGGATAGGTAGTAGGAAATTGGGAAGTTATTCAGGGAAAATTAACCTAGAGTCAATTTCCTTCAAATATGGCATGGGCCACAAACACCAGTACTAGTAGCAGAACCTGGGACTTTGTCAGCAAAAGAAATTACAGATATTTTCATGTCATGATTTGGTAGTTGTAGATATTTCAAAATATTGTTTACAGATATCACTACTTTGAATTTATAACAGTTGCAGGTCTGCCTCTAGATCTTATGTGAAATGCGGATGTATTTGCTTCTTTTATTAACACAGCTTTCAAAATATTTTGATAGCTGTACTTTGGTATAACTTGGTTTCTTTTGAAATCTTACATGTTTCCTTGTATGCATGTAAAACGTTATTCTGGGAAGGGGTCTATGGCACAGAAACGGGCAGAGACAGCACTAGCAAGGCACGGTGGCTTCGAGAAGTAGAGAATGCACGCAAGACAGTGAGCAGGGTTTGGAGCTGGGGATAAAAGTAAATTAAGTTTGGATCGGTTGGGTGAGGCCTTAGAAACCAAGGAGAGAATCCATAAAGTTTGGTGGATTAGTTGTCATCTAAGAAATGTAATTGTCAACCTCATTCCTAACTAAACAGCTACACTGGGGCTTCTCAAACTTTAGTATGAATAAGAATCATATGGAGAGCTTATGAAAATACAGATTCCTGGACCCTACCTGCAGAGATTCAGATTCAGTAGGTCTCGGGGTGGGGCCCAAAATCTTCATTTCTAATAATCTCCCAGGCGACTCTGATGTGGCCTATCCACACAGACTCCACTTTGATTATCTCTGATGCACTTAACGCCTTACACTCAGAAAAATCAAGTTCAGAGACAGCTCTACGTTGTGTTAATGCTTTCCTGCACTGGGCATTATGGTGCAAGTACATAATGGGAAAGAAAAATGTCCCATGGCTAAATAAGTATGCAGAAACAGAACAATAAAGTCAGCCTTATGCTGAGACCCTTTACATGCCATCGTGTGCAGTCACTCTTCAGGAGAAGGACTTAGCACGCAGTGTGTCCCAAGCTATGTGACCACAAAATCTCTTTATCATCAGTCATGCTGGACTAAATGTCCCAAGGACACATTTTGAGTAAAGCTGGTCTGTGGTCCCTCTGGAAGAATTCTCCCAGGAGGAGAATACCAAGAGACCGTTAAGAGCAATCTATGGATGAAGACTGTTTTGTTGATAAGCCTTTGCCGGTGGGTCCTGAGTAGCTCAACCAACATCACAAGATTCAACTGAAGAGTTTCTAAAAGTTCAGTTTCCTTAGTTCACCTATTGATTTTCCTGAATGCCAACTTAGAATCATTTGTTGTAGTAAGACCTTAGCGGGGAGGGCCTATCGAAACACCCAGCTACCCTGTGAGTCTGAAGCATCCAAGAATGATGAGTAGCTCTGTCATTCCTACCTTTCTCCTAATTGCATGGGGCACTTTTTATCAAGTGCATGCATGCATGCTGGGCACACGTAAACACACACTGCACCCACACGTGCATACACACACAGGCATCTAATCTTCAATCCGTCACTTCTTCACACAATTTTTACTTTGAGGACTGTTCAAGATTAGCCAGCTAACATTTTCCCATGAGGATATGACATATCTTGGGAGTTTCAAAGGTTATTTTTGTTCTTATTGCTCAAGAGGGAAAGAACACAGAACTTGAGTCTTGATCCTCCCACGGGGCAATCAAAACAGCAAATGCCTGTGTTCATCAACAGTTCATAAAAGGGACAAAGAATGAGAAAATTCACTGAAACGTCTGCCGTCAAGCTTTTCAGATAGACCAGAAGAACACTGGGTCTCCGCAGAGTTTGGTTTCTTGAAGCTTGGCCTTTGGTTGCATTCCTTTTGAAGTATGCCTCTCGAGTCACGCCAAGTCCCAGCTTCTGCACAGGACTAGTACTTTGGATGACATTACCATCCTTTCCTTCAAATAAAAAAAAAACTTCTTCCTTGAGACCTAAAAATACTCCTTAGCCTTGGAGTGCAGCCTTGTTTTTATCAACGCCTGTCCGCTGCACCAGTTGCTTGGCTGGGACAAGCCAAAGGAAAAAAGAAAAAGAGGCAATTTTGAGGAAGTTGATCCACATTCAGGTCTCCTTGAAATATCCAGCTCACAGAAATCGTGAAAATCTTTCCTCTTTCAACCATGAGAATTCCACTCCCACACCCAACTCACACTCCTCTTTTTTTTTTCTCTTTTGGGATTTTTTCTTTTTTTTGAGGGACAGAATAAAAATTATTTTGCTTCAAGTTTTATTCTCGAAGCTAGGATAAGGAAAACAGGATTGGGTTAATTGAATACTTTTTCCAGTCCTAAAAACTAACTTCAAAAATCTCATCGGGGGCTGGCCCCATGGCTGAGTGGTTAAGTTCACACGCTCGGCTTCAGCAGCCCAGAATTTGCTGATTCGGATCCTGGGCACAGACCCACACACCACTCATCAAGCCATGCTGTGGTGGCGTCCCACATGGAAGAACTAGAAGGACTTACAACTAGGATATACAGCTATGTACTGGGGCTTTGTGGAGAGAAAAAAAAAAGAGGAAGATTGGCAACAGATGTTAGTTCAGGGCCAATCTTCCTCACCAAAAAGAGTACCTTAAAAAAAAAAGTCTCATCATAGTCAAGTAAAATAAAATTTTCTCAGAGAACGTTGGGTGGATTTTATTTTAAACCATGTATGAGATGATTTTAGAGCTCAGTGGTACTGCATTTTAAATTCATGGCAGTGTTGTTCGGGTTAATAGTCCCATATTTCAGGGGCTAAATATTTATTTTATTCACGTCAAACTCTTGTGTCTAGCATTCAAGATGCTCTGCTGTCACATGTTGTAAGTGGGCTGGAGAGGGCAGCATAGGAGCTGGGTGGAAGTCACAGCTGTTTCCAGCTTCAAGAAACATCAGTGGGAGGAAGGTCTGTGGTCAAGGAAGAGGGCAAGGGGTTAGGTGCCCTGACAGTATGATCAAGTGTGGTCAAGGGAGGAAGAGGTCAAGGGCAGAAGAGGAGTCCAACAGTGGAGAGGCCATTGGGGTGAGTGTGGATATGGGGGATGGAAAACCAAGGAGAGTACAGAAAGGAATGAAAGATAAGGAAACTAGGGATCAACGGTCTGAGGACAAGGGCAAAAAGCTCCTGCAGCAGGTGCTCTGGTCAGCTTCATTTGAAGTTTTGGAACAAGACGTTTTGTTCTTAATGAGTTAGTCACGAAACAGCTTCTGACACGTCCAGTCTCCATCTGTCTCCCTGGACTTTGCCCTTGTACATATGTTAGACTCTAGTCAGACAGGACAGTTCCCCTCCTGCTTCCTCAGACAGATTTCAAACCTTCCCTCTTCCTACTTTCGTTCTTTCGGTTTCCATTCTTACACCTAGGACTTCTTTCTTCCTGAGCCTTCACCTGTCAAATCCTACGCATTCCCTCATGCACCATTTCAGATGTCACTTCTATGAAGCCTTCCCTGATCCCTCAACTAGATGCCATCCCTTCATTAAAGATATGTGCATGTACTGTCACAGTCAGTGCACTAATTTTTTTTTTTTTTTTTTTTTGCTGAGGAAGCTTAGCCCTGAGCTAACGTCTGTTGCCAATCTTTCTCTTTTTGCTGAGGAAGAGTCACCCTGAGCCCTAAGATTGTTTCCAATCTTCCTCTATTTCGTATGTGAGCCACCACAGCATGGCCACTGACGAGTGGCGTAGGTCCATGCCCAGGAACCAAACCTGGGCCACTGAAGCAGAGTGTGTCAAGCTTAACCACTAGGCCACTGGAGCTGGTCCCTCAGTGTGCTAATTTTAAGTTGATTGAGAAAATAGGGTAGCAAAGAGTTAGGAGGGAGCAGATATTCCATCCCATCTCATCTGGGGCTCTACACTTAAACTGTTCAGCATTCTAGAATAACTCTTGGTATATTTGCATTGCTATATCATCTTACCTTCCCAATATCGTAAGATGTCTGCTCAAGGCTAGCAGTTTACTAACTTACATCTTGATGGTCAACCTGAAGGAGTTAGAGCAATTCCGGAATGAACGGCAGTCAGAGTTGCATATATTAGGCAGTAAAGCAATGGAGAGTGGAGCAGGAAATCATTATTTGAGTTCCACTCTGATTAAGAAAGCCATTTCCCACTCCTCTGAATCATGGTTTCTTCAAACATAAAATGAGGAGAGTTTATCTGTCCTGTGTATAGCCCAGAACTTTTGAAACAGAAAAGTGAGATAATGCCCATAAGATATTTATAGGCTATAAAATGCTATGGAAATAGTGGAATTGTCAAAATAATGTTCATTTCCTCCTTTGTCATTCAACTAACCTATATTAATGCCTACTATTTAATAAACAGGAGGCTAATAGAGACCGTATACATACTGATCACACACCTCTTAATTGCATAATCAGGTTAACCTAATACAAATTGTAAGTGAACGTTAAGATGTCCAGAAGTGAATGCATTCTTCTCTACATCCACCACTAAGAAACAATTTCTCTTGACTTTCATTCTTTTGTTGTTCTTTTTCCAAATTTCTAGAATATCCGCATAACTATATTACTTTTGTAATTTAGGAAAACAAACAACATTGGTTTAGTCTTAAGGGACTTAGTTTTGCTTCTCCCAAATTTCTCCATGAAGGGTCACCAAACCCTCTTATCTACACACAGATTATGTGCTTTGTGCTGGCAGAACGGCTGGGTGTTAGGTACCAAGTATGGTCCATTTTCCTACCTCCTAAGCACTTAATAGGATGCTTTCCATACAACAAACCTTTGGATTCTTGTATTTTAGTACAGCACAGTTTCAGCAACTTCCTGAAAAATTCTACCCGTGAGTGCTCATAGATACAAGCTTACCGTCTCCCACATCTGTTTCAAATTAGGACTAAATAATATATTATTTGAAAGCTCACTCTGCAACTACTAAAAAGAGCCATGTAATATCTGACAAAACCAAATTAGAAATGGCTTTTGAATGATCCTCGCCATCTCTCTCAATAACTTTAAATTATGAGCACTCCCATAGGCGTCTTGCTAGCCATTCTCATTGGTTTTTATAAAGCAAATTTTCAGGAAATTCTATGACTGGACATTTGGAAGTGTAGGTTTCTACTGATGGAACTTCGTCCATGTGGGTTGCTGGTGCAAGGGTATCAAGTTTGGACCAGAAAACCAACACATTCATAGAAAACAACATCCACACCCATAGTTTTCAACATGTAGGTTGATGGACCTGGAGTGTAGTCAATGGTACAGAGAGAGAAGTGGTCACTGGAAAACTGACATCTTGGAAAATTTACCTCTTGGATCCCGACTCCTCTAGGATTTAATCTCTCATCTCTTTAATTCTGTAGTCATACTCTTTTCAATTCCATCTATTCTTGTCTTTCATTTTTTAGAGGGAACCTCTTTTGACAAATCATCACTTTTTATTTTTAAAGAAGTAATACATGGACCCAGCATAAAATTCAAAAGGTACAAAAGGATATACTGTGAAATGTCAGTCTCCCTTCAACCCTGTTACTGACCATTCAGTTCCCCTCCTCAGAGATCACCAGTTAACCAATTTCTTAAGCACTCCTTCTTTTTCATTGTCATCACCAACTCCCTAGACCAGGCTCTCATTTCTTCATACCTGTCTTAATGTAACAGCTTAAACTAGTCTGTATCTTTCCTGGCCAAACTACCCTTCCTCTATCAGTAGAATAACCCTGAAAAATGTCTGGGTAAGACCTGAGCTGGGTTTTGATATACATAAGACACATAAATGATACGAAAGAGAGCAGGGCATTCCATGGTGGCAGCTTACCAAAGATCCTGGCATACAGTAATGCTCCGTAAATGTTTACTGGATAATTGAAATGATCAGTGAAACAAGCATGCCTTGTTATAGGATTCAGAAAGGAAACTACTTCACTGCAACAGAGAGTTCAGGATAAGAACTAATAAAAGGTGGGGGCCTAGTCATCACAATTGTTAATATGTACTGAATTAGTAATGGATGCCAGACACTGTTCTTATCTTATTTATTCCTCAAAAACTTTTATGAGATATCAGTTTATTATCCATTTTATAGATCAAGAAACAGAGTCTTGGGAAAGTTAGTAAGTTTCCAAGGATACCCAATGGTGTGTAGTCAAAAGGCAAATCCAGGATCCAATTTCAGTTGTCAGGGACAAGAGTGATTAGGATAAAGAAACCTGGAGCATCTGGAATTTGTAAACTAGAATTTGGGAGACACTTTCTATATGTTTGCACATTCTAGGTGTTGATAAAGATCAAATAGATGCATGAAATATGGCCCCTTCCTTGCAAAGAACTTGTACACTGTACTTTTTTAACCTGCCATCACATTGTTTTGAAGGTGACCTGAGCCACTTCATTAGTGCTCTCTTGGTTTCTCAGTTAGATTATAGCCTTCTGAAGACAGGGTCAGCTACTGCCATTCCCTTTGAACCTCCCTGCACAACACAGACCAGTATTCACTCTTGACTTCTCTCTATTCCTGAGTTGTCACTAGACCTAAATGTGACAGACAACCCAAGGAGTAAGCAAGGGAAGTCAAAAGCCCCTGACTCATTAGAACAGTGGTCAAAATACTGGTGAAATCAAGAAAAATGTCTGACGTGAATGCGTATCTTGACTTGTTTGCAGAGTGGAAAAGCAGATTGTCATGCCTGATATATGCCTTAAGCCCTAGTTCTCAGAGAACGTTTTACCAGTCACGAGTTCTGAGTCACAAGACCCCAAGTGGCATAGCGAACAATGAGGGTGTATTTTTCAACCGTTGGGAATGAGGTTTCGCATTAAGAAATTAGACCACCTCCACCTTTAACCCTCTTTGTATAAACTGAAGGAGTGGACAAACTGAGGAGGCAGAATATATAACCATGATAGGACTTAAAAGTGAATGACATTTTGTAAGAACACAAAACAATGAATATTTAATGAAGCATAAAGAAAATGCCCATGGGGCAGAAAGAATGGAATAAGAGAATAGCAGAATATTGGTTTGGACACTAAAATGGCTGCTTGGTAGGAGGAAACAGAACCACAGCTCCCCTTAAAGCAGAGCTGCCCAACCAGGATATCTTGCTATCAAAAAGGTTATAGATGTGCCATGAAGTGTCGATCCCGTCAGTCTTGGGATGGCTGGATGGGCAGGGGAGGCCAGAGCCTTGGGAGGTGCTCTGCAGCTGTGAAAGGCCTAACCAACGGGTCCTCGGAGGGTGGCCTAGGCTGAGCTAAGGTTTGATGGTATACCTTACAATCCCCAAAGGAGGCATTTCCCATGTGCTGAGTGGAACCAAGGAGGGCACTGACTTCAGCAGCCAGCTGAGTGTGATGCTGCCGGCTGTAGACAAGAGACCCCTGGAGTTTCTGGGATGGTTGATATTTCAGGATGCCAGGAGCAGGGCGTGCAGCCAGCCAGTGTAGGGGTGCTGGAAGGCCAAGTAAGTTGTCCTGGAGGAGACAGCTCAGAGTGGTAGCTCCAAATGTAGGACTTTGAATACATCAGGCACTCTGTGTACTTGTGGCTGATGTCCCCTTTTGTGGTGATTAACCCCGCCGCAGGGGGACTCCTTGAACACATGGACTTTTTGAAGATTAGAGCTTCATCATCTTTTGAAATATCTGATATGAAAAAAAAGAACTCAAGTGAATTCCAAATTTAGTCTCATTATCCTAAAAATTTCAGCATTATATTTGTCAATGAAGGAAAAAGAAGAGCTGGTAAATTTTTAAAATATAATCTCAATAGCTGTAAAAAGAAAATGTTTTTACTTTCTTATCATTTTCTTGTGCAAAGTTTCCCTACGACAGTAATTATCAAGAATGCAAATACTGTATGCCTTCATTTTTAAAATTTTGATCAGGAAATGTGTCATTATTTCAAGTATAAAGCCAGATATAAAAAAGTTATTTTTCCTAGAATCTAGCTGAAATTTCTCCTTAAAAGTTTACAGCATATTATTTGGAAGTTTTAGACATATTCAGTATTTAATATTTCTCTTAATTCTGTGTATATTTTTAATATTTATGTCACATAGAGACATCTAAAGGAATATAAAGAAATGTTCTCACCAAGCCCTTTACAGATACAGCCACATCACTTCCACATTACTCTAGTGTACTACACCAGTATCATTTTTTCTCGGTGCGCTGACATGAAAAATGTTGGGAAGTACTTCCTAAAAGCACCTTTTTCTACTAAAAAATCTTCAGCCTTTCTCATCGCAGGCAAGTCAGATGAGTAGGTGGACAGGAAAGAGTGTGTGGTGTGGAGGACCAGCTTGGGCAAAAGCAAAACAGAGAGAGTAAGCATATTCCTGAAACGACAAGAATATTGGAACAAAGAGGGGACTTTCTTTTTAAATTGTTGAAGGCACATAGCTTCATTTGCAGGGCTGGAAAGAAAGGATCAACGGGTGAAAATTAACCCTCACAAAGTTAAAATAAATATTTGTATTTGACTCCTATCATTTAATATGTTAAATATGAAGAGTGATGCAAGGCAAGCCTGAATGGCATGCCCCACAAGGCCAGAAAGGATTTATGAGAGAAGCCAGGTATTCTGGCTGCCCAGCCACCGCCTTTATCCACCAGGCTGAACTTTCCTTTCATATCATCTTCTCAAATTATCCATAGGAGATTTATCCACATACTCAATAAGAAAAATATTTCTAATTATATCCAACCATTCTTAATATGAATGAGAATTATGCGGGGACGCAAGATTGCCAAGACTTTTTTTGCCAAACAATTCCTTTTGACTTAAGAAAGAAGAGGCAGCTGCATTGTTTCCATAGCTATCCATATAAAAGAGCCCTTGGAATGAGGCTGACTCGTCCTTCTTTAAAAAGCTCCAAGGTAAGTGGGGACAGGACTGGACTTCAAGAGGGACACTGGCTGCACTGCCCGGCGTCGGCTGCAGCTGCTGGTTCTGGTACTGCCCTTTCCGAGTGTGCATGTTTTACACCCGGACTTTCCTTACCTTCTATTTACAATAGCAAGTAAGGCCGCAAACGGGATTGTTTTGTTTTGGTTTTGGTTAACTAAACCCAGTGCTTTTCCTTTTCTTTCACAGAACTGTCTCACTTCCAGGGTACATCTCCTCGCTTGCTAACAAGGTAAGATTTGGACTAACCAGTCCCTGGAGGAGAATGCGAGAGCCTCTGAGATGGATCTGAGATGTCACTTAGCAACCTTTGAGAAAGTGCTTGTCTCAGTAAATACCTTAACGACTGTTCTTCAGGAAAGGTGCTGGAGAGAGAGAGGAAGGGCTTGCCTTTGAGGACAATGCACATATCCAGAGTTAGGACTCAAGCATTGTAGGGTGACATTGCAGCAAGAGAATAGTGGTTAATCGAGTACCATTTCACTTCTGTAGGAAAAAACCTGCACTCAGGTTCCCTTGTTAAAAATCTCAAATTTGATAAAAATGTATCCTACTGTTAGAATTCATTTAGTAAACATGATAGCTAACAAACAAGAAAAGAAGTACCTAGGAAAATGCTTCCTTTAAACTTCTTCAAAAAACCTTAAAAAATAAGTTACCTTACCCAATACTGAGTGTTGTATGAACCAAAACACTGTGAAATTTTTGTTCCATCTATAATAAAGGTATTAACCTGCCCCACTACCACACACTGCATTTCTAAAGAGACAGACTAGTGGATAGCTGATTAAAATGAGTGTCAAGTAATTTGATCATGTAATGATTGCAGTAGCATCTTTTGCCAAGCCTTTCATTCTACTGGTACCACTGGCAACCTGCAGATAACAGAATGGAGTAATCCGAAGCTGCATTCTGCAGAAGGAAATTTGGAACAGCTAAGGGAGCCCTTCAGTGTAGAAGGATGAGGATAACGTTAGCTATGGCTTTTCTCCTCAATTAGTTTAACTCAGTCAAACTGATTAACCGGATTTAACACACAAAGAAATTATGATAGGGAAACTCTACTAAGCACCCAACTAAAGAAAAGCTAAACAAAATTATAATCCTAAAAAATCCACTAAACATGAGCACTTCTGGCTGAACATCTAAAGAAGGAAATAAAGTTCTCTCACATTATATGGCTAGAAATGGAATTTGGCTACATTATAATAAATTACGTTTTATATCTAAATCGTAGCTTAAACTATTTCAAATTGCTTCCTCATTTATCATTCTAACTTTTTTTCAAAGTATCTTCACTATATCTCGTGGGTTGTGAATTAAGAAAGACAGATGTTGTAATCCTTATTCCAAAGATGAAGACATTGAGGCTCAAAAAGATGAAGTGCCTTAGCCAAGGTCACAAGCTCCTTAGCAGCATGCTGAGACTACAACCCACCTCCCTGTTAGAATGCCAGTCTTGGAGGATAAAAGAACATAATGGATGTAAGGTGCCAAGTATAATGCTGGGTACAGTAACTCCCAATGCACTTGAGTCCCTGTGATTATGTTTGTTTTAACAACTCTAGCATAGTGTACAGCGGACCTGCCCAGAGGAATTTCCAACTAGACCCATGAAATATCATCAATATGGAGATTTATTGATATACATGACAGTCCAGAATCTCTAGTGTGAAATGTTTCATCTCCTTTAGGACCTCTGAGTTCAGCAGCAGCCATGAGTTCAGACCAAGAAATGGCTATATTTGGGGAGGCTGCTCCCTACCTCCGAAAGTCTGAAAAGGAGCGCATTGAGGCCCAGAATAGGCCCTTTGACGCCAAGACATCTGTCTTTGTGGCGGAGCCCAAGGAATCCTTTGTCAAAGGGACTATCCAGAGCAGAGAAGGGGGGAAAGTGACGGTGAAAACTGATGCAGGGGCGGTAAGTAGAGTTCCAGGAGCCGACCACATTTTATTGATTTTTTTTGGTTTGGTCACTCAATTGACATAAAGTTATCTTTCTTGTTTACCAGACTCTGACAGTGAAAGAAGACCAAGTCTTCCCCATGAACCCTCCCAAATATGACAAGATCGAGGACATGGCCATGATGACTCACCTGCATGAGCCTGCTGTGCTGTACAACCTCAAAGAGCGTTATGCAGCCTGGATGATCTACGTGAGTGCCTCCCACTAAAGTGGTCCTTATCCTCATCACCATGGACCCTGCCAGCCCACTGCTTCACTGTCCTATAAAAGGGTCACAAGTAGTGACCCATTTTGCTTTCACTAGTAGTGTAACTAGTGAAAAGGTTCACTATTGCTATTGTAAGGCACAACCCAACAGCCAGCACTTCATCCTTTGTCTTCTCATCCAAAGCCAGTCAAGGCCATTGTCCACATGGACTGGGTTTGCCACAGATCCCTTGAACAAACACTGAAGCAGCTACTACTTCTGTCTCAACCACATGCCTACAATGCCTACATCTCCCCCACTCAATTCCAGCTGCAGATTCACCCATAGGGAAAAGATAAACTTATTTTTTAACACTTAAAAATAATGTTTTTAAAGACCTAATTCCACTCATTTTCACCCTTCCAAAATAACAGCAATTGGTATCTGTATGTTCTGGTCCTTTCTATGTGAATGCCACCTCTTTGATGAAACCTTTCCAACTTCCCCAGGCAGAGTTGGAGGTTCTGTTCTAATGTTTCAGTCCCTGCAGTAACACTGACCATGTTTTTCCACCATCATTCATTTACATGTCTGCCTCCTACATAGAATGGGAGCTTCTCAAGGAACATCGTCTCATTTATGTTTCACTTCTAGTGCCTCACAAAGGTCTGGCACAGAATACACACTCAGGAAATAGTTTCTAATGGAATGTACTACATTACATTGATATTTTTGTGTAGTTTAGCCAGTGTTGATATTCAGCTAGACAACACCTGCACAAGGTAGCTGGTGTTTAGAGTCAGCATCCACTCTGATTGGTTGGTGCTTGTCCTAGACCGGTTGTCAAAGATTTTGAAAATCCCCCTATTGTAATCATAACGTATTTACATCATTTTGTGTTCTGTTTCTTTATAACTGAATGTATTTTGCAAATATGTCCCTGGTTTTGCTGCATACTTGCATGTTTACCTTTTAAATGCCTGCATCAGATTGTCTTAAGAAGATCAACCATAATTCACCTAACCACCTTCATATTGTTGGGCACTTACGTTGTGTCCAAATTTATGTTTTCATGAATTCGAACTATCTTAATGCTACAATGGAAATAGATGTTTATTTCCTAAAATACAGTAAAATGTCTTATACTACATATACAAAAAAAAAAAAAAAAAAA